>NC_133619.1:419545976-420145976 GCF_048593235.1 Sminthopsis crassicaudata
ATTAATTTTTGGCTGTAAGGTTCTAATTTTAAATTTAACTGAAGATCAGAGGAAATGGACCTAAAATGAGATTGGATGTGTATAATGTTTAGCCCATATTTTATGGACTTGGCTTTTGTGGAGCTGACCCTACAAAGTTATTCATTTCCTCCAGGACATTTTGCCAGCAATTAGGATCTAGCGATTGCCTGAGGCTGCCAAGTTCCCCCTAGGCATGGTAAACTGGAAAAAAAAAAAAAAAAAGAATGGCATGCTCTTTTACTTTATGAAAATCCAGCTTTTGTTGAGCTTCTTTTAAGAAGAGTACTTACTGAAACCTAGAGAGGTGTAGATGCAAGTGTAGATAAGCTGTTGCCTCTGCCCTAGAGAAGCTTATGGTGTAGTTTTGAAAAAAAGAGAAAAGGAAAGAAAAGCAAAAAGATGATATGCCTACAAACTGAAGAATGAAGAATACTCCTTGAGTATTGGTGCTTTGAGAAGGCATCTTATAGGAGGTGGTATTTGAGTAACTATTAAAAAATGGATAATTCATCAGGCTACAGTCATCTTGAATGGTTCAAAAAAATACAGAACAAAATGGAAATCCTCCAGAGGATGGAGCAGAGATCTAATAGAGGGGAATTATAAGATAAAGCAAGATCTTAAGTGGCAGACAAATTAATTTAAACTTTATAGATAAGAGGAATTGAAGTTTTGATTTGGTAAATAACGATCAGATCTATCTTTAAGAAAAATTATTCTGGTAGTGCTATGAGAGATGGAGGAGAGGAAGAGTAGAGATTGGAGATGGGAAAATTTGTAAGGAGGTAATCACAATTGATGTGTGAAGTAATCAGGGTCAGTCTTAAGACAATAGTAGTGAGAAATTATGTTTGCTTTAAATTACTGTCACAGAATTCTACTTAGGGAAGAAAGCGGAGGAAATCATCAAGTCTGCTCCCCATTTACAGGTAAGGTAAGTGAAGATTAGATAAATCAATCCATTTACCCAGGGTAGCACAACTAATTAGAATGGTGACATAAAAACTCAGATCTCATTACTTCCAGTCCAATGCTTTCTCCATTATATAAGTTTCCTTCCTTTCATTGAAACAGCTAAATTCAAATACTAAAATATATTATTCAAAGGTATAGTGTGCTTTGCAATGGATAGAAAACTGATTTGAGAGACAGAACCATCTTTTAGATCTCTCCTCTACATCATAATAGCTATGAGAGTCTAGGCTAAGACTAAATTATAAAAGTTTCTTCTTTTCTCTGGCAGGGGAGGTTTTCTAACAGGGAATTCCTATACCCTTAAAATTAAAAGGATGGACAAAAGAAAAAAATCTAAAAGTATACTATCAGAGAGAGTTACTAATATGTATTTTAAATGAGCTCATATTCAAAATAAATTTTAAAATATTTCAAATAGGAGAAAAATGCCTAGAATATTAAAAAAAATTCTTTGGTGAGAACCCAGATTTGAAAAACCTGCTGGAAGGAGTAAGAGGTTAAAGAATCATATAGAGTACACTGGGATAAAAAAGAGTTAGGATTCAAATTACTGCCAAAAAAGCTAAATGAGGGTAAGAATGTTAAAAGAGACAAGATAGTATGATCTGGCATGTCCTTTGTGACTTATCTCAGTTAATCATGAGGTATGAAGAAACAAAGGCTTTTCTGTTCAGCTCAAAGCATGGTATAGTGGAAAATGTGATGGAGTTAGAGTTAGGAAAATCCACATTCCAATTCTTCTGGTTGAACAAGAGCAAGTCAATTAACTTCTCTAATCCTTCAGGGTAGTTGTTTGGTGCATTGGAAAAAGCACTGGGCCTGGACTCAAGAAGATCCAAATTAAATCTAGTTTCAGACACTTATTTTGTGACCATGAACAAGTCATTTAACCCCTGTTCACCTCAGTTTCTCATATATAAAATGGGGACCCACCAGGAAAAGAAATAGCAAGCTAGTGTTTCTGCCAAGACAATTCCATGTATAAAATTCATAGAGTCATAAAGTTAGATGGGATTGAACAACAACAATCTTTAATTATTTCCTTGGTATGTGGTACCGATGGTGTGTAGGCCAATTAGGTGGTATAGCACAAAGCTTATGTAGCTTGTGACTGTATGGAATAACATAAATGGATGTGGGGGGGAATCATGAAATTATGATTTATTATGAGTAAATGTTTTATCTATATACCTATATCCCAGGGTCAGATAAAAATTTCCTGGACAAAAAAGGCATCAGGAGTGGAAAAGCTTTAGAAGTCCTGGTATAGTGAACAGAGCAGTAGAGTTAGAAAGACCAGAGTTCAAATTCATCTGCAGACACTTACTAGTTGTATGATTATGGACAAGGCATTCAGCTTCTATTTGCCTCAGTTTCCACATATGTAAAATGGGGGTAATAATAACACCTCCCTCTGGGGTTGTTTTGAGATCAGATGAGTTAATAATTGTAAATTGCCCCCCACATAATAAATGCTATATAAATGTTAGATGTATAGTAGTAGTAATAGTAGCAGCAGCAGTAACAACAGCAGAAGAAGCAACAGTAAAATTAGAAACAGAAGAAGCAGAAGTAGCAGCATCAGAAGAAAAGGAAGAAGAAGAAAGAAGAAGAAAGGAGAGGAGGAAGAGGAGGAGGAGGAAGAGTAGGAATAAAAGTATGGGGAGTAGATGCAGAGGAGACAGTAGCTATATTACATTTGCCATAGCAGAGTACCTTGCACATAGTAGGCTTCTTGAATTGGATTTTTTCATTTTGTGTTTAGGGTTTAATTTGTAATACAAGTGATGGTATAATGACATCCAATGTTAACATTCTGCGATATTGATTTAGTATTTTAATAAAAAAAATCTGTTTCATTAGAAAAAAGCAATTGTTATTGGAGCATATGTTTAATGTCTTGAGGTTCAGATAACCATAACAGGGGAAATGGCAGACTGTTTAGCATATGATACCTGACATAATCCCCACAATCTAGCTGGTACTAGATTGCTAGCAAAGCACCTATGAGGAAGTCACCAACCTCTAGAGGGCATACCTTGCAAATACAATTAAATTAAATAATGGGAAATAATATATACATATTTGTTAGGAAAGATTTCATCCTTCTCCTCTTTACCCCTAGCCACTTTAAAGAGAGAATCCTTTAATCTCTCATACCTAACTTATTTCATTTGATCTTTTATATCAAGTGGACAGCTCTTTCCTTATTCCAACCTCCTAGTTCTTAGAGTTGAAGTATCTGTGACTTCCTTTAAGATTGGTGGTTCTCTGACCTCTTAGACTCTTGACTTCAATTAATAAGAAAAGTAATTTCCCAAAGGCTATTCCTTCTTTCTCTTTTCTTTGAGGTTTGGCAAAAAAAAAAATAAAGAAAGATTTTTTTTTAAACTAAGGAATCAAGATCCCACGAGTTTAAGTGACTTACCAAAGGTTATAGAGTAAGTAACAGAACTCAAATCTAAAGACATATCATTGGAGTTGGAACTTCATCACTTTTTTCACCTTCCTTTGCTACTTGTTTTCTGATTGAAGGGATATGAAGAAACTACCTTAAGATTTATCATCCTACCAAAGACAAAGAGCTACAGGGGGAAATACCCGGTGCATTTAATAATATTGAAATAAAGATTAAAAATAATCTTTGTGACTTAAAGAATTCCTTTTAGCAATGAATTCCTGGCTTCTTTACCTTTAATGGGCATGGTTAACTAGATGATTAATTAAATTAGTGTAGTCCTTACTCTATTGGTTAAGATTAATTAAGTCAGCCCAAAGTAAAAAAAAATTACACTTTTCAGAAAATAGTTAATGGTGAAGGAAGTGAAGAGAGTTTAGTTTTGGTCAAAAATAAAACCTGAGTTCATTTTGAGAACTTGGAAATTTTAAAATATATATTTTTTTTAGTTTAGAATCACATTTAAAGTAAGATGCAGTCTTAAGAAGAAAACCCCAAAATATTTATCAATACCACTTTCAATGTTTAACCCAATTTGAATAAATAGCAGGTTATTATTTTATTAACCATTATATTATTTCTTATTGACAAAATTCTCTGGCAAAAGGAAGGGAAATTAATGAAGAATTAAACACATATTTTTTTCTTTGCCTTTACTCCATAATGACATTTTAGGTGCCTGAATCACACCATCAGACAAGATCATTTTTATTTAAGTTAGGACACAGGATTATACAGCATGGATTGAGAGCTTCAAAGCAGATACTGTAGTATGTGAGCAAAACAGAATTGAGATAGCTCAAAAGAAATGTGAGATTTGAAAATTTAGAGACCTCTTGCTCCTAAAAATACAAACTATTTTTGTCCAATCTGTGATAGAGCCTTGGTATGGTCAGCCATAGCCTAGCATATTGTACATCTATCTCAACTTTTGGTCCTCTATGAAAATGAAGGATAAACATTAATAAGTTAAGGAGAAACCTCTTTATTAAGAAAAAAAACTTTAAGTGAATAAAAATACTTTGTTTCAAGGAGAATAACATATGAGAGACCTCAGAGAAAGTAGAAAGATATAAAATGTGTTTTTGATTACTTGAGGAGATGTAAAAAGTGCTGATGAATTTGCAAACTCATGGTTTAATGTATTGACAAATTCCACTTTAGATACTTAGTTGTGTGCTCCTAGACAAGACACTTAACTTTTCTTAAAGAAAAGTGGAAAAAGTTTAAGAAGACCTAGTGTAGTGAACAGGGCAGTAGTGATAGGAAGACCAGATTTAAATTCAGCTTCAGACACTTACTGTGTGGTCATGGGCAAGTCATTTAACCTCTGTTTGCTTCTGTTTCATTATCTGTAAAATGGAGAGAATAAGTGCATCTACCTCATGGGTTTGTTGTAAGGATCAAATGAGATAATATAGGTAAAATAATTTTGCAAACCTAAAGCAACATATTAATGTTAACTATTATTGTTCCCTATATAACTTTTTTGAATATAGTTATTTAGAAGATGTCACCTCTTCTTATCACCCCCCTCATTTTGAGCTCCTTCAGGGAAAGGACTTTTAACTTTCTTCATATCCTCCTATTTTGCACAGTTCCTGGCATTTAATAGATACTTAATAAATGTTTATTTTATAACAGTCTCAGAGACTTTGACCCACTTGTTCAAGATCATGCCAGATATAGGATTTGAATTCAGGTCTACTGGAGTCCACTTCCAATGATGGGAGTTGAGGCTGGTTTTGAAACTGGATTCTCCCAATAATTATTTAGATAAATTGGACAAGTCCCATAAGTTCTTTGCACTTGCTTCCTTTTCTGTGAAGTGAGAAGTATTTATTATATAATCTTCTAAGAGCCCTTTTAGCAAAACATTATCTGATGTTTTGATTATAAAAATTAAATAAAACATTTTTAAAGGACTATTGATGATCTGTGGATTTAAACCTCAGTTTTTATTAAAACAAAATAGTAGTAGAGGCTCGATCCAAAGTGCTACCATCCCAGAAAAAAATATATATATACACATAAATAATAGGACAAAGTAGAGTAATAACTAACTCTTTCAATATATAGAAAGATCATTACTTACGTTTCCTCAAAAACTAAAATTGTAATAGTGATTACACACAGTAGGGAGTCAAATATTTAATTTACAATAGTAGGAGTAAAATGAAATTGATTTCATTTAATACAGTAACAAAATTATTCCCAAACAAATGTCACTAAAGCTGCAGTTTTAGAGTTACTAATTTCTCAATATGCATCATGATTTCCATTTAATATATTTTAGAGCTAAATTTGCAATGATTTTTATGGAATGAAGAAGGAATTAAGCATTTATATAATTTCTAATATGTGCCAGGTACCTTATTTTATTTTTGTTATAATTTCATTTAATGAAATTCAACAGCCCTTGGAGGAAATTATTATTATTTTTATTTTATACTAGAAGAAAGGAAGCAGAGAGAGATTAGGTAGATTATCCAATACCATATCCCTAGTAAGTATTTGAAGCGCCATTTGAACTCAGGTCTTTCTGACTTCAGGCCCAGAAGTCTATGTACTACACTACCTTAGCACTTTTCATGGTATTCAGCTTTGCAAGATCCCTATGACCAAAGCCTAAAAAATCTTAAGAGTCCTGTCATTCCAGAACTAGGTAGATCAGATTGGATGCAGAGCAGGGATGGTGTAGTGAATTCAACTGTTGGAGGATGAAGGTTTCTCCTCTCCCACTTACTTCCTTTGTATCATCTAATCTGACTTGACTAAAATAGCATCTTTTTTCCTTTTCTATGTTCCCGAAGAACCTCCTTTTTCTTTTCTTGCCTGAAAGTCAGGTTATTTACCTAGACATTTGACTAATAAACATCTTTCCCTCAGATAGAGATTATTTTTAGGTAAATAACTGTTAATGGGTCTTTGACTTAAAGGCTTCCCAAGAACTGAGACTTTGATGGCCAGATCTTTTTATCTTCCATGGGGTCTAGTCCAATGCCTTGAATACAGGGGCTTAAAAAACAAACAAAATACTGAATTGAATTTTGAAAGAGCAATATTTGCATAAATATATTATAATAAATATAAATATACAATATTTGCATAATAGTATTAGCTCCTAAACAAACACTTGTAATTATCATGCAATGCAGTTAGGTGGAAACAGCACAGTGGAAGGGCAGACCCTGGCATTAAGAAGACCTGAAGTTCAAATCCAATAGCAGACACTAGCTGTTTAACTCTGGACAAGCAAGGCATTATAATTTGTATTTGCTTCAGTTTCCTCATCAATAAAATGGAGATAATTATAGCACCTATCTTGCTTGACAGCAATGAGGATTAAATGAGAAAATAATTGTAAAGTATTTAGCACAAAGTAAGTACTTTATAAATCTTAGTATTATTACTAACATTATCTTCCTATTGCATTGGACTATGATTAAAAGAATGATTATTTACCATCTTGTAAGAATTAGGACAAAAAAGCATCCTTTTTGTCCCCCCATTCCTCTCTCTGTTCATGTATCCCACAAAACATACTAAACAAGATTTAGAATTTAGCAACCATATTTTACAACAGAAACAAGAAAACAGATCCTGACCCAGGTTCAGATTTCTACCTCTTGGTCCAGTTTACATATAGGCAGAAAGCAGTTGGCAGGATATGTGACACACTGTTAGAATGTTATTCATGTCTTAATGGAACTTACAATTCTTTTAGGAAGAAGGTACATGATTAGCTAACTATCAAACAATATATGACATTTGCATATTTAGGAGATGAATAAGAAAGTATTTTTTTCTTTTTCCTGATCATCACTCTTTGTAAAGAAGCATTAGAGAAAATTAAGGTAAAGGGGCAAGGCTAACTACCTGAATGACAACTCATTAGCCCATTTTTTAAATCCCAAATTTATTTACAGTACTTGGAAATCTTTGAACTTTCTGGAACTTTAATTAAGGATTCTATATTGTCTAGCAAAATGATGTTCAGACACCTTTGCTTTAAATATACAATCCAACATGTATATCATCCATATGAAATGTCTATAGAAAAAAGTAGGATAGTTAAAAAAAAGAGATCTAAATAAGGAGATATTTATTTATTACAATATAGTAAAGAACATTGCCAATATTTGGAAGCTCCATTACTCAAGCATCAGTCCTTGGAATCTTTGTCAGTACCAAGAACCAAAGGTAATAAGGAAATTGAGACCTATGAGCTGAGTCAAATACCACCTCTATAGGCAGCAGCAAGACAGCTAAAACCTAGCTCTAGGATATTATTATTACTAGTATAGTGAAACTTACAGAGTATGCAAAATAAACTTCACCTCCAACTGTCATACACTAATGGATATAGTAGAGTTCTCCAACACAAAAATGTTTATAAAACTCCTGAATTCTGGATGAATTCCATTAAATGTAATTGGCAAATGTTTAACAAAATTTAAAAAATAAGATATAACAGATAATGTTAATTTGTCATTTTCAAAGTCAATATGTAGAAGCAGGGAGCCATTGTTATTTAAGCTTGAAATAATTACTCTAACAGTTACTTATGGAGAGTACCTACAAATTGGGTGAGCCTCTGAGTCATTGTTGATATTTCCAAGAGCTTTCCCTGAGTAAATTTTCCCCAAGATATTGCTCTCCATTGTCATCATTATTGTGATCATCATCATCATCATTACCACAATAATAATAATAACAGTAATAATAGATAGAATTTATATTGTGCTTTAAGGTTTGCAAATTACTTTTCATGTGTTATCTCATTTGATACTTTGTATGCTTTGATTGTTTTGACTGAAAACCAATTTTTCCAGTATTAGGCATGTGAATAGTGACAGACACTTGGAGACTGCCTGGACAAAAACTCTGAGATGACATCTTGATTTTGCCCTATCAACCTTGAGGATGGTTGAGAGCTTTAGACCTAACACTTTATTCAAAAGCCAGGTTTCTTGGGAATGCTTGGACTAATGAACAGAAATTGGCTGATAGTATAACCTCACTACTTCCCCTATCCCCACAGTTTTAGAAATACTTGATAATTTACTCTAGGCTGTTTTATTTGCAAAATAAAAAAAAATGCTGAGTTCAGAAGAAGCTTTGTTTATTTGAAAACTATCATATTTAAAGTGCAAATATAGAACAAACAATAGTTTGGGGAAAACAAACTGTTAGCTTATTTTCCCCAATAATACTGAAATATCTTATTTTCTAAAAATAATAAAACATTAAAATTATTATTAGAAAGGATAAATCATGCTTTATGCTATTTTAATGAAATCTTTACAATAGGGCAGAGGACAAGGACTAGAGAATCATATAGATCCCAGATCTAAAGTAGAAAGAAACCATCAAGTCCATCTTCCCTCATTTTACAGGTGAGGAAAATGAGGCTGGGAAGTTTAAGTGACTTGTGCAGGATCATATAGGTAAGATAGGATGTGAAGCAAACTTCTCTAATTACAGAACCAGTGTTCTTTCCGTGTAGCTTCCTTTGTATGTAAAATAGATTTAATCACACATTCATATGTATATAGATAGATATAAAATTACAGATACATAGATATAGTTTTTAGATAGACACATAAGCAGAGGAGTTTAGTGGTTCTTTGGATAGAGCTTTGGTTTAGAATCAGGAAAACTCATGTTCATGATTTTATATCTGGCCTCAGATGCTTGCTAGCTATGTGACCCTGGACAAGCCAATTTGCCTCAGTTTACTTATCTGTAAAGTAAGCTGGAGATGGATATGGAAAAACACTCCACTATCCTTGCCAAGAAAAATCCAAATGGGTTATAAAGAGTTAGATTTGACAAAAACAGCTAAACTACATGCTATACACACAGATAGCATGATGGAGTAGAAAGAGCATTGATGATAGAGGCAGAGGACCTTAGTTCTAACTTAACCTAACTACAAAAGTAATAACTTTTGTGACCTTGGACAAATCACATAATCTCTCTATGTCTACTTCTTCATTTGTAAAATAAGGAGGTTGAACTGGGGAACCACTGAGGTTCCTTTCAGTTCTAATCAGTGATCTAAGAAGTCACCATTAACATTAAGCATTATACTAGGCACATGAAGGATTTAAAGACAAAAATGGCAGGAGCTTTTCATTAGACAAATAAATCTGGTAATAGATTCGAGAGATGGAAAAAAGGAGAAAGAGAAGAGAGAGACAGAGAGAAAGAAAGAGAGGAGAAGAAAGAGAAGGAAAGAGAAAGAGAGAGTCAAGGAGGGAGAGAGAGAGAAAAGGGAGGAGGAAGAGAGAGAAGAGAGAGAAGGAGAGAGGGAGGGAGGGAGGGAGGAAGAGAGAAGGACATAGTTCATTCAAAATAAAGTCATTTAAATAAATGGCATTGTAAGAAGATTTGCAAAGAATATTTCCCTATAAACCTATGCTATACTCTTCCACAAATATGCACACTACCTTTGGGAAAGTAAGTATGCATATAGATCACACATGAGATACAGTTGTGAAGAGACAGTCTTCACCTTTGATACTCTGAGATGCATGATGTTTATGATGACTTGACTCTGCTTTCACTGGTCACTCTTGTTGGGTACAGCATTTGTTCTAGGAATGGTGTTTTAGCAAGCTGGGTATGTTGCTTTTCTGGACATATCTTTTTCTAATCAAGCCATCTTTGCTCTTCAAAGATTTAGTGACTTGAACCTGTCCTTGATTAGAATGAACTGATGCCTCTGAAGTTATAACTGCCAAGCCCAACCAAGTCAGGTAAAGTGCCTCCAGCTGATATTTTTTTTCTCTTAAACCCTTATGCTGCACCAAAATCAAAGCTTTTTGCTATAGATATGTAGTCCTCAAGTACTCTTAGATACACCAAAAGGTCATTTCTGATTGATCTGCAAGTAAATTTGAGTTAGAACAGAAGGTAACACCAGGTGACAAGGTCAATGTTCTCTCCCATGTAGTCTATATCCCTATCTTCATTAGCATTTCTGTGAGCAGCAATACCTGTTTCCTTTGATGCTGTATAGCCAACAGAAAAAACACGTACACAAACTTCTGGCCAAAACACAGCACCAAATTTCCGGCTGACAGATATATAAATAAAGATAAGGCTGTAGACTAGGTGAATAGAGAACACGAACTTTAGGTTTATATATATGTGTACACACACACACATATATACATAGCCTTACAGCATATGTTTATACATTCCTAATACACAAGTATAGTATGTATTTGTATACATGTATTTATATAATGTATAGAGTTGTATGCATATAAATATCATTATATGTAAAACATGTTCATATGCATGCACATATGCTTTCTATGCCCTATATATAGATGTCTGCAATATATAACATGTAATTAGAGATAACATGTTTGTGCCTACATGTATGTTTGTGTAAGGTGTATGTGTGCCTTGTACATATACAATATAGAATGTAAAATTGGGTAATATATATAACAGTATATATAATTATGCTATATAATACATTGATTCCACTGAAATAAGTGGGTTTTATGTATCCATATATATATATATATCCACATATAGATATGTGTGTATGTTACATCAAGATAGACCAATAAAAGTAGTACCAAGTAATTATATTAACATATCAGAAGTCCTGAAATATTGACGGTAGAGGTTGCTTCTATGTGAGCAGTGTATATGGGATCTATATCCATATACATGCATGTGAAGGTCCAGTCATCTCTAAGTTATCCTTTCAGACTGCCATATCAACTCTGTCTCCAGCCAGACTAACTCCTTGCCCTATTCCTCCTCTTTTATCTTAGCAGAGATTGGGCTATTGAGAACTCAATGGGGCCTGGGGAAATACTTCAACCAATGAACTTGCTCCTCTTAAAGGTGCAAACTTCTTTTAAACATGTAAACTCTACCTCAAAAGTCCAAAGGTGTAAACTCCCTCCAAAGGCCTGAACCAAAGGTGTGAATTCTGAACCAGAGAATTGTTTAGACAACCTGAGTTCTCACCTTGTAATCCTAAACATGCATATGTAATCTATATATTCCAGTGAAATTAAAGTAAAAAAAAAAGATAATAAATGATAAATTATTACTGAATCATGGCTTTATTAGTGATTTATTTGTAAATAAACATCTTTCAAAGGAATTTTCAGAAAGCAAAGAATTCATCTGTCTTAAATTAGTCTCCATGTACAAGAACTGGGCTATTGAAGAAAATATCAATGTAATTATTTAGAAAAACATTCATTTTTGATACAATGACTTAGATATATAGTAATTAAAAATATTATCTGGTCTTAAATGTGCAATCTTAGAACAAGTTGGCTAATATAAAAAAGAAAAATAAAGATTTATTTAATTGGCAAGCTAGAGTTATAATTCAAATTATGGCCCTAAATTGTAATTTTGAGGAATTAAATGAAATCATCTTGAATTCAATTGTTTGGACAAGAAGGAGCACAGAGCACTGTATGAGGGTTAAGGAAAAACTGTGGACTGGGGGAATTATCCTGGATGCTTTTGTCTATTTCCAGACTGTCTGGGGCAAGATATTCAAGCAGTGCAGATAATGAAAACAGCATTGATCTGAAACATAGTGAGGTGAATTGATTTACCATATCACAGAATCAGAAAAGATTAGAGTTGGAAGAGATTCCAACGATCATTTTGCATAACACAAAAAAATGAGGCAATTCCCTTTCACAACACATATGTCAAGTTAGTCATGGAAAATTTTCTTGATGAACTCAACTGAGGAGAAAATCCTTATTCCCTGAGCCAGCCCACTTCACTTTTGGAAAACTCTTAATAGTTTTTCAGGATTTTTGTTGTTCATTTGTTTTCCTTTCTTGAATCCTGAATTTAACTCTTCTAAGTTTCAAAGAGAACATTACAAGGAATTTCAAGGTTGAAAAAGATTTCATAGACCCTTTTGCCTAACCCATTATAGAGAAACTTGTCTGTAATGGACCTAAGATGAAATCATTCAGAATTTGCTTAGAGACTTCTAGTGAGGAGAATCCCACTATCTCCTCAGGAAGCCAATTTTGCTACTACTTAATTCTAGTTAGAAAATTGTTGGGTTCTCCCATCAAGTCTAAATATGCCTGCTTTTTAATTTCTGCAGACAAGTTCTATTCTTCTCTGAAGTCAAATGGAATAAATCTATCCCATTTTTCACATGAGAGATTTTCATATTTTGCTGATATCTTTCAGGGCCCATGAAAGTCTTCTACAATAGGCCAAATATTTTTTGTTCCTTCAGCTGATGCTCACATAAAGCTAGAGAGGCATCTCTGCCTTGGAGAAAGAGCACAAAATTTGTAAGGAAGAATTCTGCCTCTGATACTTCCTCTTTTATTATCATGGCTAAATCTCAATTCATCATCTGTAAAGTGGGGATAATCATACCCTTATGGTTATCATGAGACTAAAGTGAAATTATATATATATATATATATATATATATATATATATATATATATATATATATATATATATATATATATATATATGAAAATCCTAAGGTAGCATAAAAATGTCATTTATTATATGGCATGAACCTGAGGCCTTTCACTATCCTGGTTTTCTATCAGTGTTCTCCCTAATGTGTCACTAAAAATTGAACTTAATATTCTATATGTTTTCAGCAGCCTTTTGAAAGTGTAATATGAAGGCAATGAAACTAGTTTCCTCCACTTTTTTTTTCTTTCTTCAGGTAGCCACGGTTAGAGGAAGAGCTACATTTCCTTCTTAGAGGCAAGAACAGAACAGACTGTTGATTCTTGTGTGTAGGCTAGAGATCGTTACAACATAAAATAATGAACCAGAAATTTGATACTGTGCGCAAAAGGTTATAAAACTGTTGATTACCTTTTGATCTAGCAGTGCCACAACTGGGCTTGTATCCCAAAGAGATCATAAAAAAAGAAAAGGATTTATATGTGGAAAATGTTTGTAGCAACTCTTTTTGTGATGACAAGGGTCTGAAATTGAGTGAATGCCTTGTGAATACAAAAAAGAAAGAAAGAAAGAAAGAAAGAAAGAAAGAAAGAAAGAAAGAAAGAAAGAAAGAAAGAAAGAAAGAAAGAAAGAAAGAAAGAAAGAAAGAAAGAAAGAAAGAAAGAAAGAAAGAAAGAAAGCAGAACAACCTCTACTGTCAAGATGCGTACATCTTAATGGAAGAATAATTTGTACATCTTTGGGTAGATACAAAATAATCTTTGTTCAAGGCAACTGTGTACCAGTTCTTCCTAACCTGACCAGGATGGAATGCCAAAGCCTGACTTTTATTCCCTAAAACAAGTGAGGTCACAGGTTATCTTTATCTATCATATCCCCAGCCTTGCTTTGGTTCCTCATAGGGCTGTTATTGAAATAACAGAGAATAGACCTCACAGTATTATAAAATACTAGGTTTATCTGTCTAAAGTTAGATCCTCTTTGCTTGGATTAAGATTTGCTTTTATAGAGGCAAATTCCCTTTCACCTCACTGGGATTTTACACTCATTTCTTGAATGGACTTTCTCATAAACAATGAATTTTGACACAGGAATTTTGCATATTGACTAGATTAGCTATTTTTCTCTTTTTCTTGATAGCATTTTGATTTCTGCACTGTACCTGTTTTCCTCCTTCTCCACATCACACTAGAGAAGGTCACTATTTGATACAGATATAAATGACACTGAAATTTAGATCAATCAATCTCTCTATCTGTAAAACCATATAAGGCATACTTCTATTTTTCATTTTTTTCTCTGGTGGTGGATAACATCTTTCATAAGTCCTTTAAAGTTGATTTAAGTATTTATAATATTCAGACTAGTTATTCACAGTTGTTATTTGAACAATATCACTGTTACGGTATACAACATTCTCTTGATTCATTAGCTATATTTTAAGTGTGGTTTTTCATTTACTGTTAAAATGAGTGACATAATTTATAGTAATGAACATCAACATTAAAAAGTAATAGCACATGTCAAGTGTCTTTAGTGCCTGTAAAAAGTAGAGCACAAGCAGGGTACAGTTTATAGGCTTAAAAAAATCCTTCAATTCCCTACTATGCACAATACAATTCAGTTTGAAATTGAAATGTAAACAAAAATCTTCAAAAGGTATTTAGGAAAATAATTTACATAATGCTCAACTACCAGAAACTACTTATAACCCTTTAAGCAAGGAAGGATATATTTTTATGATATTCTAAATTTTTTCTTTGTCAATTCCTTATTTCACATACACCACATGAGAATCTGTTTTTCTAAGATTAAGTAGGTTATAGATATTTTCATATTCATAATTCATATTCATAATGATATTATTTTCTATTATTCAGTTTAAATAAGTTATAAATTAAAATTACAAAAGTAAAGCATCCTTTTATTTCAATTCCTACAAAATTGATTTTCTGACCCTTTTGAAAAGCTTCAAAACTGTCAAAAAGGGAAGTTTTATATTATAATAATAAGAAAAAGAATAGATGTATTTTAAGATTCTATTTAAAACATAAGAAAACAAAATGCCACTATGCTAAAATAGATAATTGAAAGTTAAATCCTCAAATAAAATTTACATTTTTATAACTCACGTGTACCTTAAAGTACATTTTGTTAAACTCAAGAATGATTTGTATTTAGAGCCAGACATTTTTCAGCTTTATTCAAACTTTGAATTGTTGTTCATAGTCTTCAACTTTCTTGATTATAGGGTAATATGCAATATGATGATTATTTTTTCATTTTCAAAACTAGATGAAAACATTTTTTAGATGTTTAACTGATTTCAAAATAATTCAGCCATACTGTAAGAAATCACTATAAGTAATTAATAGCCATAACATAGATTTAAAAATTAAATCCTTAGTGTGTTTCAAATATGGATTTAAAAAAAATAGCAGCATAAAATAGAATAATTCCTGAGGGAGCTGTAGTATATTTAAAAAGCTCTGAATTTAAAAGGATCTGAGTTTGATTTGCAGCTTTTTTTTTTTTTTTTAACTTGTCAGACATCAGAGTAGATCCTTAACATTTCTTGGGGTCAAATGTAAAATTGACTGATGGTCTTAAAATCATTTCAAACTCCAACTCTTATATTCCAATGTAAAACACTAGAACTATAATATATAGTAATCAGCCTATCAGAGACTTGTCATTCATACTCTGCTGTTTATAGGCAAGAATTTGTTCATTCAGCTGCAATATGGGTGTACTTTATCCCTGTTACTTAAGGACCCCTAATGCTATTTCACTTATCCCACAGTTTTGACAGAAATAGAACCTCTTTTCATTAGGGAAAACTCTGAAACACAAGGTACTAACAACGCCTTTTTCTAAATCCAGGATTGCATTTGTCGAGGTGAACTGAAAAGAAGATGTACTTATTTAAAGCAGATAGAGGAACTGAGTAGAAAGAATAAATGATATAAACTTGGAGAAAGGAAGCCCAATAGAGAGAAGAGCTGAGTAACTCAAAAGCCAGGGGTGCTAACAAACAGGAGAAGCTAATTACAGGACAGTGAGCTATGGAAACTACAGTTACCATGCTTTGTTACTGCATGGCCCACCTATAGGATAATTATTACAGACCCTTCCAAAAGAGATGTCAATATTTGTAAGCTGGCTCTGACACATCGGCATGATACCTGCCTGGGTTCTGAGACTAATAGATAAGAAACTTCAGAACCAAGCAATGTCAAACCTTAATATTCATTATGGTTACTGTGAATTTGAATTGTATCCTTCACATTCTCTTGAAAAGGGATTTGGTTATTCATTCTTCTGAAGACACAAGAGACAACAGCCATTTTTTTTGCGGGAGTAAAGAAGCAAAGATAAAATTCACAATTGATTTGCTTGCCTTTCTTTACCTTTCTAGTAAGCCTTAATTAAATATTTTTTTCCACATGTTGTTTGTATAGTCTGACACAGATGTTGCGTTGGTAGAGTCTCAGGCAAAGTTAGAAAAGTTAATCATTAAAAACATCTTGAACTTGGGAACTAGTAAGATTCATGCGGAGAGATTTTGGGCCCAGGGCTACATAACCAAATATTTATTGAATGCCTTACAAGATGTGAGGACAAGTTCTGTGAGAGATACATGATTTCTAATATTTGGGGGTTGTAGAAATGGAGGGCCTTTAGAGATCACTGTCTATGTACAAATACAACTGGAAAATGAAAAAGGATATAACATTCCTAAGTTCACGTAACTAGCAAAAAAGAATAGCTCTTTTTTTCATATGGAATTACTAAGTTGATTTTTCAATCTAAATAATAAAGAAATAGCTAATTTTTTCTTTCTTTTTACACTAGATAAAAGAAAGGAAAATCTGGTCACTCACAGGAGCTAGTAGGTTTGGGCATTTAGCAGATATTAGAAGAGCAGATCTCTTGCTACTGCTCACTAATGTGTTAACTATTCTCCTTCTTCATGTACTTTTTTTTTTTATTATTATCCTGCAGTGAGAACATAAGCGACAAAAGAAGCCTAAGAGAACATGTCATAATGGAAATTCAGAATTGGCAGGCATCTCAGATGTCACATAAAACTTAATTAGTTATCAACTCTCCAATATCCTCAATAAAAGCTAACATTTACATCAGGCCATAAGATTTGTAAAGCTGTGTACATGTATTTTCTCATTCCGTCAATCAGTGGTCAATCAACATCTCTGAAGATTTCCCTCTAGTGAATATTTAGCCCATTCCACTTAGAGATACCTCCATTTAGTAGTTTTTCCTTTTTTTGATTCCAAATCTACCATTATGTGACATGAATACCCACAACAATTTCATATGATAACTATTTAGCTATAAGAAGATAATCATTCTTTCACATGAAAACCCATTGTACTTAAAGATATCTATCATGTTCTTCTATCTTCTCTTCTCCAGGCTAATTTTCCATAGTCCTATAGTGTACTGTGCCTGGAGCCAGGAAAATCTGAGCTCAGATTTGGCCTGGGACACTTACTAGCTGGGTGACTTTCAGCAAATCAACTATTTTGTAAGTATAAATAATAAGAAACAATAGTCAAGTACTATTATACTACAATATCTAGACTATATTTAGTATTACATATATTTTGCACATATAGTACAAGTTTGTATAATAATTATTTGACAATGTACCTAAGACAGCAATAAGAGACTGCTTAATAAGTCGACACATGTTTACATTTGTTCGGATGATGTTTCTCATAACCAAATCATGAAGCTTTTACAAAATAATAGCTAAAATTTATATAGTGCTTATTATATACAAAATACTATACTAAGCACTTTAGTGTCTCATTTGATCCTCACAGGTGAGGAAACGGAGGTGGACAAAGGTTGGTGATTTGCTGAAAGTCACCCAGCTAGTAAATGTCTCACGCTAAATCTGATCTCAGGTTTTCCTGACTCCAGGCACAGAACACTATATAATGTAACACCTTGCTTCCCTGATGCCCACAATGGAAGACTTAGGCTGAACATGTCACTATTATTTTTGACATAGCATATGCCTTAAAGTCAGAAAGATAAGCAATGTTCTAAATACTGATGCTCTAATACAGCATAAAGTATATACCAGAAAGGTAATTTAAGTCAGTGTTAAAAGAGGTAGCATAGGATAAGAGCACAGATGGCAATGGAGTCAGAGGGACCTGAGTTGTGTTTGTGACACAAATAGTTAGGTGAACCTTCAAGAACAACATTTAACCTGCAGTACTCCAGGAATCCCTTTTAAAAACAGATGTCGATCTGCTTTGGTAGAAATAGTTCTCTAAAACAATGAAATCAAAGACTTGGCCCAATAGATAAGTAAATTAATTGATGAATTAATAAATGAACATATAAACAAATAAATGAATGAGCAGTGATGGGAAATTATCAGGAAAGGTTGATAATCAAAGCAAAAAAATGAACCATTATATTAGGAACTCTACATATGTACTATGTACTTGGAGGGATCCTAAATCTGAAAAGCCCTAAAACTATGAAATCAAGATATTAAAAACTCAGTGAATTTTCCTTTCAGCTCCAATCCAAGGAAACAGAAGAAAAATAATTAAATTATGCAAAAAAGCCTTTTTGAAAAACTGTGAGGTAAGGAATTCTAATATATCTATAAGCTGTGTAAGTAATCCATTCAACTACATTATCCTGAAAATGAAAATGAGTATAATTTTTATCTGCAAACTTTTTTAGATGCTGAAGAGAAAATTATCCAAATTAAAAAATATAAACTTAGGGAAACTTGCTAAAATTATGCTGATGCTAGGAGATAACTGGAGCCAATAAGTTAATTACCCAATCTATCTTTACCTGCTCTGCCATGTAGAATTATCCCCTTTCTTTCCCTCCTTTTCTATTGCCACAAAATACTTTGATCCTGAAAAGAAATATAACTTCTATAGAGAGGTACCATTTTTTGCATCTTCCCACTGCTTTTTTCATTTTTGTTGTTGTTTTCTATTTCTATTATTTATTACATTGCCTATTTATTGAGCCATCCCTTTGTTTCACTGGGAAGAAGTAAACATTGACTCTTGTCTCCTGAAAATGGTGAAATTAAATTTTCAACACATGGAAAAGGAAAGAAGAACTAGGTTTAAGTGAAAATTCACATATCTATTAAATGGCTATGGACAGAACAATCTGATCCTGTTCTATTATTTGGAAAATGGGAATAATATCAATATCTATATTTTAAATTAAATGGCCCCTGCTATTTGTTCAAACTCTTTGATTCTGTAATACTTCACTGGATTGTTTTGAGTAGAATACTTTATATATCTTAAAGCATCTTAAAGTATGCCAGTAATATACAGGTTATTATTGATTTTGAAAGAGCTCATATAATTAAATAAATTAATATTTTAATGATTTAAAAGTTAATTTTGTGGCCATGTTTTTCTACTTGATTTAGATAGTAAGCTTGTGTTCCATAGGGATAGCCTTTGAGATCCCAGGGTGACTCCTGCTAAGACATCTGAGGAAGACTTTAGTGCTGTTATTACACTTGAGGCTGTGAACAGTAGAGAACTGTGTAGAGAATGTTTATATTTTATCCAGATTTAGTTATGCTTGATTTGGAAAAAATATTTTTTCTGTTATCTGAAATAGTCCCTCAACAAACATTCATTAAACACTTTTACTGTGCCAGTAAAGCATTAGTGATAGCAAAAAGTTAAAAAGCAGCCACTACCTTTAAGGAGTCCAGATTTTAATGGAGACAAGTAAAAAATTGGGTGCATGCAAAATATCAAAGTAGATATAAAGTAGTTTTAAAGAGGAAGGTTCTAGCAGTTGTGGGAAAATAGAAAAAGTCTTTGATAGAAGGACTTTGGGCTGCATCTTAAAGAAAGCTGCCAGCAAAACAGAGGTAGAGGTGAGGAGGTAGAGCATTCCAGGAATGCTAGTGCTAGTGGAAGATGACTTTCCTGAATTAATGGAAAGGGAGCAATCATTTATAAAATGAAGACATTTGTTTTTGTATTTCTATCCCCAGCACCTAAAACAATGCTTGAAACACAAGAAATGCTTAATAAATGCTTATTGGTTGATTGATTGATAGCATCAGCATACAACCTGACTTTGATGTATCCCTAGATCACCCAAGATAAAGGCACTTATGAGGCAGACATTTCATGTTCTGCTACTATATGCTTATAATAGTGGATTTTTACTTTTTTAAATTTGATTGATTGATTGAAGTGGAAATTTTTATTTTTATTGATTGAAGTGGAATGGTCAGTGTCTTTAAAAACTTATTAGATTAGGGGTGCCTTGTTATGTTTCTCCAGTGAAGTGCCAAGATATGAAGGTTTCTCTTGGTCATCATGCATTAAGTTGGATAGGAAGACCTTTATGCATACTTATGAACGGTGGTCCCAAGAAAAGGGCTTGGGGTTGGGGATTAATTCATTTGTCCTTTTCGATTCTAGGTTCAAGAGCCCTAGTCTTTAGATCTGGAAACTCAAGCCACTGCAATTTTGGAGTCAGGATTCCTGGCCAGATATTGGTTGCCAGTTCAGCAGGTAATCCTGGGAAGCCAATGGAGCAGGACACAAGATCAGGGGGGTAATAATAAGACAATTCTTAATACTAATCCTAAGTATGGATCAGAAAAGTTAACATCATTTGCAAGCCTAATTCTGTTTTCTAACAAAAAAAAAAAAAAGCTAGCATTTAATCAAGACCATAGCAATAGAATAAAAGAGGGAAATAGCAAGAAATATGTAGAGGTCTATAAGTTTCAACAGATATTTCCAGAAAGAGTAAAATTAATCTATTTATATTTTTAAGTTATAAAATTCTATTATAAATTTGATCATAGGGCAAATCTGCAAGTTAAGTTGATACCTCTTTGGATTTACTTCAGAAAACTTACAAAAATAAGTATAATCTAAAAGAAAAGAATATTATCTATTTTAGTCAGAGTTCTCTCCCTCTTCAAACTCCTTCACTCCCATGTTTACAACAAGTGAATATGACTGAAAGGTTATAATGATAACTTTTTAAAATTGGAAATCTTTAGCCACGTGCATAATTTTAAGAGAGATGACTTTCAAAGCTAAACTTTCATATTGAAATTATAGGTTTCTCAGTTCTCTTAACTGATACTGTCTTCTTAGCTATTCTGTGAGTGATGGAGGAGCTCTTGCTAATGACCCAATAATTGATTTAATGGCTTTTTAAATTAACTGTGAAACTGTGAAAGTTTGTGTTCCCCATAATCAACTTACAAAGGTGAGAAAGGGTGATTTTAAAATTCATAACTATCTATGTATCTATCTATTTATCTATTTCCTTGATAGATCCCTAATTTGGCCTAAATTATTCTGTTAGGTAAAGGCACCTGAAGCTTTAAATAAAAGTACATGATAAGTAAGTATAAAAGAGAGAAAAAAAAGTATGAGCTCTTTCTTTTAAAAAAATGTTTTATGGCAAAAAAACCTATCATCACCAACAAATATTTATTGATCTCCCAAGTTTGAGCAGAGCTTGGGCCAGAGTGTGAATTTCAAATCAATTGCCTGTTACTGGGAAATTTATGGAGATGAAAGCATTAGTGCAAACTTTTTTGGAGAATCTTTTTCTTTCTTCATCTTTAAAAGTGAACTAGATTATCCAAATCACTCCCATCTTCCTTTTCCACCACTCAAAGGTTTTCTAAATTCTCATTATGCAAATATAATTATCAAGAACTAAATATTTAATTCATGTTTATTATGGTTAACATTAAAACTATGTTACAGTAAAGTAATAATTTATGTTCTGTACTATACTTTGTTGTTTGCTGAGGATTTTTTTTGAATTATGCATATGCTTAGTTTTTCGAACTTAGAACATAATTTTTTATTTTAAATGTCTTTAATATTTTTCTGTAGTTGTATTTAATGGTTTTGATAGCCACTGGCTTACTGAATTGATTCTCAATTGATAATAGGGACTGAGGATAGGAAGCACAGCAGCAGTTGCTTGAGCTGATGGCATTAGAATGGGGACAAACAAATCCAGGAATCAAATACTGCCCCAATTTCCCACATTGTTTGTATGTCAGCTGCACTAAGAATCATTTTTATATATTTAAATAAAATTTTATTTTTTTAGATGTTAAAAAATAAAACGATATTCTTAATTCCTTTATTCATATTGTATTTGATCCTTTGGCTTAGTTTGCCACCCTTTGTATTAGAGAATCATGCCCATCTCCTCAGGGGCATCCCTAAACCACGAAGGAGAGAGGATCATCAGCTTACACAGGCCCTATATATACTTTACAAACTTTAAAGTATTAAATAAGTATGAGTTACTAGTAAGATAGCGGATACATTTTTGTAAGGAGGGTGGTCACTGAGGATCCAGTCCTTTGCATGTTTGGATCTGTCCATCCTAGCAGATATGAAAATATTTTCCTTGTTTACTTCCAATTTAACACCTAGACTTTTGGAGAGACAGATCAGAGCATGAGAAATAAAAATTCTTTTAATTTGGAAACAAGAAGAGCCCATGAGTTAGGAAGTGCTGAACTCACACAGAGTTCAAAGACAGAGGAACAACCTGCTTAGGTCCTGTCATTAAGGGAACCAAAAACTGGTGTAAGCTACCAGGTTGGTGGGAAGGCCAGTATCCCTATCTCTCATCTACTCATATGGGTCTTTGAGTACATGTTTTCTCTGTCTCTATAGTGTTTAATAGTTCCTGATTTTAAGTGTATGAGTACTTTAAGAAGGTAGGGTTCAGGTGACCATATCCAGGTGACCAGAAATCTACCTTTTCCTGTGCCCTCTGTTACTGACTGGTTGCTTGTGGTACCTCTGATGGATTTTTTGAGCTCACATGGTCACCTGTACCCTACCTTTGATCAACCCGGATCTTTGTATTTTAAGACTGAGCCTACATTTTCCAGCCACTTTTTTTTTTCAACAGGAGAATACAAGTTTGAGGAGACTCTTTGTAATTACTGTTTTTGCAATACTTTTTCATTAAATACTTTGTTCATCAGAATAAATAGAAGTTAGGGAAGGAGCCTTAAATGGAGTGTGACATGAATAAATCTAATTTTCTAAATTAAATCCCATTTAAAATACACTAATAATATTTGCTACTGTAGAACTCTGATTTTAGTAGCTGGGATTCAGATCCTACTTTTGATACTTGCTGTGTATGGGAAGATAATTTAATCATTCTAGAGCTCACTTTTGAAAAATGGATAATTATAATTCAAATACAATGTGTATTAATTATCCATAATATATATATTTTAAAAACCT
Source organism: Sminthopsis crassicaudata (assembly GCF_048593235.1). Classification (NCBI taxonomy): domain Eukaryota; kingdom Metazoa; phylum Chordata; class Mammalia; order Dasyuromorphia; family Dasyuridae; genus Sminthopsis; species Sminthopsis crassicaudata. Next base: position 419,569,191 of record NC_133619.1, read on the forward strand.
TAAGCTGCTCCACAAATGTAAGCTATTATCATTTTCATCATCAATCTAGGCTATGCCATTTTTATATGAATAGTCACTTCCAGATTTATTTAAGAAATTTTGGAGTTTTGTGTTAATTTTTCTTCTAGTGGGCACACATATTTACACTATTTTCAAAAATTTTATTTCAATTGATTTAAAAAATATTTATTTAAATATAGTAAGATCATCTTAATAGTCGTGATAAAATTAAAAAGAGCTACCAGAGTATTTTAGAATAATGTAGAGTTTGAATAAAATTTGTACTCTGCCTACACATAGGATGCCTGTCAGCCAAAGAATCCTCTCACAGAAGATGACTAAAATTAAATTAAATACAGAATCCTTTCCTTCAAAATTGTGAAAGAACTCTGCCTTTATTTCCCTTAAAATGTCTTTCAAAGAAATATCCATTTTCCTCAGAGTATTCCCTTCCATTCAATATTTTGTTATAAGATATGATTACACTACATGATAAATCTATCTGAATACTAAATTTGAAATTTTTTTCTTAAGAATGATTTTTTTAGAAGATTAATGATTTGAACCAAATGATTTAAGGTCTAATAAAGAGCAGGATTTCATTACTAGATAGATGTCCAGGTTCATTTTAGCTCAGATGTAGGTAGACTAGACCTGTTTTCACATTTGAGTGATAGTTCTAGATTTTTTGTTTTTGCTGACAATTTTCACTGACTTCATCAAATGACCAAATGTAATTGGTCTTGGAACAGAAAGAAGATAAAGTTAACCATATACTCTCAGAGATCCTTTTGTATCTTAATTAGCTTTCTCATTTCATGGCTTGTGGGTATTTCCTCTTCTAATGCAACTCACAGTCAATGTTTTTCCTTTTATCTATTTTCCACTTTCCCAGTTGACTTCTCATTTAAAGAAATCGATGTGAAAACTATTGCAACTATATGCAATGATATTTCCCCATCTTTAATCTTTTAAAAATATTTTAATTGCAATTGATTTTTACCTTCATTCTAGAGTCAAATTATACACAAATAAATAGTTGAATTTACAAGGACTGAGCAAATGTAGTTGTCTTTTTATATATATATATATATATATATATATATATATATATATATATATATATATATATATATATATATATATATATATATATATATATATATATATATTGAGACTGGATTTGAATAGCTTGATGCCTTATTGCTTGAAGACACATTAAGTACTATGAGCAGAAAATAACAGACTAAAATCCTGACATTCTTATACTACCCCATGCCATGCATGTCTGCAATTAACATATAAGAGCTTGTTCACAATAGCTCTGTGGTAATGAAATTACAATAGGTATCAGAATTTGTAAGTGGAAGACTGGGTCAATTAGAGAAAAAAACACTCCTAAACTATACTGGAGGAGTCCATCTCAGGTACTGTTCTCCTCCATCATCGAAGTGCCAGACATGGATCTACATATCACATTGTACCACCCCTTGATTCTACTCCTTTCTTAATTCTGGATACCTATATCAACTCTTAGAATTGATGGTAGGCAGCCACCTCCACCTATTACACTGTTTTACTTTACCCTTACCATATTACATACAACACACTTCTGTAACACTTCCCCAATTTCTATTCATAATTGGGAGTTTTCCCGGAGAATGATTGCTACCCATAAGTTCAAGAAATACCCTGTGGGCTAATTGTACATTATTTCATAATCCGATTCTTTTTGTACAACAAAACAACTGTTTGGACATGTATACATATGTTGTATTTAATTTATACTTTAACATATGTAACATGTATTGGTCAACCTGCCATCTTGGGGGGGAAGGAGGGAAAAATTAGAACAAAAGGCTTGGCAATTGTCAATGTTGTAAAATTACCCATGCATATCTGGTAAATAAAAACTATTAAAGTCAAAAAAAAAAAAAAGAAGTACCCTGCTTCATATTAAAAATCAACAGTAGAGATACTATTAGCTCTCAGCATAGACATTTACTGAGATGGTATAGTAAAAATAGCTACAAAAGCTTGCTCCCCATAAGAAAGATTATATTTTTTCATTAATACAAATAGCATTTTTTGGAAAAATGGGCACAAATTTAGAGTTCATTACTAATGAGCAACACATTAAGGTAATGCACATCAAATTTACTCACTATTCTAGTACTCATTCTTTCACTTAGCTCCAATTTTTTAACTTCACTTTGAGAAAATCTGTGTTCAAGCCCTATCTCTTATACTTACTAGCTGAGCAAGTTATTTAATTTCTACGATCCTCATTTTCTTCATCTGTAAAATTTTAAAAGGTAGATTGGACAACCTCTAAGGCCCCTTTTAACTCTTAATCTTGGTTATATGATCTGTGAACTCATTTTTTTTTTTTAAGAGTTGCCTGTAAGGTTTTTGTGAATTATGTAGACCTTACAGGTGTGGCTATGTTTCTGTGGTATGGATTCAGAAATAAAAAGAAAGGCCCACATTTCTATTCTCATGCAAAACAACTCTTTCACTGGCTCTCTGTCTCTTAGAACTTCAGAGTATTAGAAATTTTTTGTTTTCATTCACTTATTGTGTTTTTATTTGTGTTTTTTTTATAGTAAGAATTTAGCTTGCAGAGTGAATAGAGCTCTAGACCTGCAGTCTAAAAGATCTGAATTCAAATATGACTTCAGATACTCACTGTGTGACTTTAGTTAAGCCACTTTACCCCTCTGTACTGTAGTCTCCTCATTTGTAAAATGGGGATAATAATTGCACCTAAGGTTGTTATGAAGATCTAATGATAAGTGCTTTGCAAACCTTAAAACACTAACCTAATAGAAACATACTGGGCATCAACAAGAGGGCAGGAAGGCATTGACAGTGAAAATCAATTTCTGGAATAAGGCAGAGATAAATGAAAATTAAAGTTCACAGAAAGGAGAGATTAGAAGCATAAAAAGACAAACTTCTTGTACTTGACAGTTATGCCGAAGGCCAGCTTTACCTACCAAGATGTCATACTTTCCAAGAAAGAGAGTCCCTGGAGTTTGCACTGTTTAAATCAATGCAGAGAGACAGAAGAGTATCCCTAAACTTTAAGCTATTTTAATGCAGGGTATTTGCGAGGAAACAGGAAACACCAATTGATTCAATAGAATGTTAAAATCCAAAGTCAATAGTCTTGGTGCCCAATCATTAGATTTAAAAAAATATAGAGACAAAGAACTGCATAGCTCAAGAGTATTTCAAAGACTATCCTCAGACACTATAAACACACACACACACACACACACACACACAAACACACACTCCACCCCTTCAAGAGAGATAACTATTTGCTAGTTATTTTATTGTTCAGCTTACTGTTTTTTTTTTTCTCAGCAGATTTGATATAATGAATCACAAGAACTTGGCAATATTTTTAAGTGCTTTCATTTTTTTCCTTTGTATTACTGAAGTCTTAAAACAAATAACAAGCCTTATCCAAGCGTTATCTATTCATGACAGTCATCCTATTTATCTTTTGAAGAGTACACATGGGGAAAAATATAGAGTACAGTAAAGAAAAACATACCAGGACCATAAACAAATAATTCAAATGGACAACATGCAAAGTTTGTAACTATAGGATTGCATTAAAACCGAGAAGCAAGGAAAAATGGTTTCCAAAACAAAGGATTCCAACAAAATATCAAAATCCATTTTCTAGAAATAAAATAAATAAACATAAGGAACCCATTTTCAAGGTTAGTGCAAAATTATTTTCTGGTATCTGAGGAACTCAGTTGTCAGGAGTCTCTGGCTTTGAAGTCCAATGTAATGATTTCAATGACCTTGGAGGATAGAAGAGATATAAAAGGAGTAAGGTAGCTGTTGTGCATGGGGCCTACAGCCAAACAATTAGGGCCCTTGTGAATAAATTGCTGTTCTTCCTTTCCCCTGAACAGTGTGGGAATTTTACTTTGACCTTTCAAAGAAAGAGTCTTTTACCAGCCAAATTGAACCTATTACACTCTATTTAAACGGAAGGTCTTAATGTCCAAAGAAAAACCTTAGATCACTGTGGCCCAAAGAGAAAATGCCATAAAAGAAATGCTACTCACAATAGGGAATTGAAGAACCTCTCTTCAGAAATGCCAACATATTTAAGTCCATTTCCACTCATGGTTTAAAACCTGTAAGTTTATGCTAATCCCATGGCTATATAAAATGGCTATAGCAAATAATGCCTATTTCACAGGATTGTGAGGACCAAATAAATAATTTGGAGAATTTAAAGCCCCAGAAACTGAGACTATTGATTTTAAATAAGAAATACATTTCTTCAGTTGTCTTCCAACGTAATCCCTTTTGCACAAGAGGAAAAGAAAGGGGAGAAGCATTTAGCATTTATTAAGTATCTATGTGCTTGGTATTGTGCTTACACACTTTACAAATATCTCATCTGATCCTCACAACAATCTTGTAAGACAGGTGCTATTTTCCACATTTTACAGTTGAGGAAACTGAGAAAAATGTGTTGCTTTGCCCAGGCTCATATAATTAGGAAGTGTCTGGGGCTGGATTTGAACTCAAAGCAGAGGGTTCTTTATATTCTCTTTTTTGAGTCTTAACATTTTATGCTCCCTCCCACATTCTGTGATCTAGTGATTTGGCTTCCTTGTTCTATCATGAACAAGACAACTCATCCCTCAACTCTGGATATTTTCTTTAGCTTCCTTTATGTCAGTAGTGCTTTCTCTCCTCATTTCTGCCTCCTGGCTTTCCTGTTTTTCTTCAAATCCGGATTAAAATCCCACACAGGAAACCTTTCTCAATCCCTTTTAATTCTAGTATCATCCCTCTATTAATTATTTTGTACAAAGCTTGTTCATATCTGTTTGCTTGTTGTTGCTGCTTCCATTAGATTATCTCCTTGAAAGTAAGGACTATCATTGCCTCTTTTTTTTTTTTTTTTTTTGTATGTCTTCCCTTATCAAGTACCTGGCACACATTAGTTCTTTCACTTTCAGTACTTTAACTTTTGTGCAAAAAAAGTCTTAAAGAATTCTCATCTAAAATAGAACATTTTCACACTTTATCCTTTATGCATGTGAAATCAATTATAAACTACTTTGATTCTTAATTAGTATTTTATTCATTTCTCCCCCCACACATTATCTAATTATATCTATATCTAATATATTAGATTAGCTAATATATCTAATATCTAATTATCTAATATATATATATATGTATATATATATATATATATATATATATATATATATATATATATATATATATATATATATATATATATAAAACTTAATGGTATTTTTTCCAAGTACATGTAGTTTTCAAACATTCATTTTTATAAGATTTTGAGTTTCAAATTTTCCCCCTTCCTCTATTCCTCTTCCCACTCTAAGACAGCAAATGATTTGATATAAGTTTAACTCTTTAAAAAAAAAAAACAACTAATCAACAATCACAGAATCTCTGCATGGAGCAAAATCCCAGAGGACAACTAATACAATCAGTCCTTGAACAATAATATCCTCCCTGACAAGTGATCATCCAGTCTTGCTTAAGAGGAAACTTATAGCCTTATAAGACAATCCATTCTGCTTTTAGGCCACTCTAAATTTTAAGGAGTTATTCCCTTGCAGCAAGCTGAAATTTTTCTCTTTGTATCTTCCATCTGGTTCTGTTCTCTGGGGCTAAAGAGAACATGCCTAATTGGTCTTCCAAAAAGAAAGCCTTTCACATAATTAAAGATAGCATTTGTGTTCCCCCTAAGTTTCCTTTTCTCCAAGATAAACATTGCCAAATTAGCTTGGAATACACATTATTGTATAATGGATAATAATGGAATGCACATTATTGTATAATAATAGCTAATAAAATAGCTAGCATTTATATAGCTCTTTAAGGTTTACAGTGTTTTACATATGTTATCTCATTTAATTCTCACAATACCATTTGAAGTAGTTCTTTTACCAGAGAAGCTATGTTTGGAATGCAGCTCTGACTTTTATTTTCAGATATAATTTTACTTTAACATTATTAAAAAGAGAATCTTTTAAGCTAAATATTTTATACACCATACATTTGTGTTCAAATTTGGATGATCACTTCTCAGGGATATTATGGAGGATATGCCTGCATGAAGTAGATGTTATATAATTCTTATTGCCTTCCATTGCTTAGCCAAGAGTGGGGAATGTCCTGCTGACTGGCCATATAATTATGGCTGGTGAAATAATTTGCTAAGACAACTGCAGGCAATGATGAACTGAAAGCTAGGTGCAACAACCTTCCACTGCTTGAGTGCTATGGATTGATAATTTTGTATGGCCTTTAATGAATTTATAAATATTCAAATGTCCCTTGGCAGAAAAAAAAGGTTTCTCATACCTGGAAGCTAAGCAAAAGTTCTGTTGACTAATTCAATTCCATAAACATTATGCAGATCCTGTTATATACAGGTCATTGTGTAGTAACATAATGATGGAGGATGAAGAGATCTCTGCCCATAAGAAGTCTACTCTCCAGGAAAGGTGATCATCTATAATACTACATAGAAATAGAAAAAGTATAATATAAGAAGTAAATCAAGTGCTGTGAGAGTACAAAAACAGAAGAAATTGATTCTGACTGGAAGGATATGAAAATGAGAAAGTGAGGGTATTTGACCTGAAATTTGAAAGATAGGCTTTTAAAAGTGGGAAATGGTATTTCAGGCAGAAGAAGTGTTGTGGAGGAAAAATCACGAACATGGAAAAGTATAAATTAAATTTGAGGGCAGCTAGGTAACATAATAGATAGAGTGACAGGATTAGAAATCAGGAAGACTCATCTAACTGAGTTCAAATCTGGCCTCAGACATGTACTAGGTGTGTGATCCTGAGCAAGTTACTTACACTCCAGTACTTTGCCAAGAAAACATGATTGAAACAGCTAGCAAAATCATCAATGTGAATCACATTTATTTATTTAACAATAACAGCTTTTTATATTCAAAATACATGCAAAGGGTTTTTTAACATTCATCCTTGCAATACCTTGTGTTCTAAATTTTTCTCTTTCCCTTCCCTTAGTCCCTCCATAGTCAGCAAAAAATCCAATATATATTAAACATGTGCAGTTCTACATATTTTCACATTTATCATGTTCCACAAGAAAAATTAGATCAAAAAGGAAAAAAAATGAGGAAAAAAATCAAGCAAACAGTAACAAAAAGGTGAAAATACTATATCGGGATTTACATTTAGTCCCCATAGGCAGATGGCTCTCCATCATAAGTCTATTGTAATTGATCCCAGTCACCTCATTGGTGAAAAGAACCACATCCATCAAAGTTGATCATCACATAATTTTTTGGTTGCTGTGTACAATGTTCTCTTGGTTCTTCTTACTTCATTTATCATCAGTTAATGCTAGTCTTTCCAGTCTGAAATCATCCTGTTGATCTTTTCTTATAGAACAATAATTATAGAATCACATCTTTAAAAGTAACATCAAATTTTAGGAATTGGGCATGGCTAGAACATAGGTCATATTAAAAATAGTAGTAGAGATAAAATGGTGAAAGATTTTCATTGAGTTTAAACTTTATTTTGTAGACAATTGAGAACCTCTAAAAGTTTTTTCAATGTGAGGAGTTGAAACTAAAAGAGTAGGAAGCTTTGGTAAAATTAGAGCTGTACGTTTGAAAGATTAGCCTGAAAATGTTATCAACAGCATTGAGGCAACAGATACTGGAGTCTACTGCAGTAATTCAATTAAGAGATAATGTGTGGTGATCATGAGAAGGGAATAGAAAGAAAAAGAAGGAGCAGGAAGGATATTCAATTCTCTTGGATAAGTCAATTTAATAAGTGACAACTCTACCAAAGTTGTTAGAGATAAAGTGCTATGTCAAACTAACAATGGAATACAGAGCTAGATAAGATAGGAACAAAATTCATTTGGTGAAACAAAAAATCAAGAAAATCAAGGTAAATAATGAAAAAAAGGAGGAATGAAGAGGAAAGTGACAGAATGATGAGTGCTGCCCAGGCATCTTATTGTCCTTGCCCCAAATGGGGAAATTTGTCAGTCTTCTCAAACAAAATTATCATATATAGGATAAAAAGCAAAGTGTAGATTAGACTTATATGAAAGTGTTTAGTATCCATTACATATAGGCAATTAACAGTAATATAGTACCAAAAGCTAAGGACATTAACAAATAATTATCCAAAGAAGAATTACAAACTTAAAAACCATGTGAATGCATTCTCCAAATAACTAATAAAAAATACAGACTAAAACAATGGTGTAATTTTTGCTTTCATATATTATGTGCTATGGAAATGACCAATGTGATGAATGGAGAAGCATGGAAAGGCTTGCATCAACTGATGCAAAGTAAGTAGAAGTAAATGGATCCAGGAACACTATATAGACAATCAGTATAGTAGGATTTATAAAGAATAAGCTTGGCCCCAAATAAGGGATGAGAATATTTTAACTTCTTTGCAGAGGCGGGGACTGAATGAATGTGGAATCACATATAAAATCAGATTTTTTTTGATAGGTGAAATGTTTTTCTGATTTTCATCAGAAAATGCTTTGTTATCAAATTTCTGAGAGGAGGAAACAGGTTAGAGGGAGAAATCTAAACAATATAAAATCAAAATGAATCTATTATTGTTTTTAATACAAGAAAGAGAAAGATGTAAGAGACATAGAGAAAATAGAATTGTCACTTAACCTTGCTGACTACTAGATGTGCAAATGATGGTCAGACACAGTCATTGTATCAGATAATTTTTAAATTGCTTTTTCTTTTTCCAAGGAAGGATATAATCTGGAGTACTGGAGAGGAAGGTATGAAATGACAATGACATAAAAGGAAAAGATATCACTCTAACATTTTAAAAATGCTCTCCTCCAATGCAAAAAAATATTGTTATTTAGAACCTATGCAATCTGGTACAAATCTATTATTTTTTTACCTTTGTTTTGTATCATTCTTTTTGGTTCTGATCAAACCATATTAGTAGTATTCCTAAACATAACATTCTGATTCCTGTCTCTGTGCATTCATATACATCATACCTCATGTCCTCTACTTTATTTCGGTACCAGTAGAATATAAGCTTCTTGAGAAGCCACAGTTGTTTAATTTTTGCCTCTTTATGCTCCATATTGTAATACTTTGTACAACAAACTTCTCTGACATTTAAAGAAATCCAGACCACCATTCCAAGATTTTTATAAGATTGAAAGAGGTCATGTTCTTTACCTTTATAAAGTTTACAGTTTCAAATAACTTCTAGAAGCAGAGGTACTGAGGCATAGTGGATAATGCACAGGAATTATAGTTAGGAATATATGGGTTTAAATACCTCAGCAAAACAAACAAAACCAGGAATATATTGTACACAGTAACAGCAAGATTTTGCAATGATCAACTATGAAAGACGTGGTTCTTCTCAGTGGCTCAGTGATCCAAGGCAATCCTAATAAACTTTGGATAGAAAACGCCATCTGCATCCAGAAAGAGAACTATGAAGATTGAATGTAAATCAACACCTTTTTTTTTTTCCTCTTGTGATTTTCCCTTTTGTTCTGATTTTTTTTCTCCCAACATGATTCATAAAGAAATGTGTATTTAAAAAGTTAATATAGATATGCTACCAGAAAAATAAAAATTATTAATTTAAAAATGGTAAAGATAAAAAAAATTTGTGCCTCAGACACTTACCAGCTTTGCCAGCCAGGGCAAATCCCTTCTCTGGACTTTGGTTTCCTCATTAGTTAAAAAACAAAAACAAAAACAAAAAAACCCGAAAACTGGTAGATGGCTTCCAAGGTCCCAGTTAGCTCTAAATACTTTGATGATTCTATTATGCTTTCTATTGTGTGAGCAAACTGTTAAGTTTTTGCTCTTCCCAAGGAATATTTTCCATCTTCATGTCTTTGCATATCTTGCATCCTTTTACACAGATCTGGAATGAATTCCTTCCTTATTTTTGCCTCTTGTAATCATTGACTTCATTCCAAGCTCAGTTCAACTATCTCCCATTTAAAGTTGCCAATTTCTAGTATCTCCTCCCCACTTCCCCCAAAAAAGTGTGGGCTTGTTTGTAGATGTACATGCTGTTTCTTTCCATAGGATTCAAGTTTCTAGAGCTCAGGGATAATTTTTTTTTTATTGCTAGCACAGTTTCTTGAAGAGAGTAGGTACTTGATAAATGCTTTTTGATTGATTGTATGGTATGTGCTTTCTTCTTATTGTTTAGTAGTTTTTGAGTCATGTTTTTTGAGATTTTCTTGGCAAAGATACTGAGATGTTTTTGAGTTTTGAGCTTCTCTAGCTTATTTTACAGATGAGGAACTGAGGCAAACAAGGTTAAGTGGTTTGATCAAAGTCACACAGCTGTTAAGTGTCTGATGCCAAATTTGAACTCAAGAAGATGATCTTCTGATTCCAGATTCTTCTACTGGACTACTTAGCTGCTCTAGTATGTGATAAACACATGTTTAAAAAATTATTTTGAACTCTAAGAGATCAGTTTTTTATGTGTGTGTTAGGGATCAGATCGGGTACAAAGTAATTCTCTTATTTTACAAATATTTCTTTATGTGTTTTAGCTTCCTTCACTGATGGCAGATTTTTTGCCTTATTTAAATATCATCTCTATTTTAGAGCCTTAGTGCTGAATAGGTGCTTTGTTAGGTCACTGTTGAATCACTGTTAAATTTCTTTTAAGTAACTCAAGTTTTCAAAAGTGATAACTGAAGGAAACTTTACAGTCTGTACCCTTTCAGCGTCACTGTAGACTTTTTACTTTGGATCCTGGAATTAATTTTGAGGGACAGACTGTTCCTTTTGTGGTATTCCAAGTGAACAGCCTTGTGATTTCTCCTGCAGCAGGTTGCTTTAATGAGTGTCAAAGAGTAACATAAAGTAGATAAGTGAAAAGAAACTCATATTTACTGCCTATGAAAATATTACCCTTAATAAGCACTTTCCTAATAAAATGCCATTTACTTTGTAATATTTTATGATAGTTTATTTCACCATGAATAGTAATTTTGTATTATAAACTTCCCAGGAAATATATGTCATATTGCTTTAAAAACAAATTTTCATTCCAAGAAAATATTTCAAACAGTGCTGTTAAATCATAAAAGGGAGGCCAAGACTACTCCTGAAAAGAAATTTTCTATTAAAACATCTTTATTTGTTGTTCCATGGTTTTAGTCATGGCCTACTCTTTAAATCCCATTTGAGTTTTTCTTGGTAAAGGTTTTGGAATAGTTTGTCATTTCCTTCTCTAGCTCATTTTTTAAAGATAAGGAAGCTGAGATAATCAGGGTTAAGTGATTGGGCCAGGGTCACACAGCTAGGAAGTACGTTTCTGAGACTTTATTTGAACTCATGTCTTCTTAACTCCTGGTCTAGTGGTCTATCTGCTGTACCATCTTGTTTCCCCCAAAGACAATATAGACGTTCTTCATCCTAGAAAAGGTATTGTTCAGTTGTTTCATTTGTGTTCAATTCTTGGCAAAGATACTGGAATGATTTGCCATTTCTTTCTCCAGCTCATTTTACAGATGAGAAACTAAGGCAAATAGAGTTAAGTAACTTGTTCAGGGACACACAGCTAAGTAAGTGCCTGAGGTTAGATTGGAATGCAGAAAGTCTTTCTGACTCCAGTCTCAGTACCCTACCCCTTACTACCTTAAAGTTTCATAACCATAAATTTTCTCATGTGCCCTTTAAAATACCTCCCCCTTCCCATACACCCCTTCCACAAACACATACATTCTGGTAGTTTCAGATTGGAATTTAGAATTGTTACAACTTCAAAAATTTTCTTCTTATTAGAATTATATAAAAATGGAATGGACAGAGAGAGATAGTTAAGCATATAAGAATGTTGGAGTTGTAGTCAGGAAGATCAGAGTTCAAATCGCATCTCAGATTGTTATTAGTTGTGTGATTTTAGGAAAGTTTTTAAACTTTCTGAGCTGTGCTCTCCATTTGTAAAATGGGGAGAAATGCAGAACTGACTTTGCATTATTATGAACATCAAATTAAATAATATATGTAAAGAGCGTTATATACCTCAAAGAGCAACATAAAATGCTAGTTTTTTTCTGAAGTAATGAGTTCTCTCTTCTCTGTAAGTATTCTATCAAAGGATGGATAGCCACTTGCTATGATGTTTCAGATGGAATTTCTGCAAAGAATATAATAGTTTTCTTTAAGTCACTGAGGACCTTGAATTCTAGAGTTGTGTCTCAAAAGTGGGCAGCTCTCTTATCAACTTTAGCAAGTCAGAATAAATTTTTGCTATGATGTAATTTAAAGAAAATTATTTATTTATTTGGACATTGGGTCTCCCTAGCTTACACAGGTTGAAAATACATTAACCAACCACTCATGGGCTAGATTCTATTACTGATCAACATGAAAACTTTGGCATGCTCTGGTTTTCTAAGCTGGGTCAGCTTATTCCTCCCTAAATAAACCCTATCTTCTCCCTGAGGTTTCTCATACTGGTACCAGATTCAATGCAGGCACAAAATTAACTTTAGTCCTCCTGCAGCTCAGATTCCTAAGTCATCCTAATAGCCCAGATGATAGGAATGCATATACTTATATATACCTAGCCAAAGATGGAATTTAAACTTAATTATTTCCAGTAAGGCCATATACTAATTTTTAATAGTTGTAAAATTCAGTTCTTGCTGCACAACGGATAGAATGGCACAGGGAATAGTTCCAGGCTCAAAGACAGGAAGATTCATCATCTGAGTTCAAATTTGGCCTCAGACACTTACTAGCTGAGTGATACTGGAAAAGTCACTTAATTTTGTTTGCCTCAGTTTCTTCATCTGAAAAATGATCTGAAGAAGGAAATAACAAAGAGAATCCCAAATGAGATCATAGAGTCAGACACAATTGAAAACCACTAAACAACAAACAAACAAGTTATAAAAGAATACTTCCTGTTGTCTTTATGGAATCAGAAACAAGTGGGTAGCTAGTATTTTAAAAATAGCATTTTAAAGTTTACAAACTGCTTTACATGTTAATTCACTATTTTTTCCTCTTAATGTTATCTCATTTGATCCTGAATCAAATCACCTGAAATATTATTCCAGTAGTCCAACTTTTTGTTCTCCATGCTTTGAGGCAAGAATCTCCTTAGTTTGGTCCATCCTTTGCTCAGTTGTCCCTCTGATCTTTCTAATAGCATAAGTCTAACCATGGTGTTTCCTTATTCAATAAACTACAATGGCTCCCTATTACTTCCAGGATCAAATATAAATAACATTCTGTGTTTGGTTTTAAACACTTCATTACCTGCCCCTTTCTAATCTTTATATTCTTATACCTTAATCCTCTCTCACTAACTGTGCAAACACTGACCTTCTTATTATTCTTTGAACAAGAAGTCATCTCCTAACTCTTTCTTTTTAAGTTAAAGCTTTTTATTTACAAAACATATGCATGGGTAGTTTTTCAATAATGGGCCTTGCAAAGCCTTTTGTTCCAAATTTTCCCCTTTCCTCCACACCCTCCCCTAGATGGCAGGTAGTCCAATACATGTTGAGTATGTTAAAACATATGCTAAATCCAATATATGTATACATATTTATACAGTTATATTGCTATACAAGAACACCAGATCAAAAAAGAAGAAAGAAAAACTGCGAAAGAAAAAAAAATGCAAGCAAACAACAACAGAGAAAGTGAGAATGCTATGTTGTGGTCCACACTCATTTCTTATGGTTCTCTCTCTGGGTATATATGGCTCTCTTCATCAATGAACAAGTGGAATTGGTTTGAATCATCACATTATTGAAGAGCAGCTTCTAACTCTCAATATTTCCACTTTTTGTGCACCCTGTCAGAAAAGTTCTTCCTCTTTTTCATCTCCTAGCTTCCCTGGCTTCATTTAAATCTCAGCTAAAATTCCACCTTCTGCAAGAAGCCTTTACTGGTTCTCCTGAACCGGAGTACCTCTCCTCTGAGACTCTTTTAGATTTAATCTAATTTATATTAATTTGTATTGTATGTACCTAGCTTTCACATAATTGTTAACATGTTGTCTCCACCATTAGAGTTTTTCAAGAAGATGGATGATTTTTTGTTTTTCTTTGTATACCCAGTACATATCACAATGGCTGGCATAATAGTAAACAATTAATAAATCTTTGTTATCTTGACTGTTCCCTGGCAGCATCAGTGGTAGCCATACACTAATTTGTCCAACTTGCAGGGCTTCAAGTGAATAGATGACTACTTGTAGAAGTTGTTCTCTTTCAGGTGCCTATTGGACTGCATTATCTCAAGGGTCCAATTCAATTCTGAGATTTCTGTGATTCAGTAATAAATAACTTTTACTTAGTAAACCATAACATATTGTGTTAATGCTTTAATAATTTTTAATAAAGAAGAGTTCATGAAGGAATGAAAGTTTGCAACATTTTCTGATTCAACCTCATATTTTCAACTTATACAATTCCAAATGACTGAAATAATTAGAGAAGTGAAATAAAATATTTCATATTTTCTTCAATGTCGCTTCCTCAATTACACTATTTTTGGTGATTGTGAAGAAAAGTAACTGGAAAATATACAGAGATATAGAAAAAAGGTATGTCAATTTAAAAAATATTAATTTTTCTATGAATTATTAATCTTATTTAATATTATCAAAGAAGATAATACCTATTGGGAAAATTTTGTTTCAAGGAAAACTAGCAAACCACAAATTGAACTTTAGGAATATATTGTAACACGCATGATTATACTATTATGGGATGGTTATGAGGAAAACATTTGGAGAACTTAACTTGTGAGTAGCTGAAACATTTAGATATTTAGTTTGTTTGAAAATTAAAAATTCATGAGAGCAGACCCATCTTTATTCTTGGGAAGAGGGAGGCACTTAGAAGCTGACAATTGCTTTGGAGAGACATTTAGAGGCCATGTAGCTCAACATTCTTCTAAAGGTTCCATTAACAATATCCTTTAAAGTCAGTTGACTATTCAACCTCTGCTAAAATATTTTCAACAATAGGGAGTTCACTAGTTACTTAAAAAAGAGCTTCATTCCAATTTTGTACCACACTAATTTTTATAAGTTTTATTTTATTTTGGTTTAAAATCTATTTATAACATTCACCCATTTCTTCTAATTCTATCTCCTAAGACTGAGAAAGTAAAATCTATTTAATCTTCCATATAAAAGCCATTTTAAAACTTGCATACAGTAATTTCCCTCTAAGTTTTCTCTTTCCCAGAATCACCAGGTCCTTGAAGCATTTTTCAAATAGCAAGTTTATTTACTAGCAACTTCTCTATTGAGCTTGCTATTACTAAATTTTTTTAAAATCACATTTAAAACATTTAAAATTCTTTCCACCAACATAAACTATTGTCAAGACCTATGTCCCTCACCCTGTACTTGTCCAACTGATTTTTTTTAAGTGCTGAATTTTAGTGCTATTCTTGTCAAGTTTCATGTTTATTGATTCAGCCCATCATTTCAACCTGTCAAGATTTGTTTTTTTTTTGATCCTTATTTTGTCATCCTATGTTTAATCTCTCCTTTCCAACTGAATATATCTTCAACACTGATAATTATGTTACATAAATATCTTCATTCAAGACATTGATCAAAACATTAAATAAAATAGGATGACAGACAGATGTGCACTATTGGGAAATTCTTCTAGCCTGGCAGTGATCCTGTTATGCTCAGGTTATGATCACTCAGAAATGAAGCTAATTAAATTTACAATCATCCCGTCTATAATTATCGATTTTGTCTACAAATATACCCTAAGCTGTTGTTGTTCAGTCATGCCCAACTTATAACACCATTTGAGATTTTCTTGACAAAGATACTGGAGTGGTTTGCCATTTTTTTTTTCCTAGCTTATTTTATAAATTAGAAACTGAGGTAAACACAGTTAAGTGATTTGCCCAGGGTTACACAGTTAGTAAGTGGGTGAATCCAGAATGGGTCTTCCTGATTCTAAGCCCAGTGCTCTATCCAATTGTCCTCGAGAGATCATTTCAAATATACTGCTAAAATCTGAATATATTATTATCTACAGCATTTTGTTGTTTTATCACAGGATCAATGCTTTAGAGCTGGATGAGACTGCAGAAGTTATCTAAATCAACCCCCTTTGAGGGGTATTTATTAAGTGACAAAGCTGGGACTTAAACACCAGTCTTATCATTTCAAATCCAGCTCCCTTTCAATTGCCAAAAAATCAGTTTAGTAAACTTATAACGAAATGAGGTTACTATCACATGATAAAGTTGTTTCGTAGTAGTATAGGTCAAAAATCAAAGTTAAATATAATTCAAGAAGGATATTATTCAGGTATTTTTTCAATGTAGCGTGCTATCAGCTTTTGGTAGGAATTTTTTCTTCTTTTTTGAAGTGGGCAGCCAATACCCTAGGCTCTAAAGGAAATGAATTAAACATTTAAAAGGAAAATTCCAATGGGAGATGTATAAGACTTAGGAATCAACTTGGAAAGGTACTCAGCTAGAGTAAAGGGAAACTTTTCCTCCACATAGAGTCTATTCACAGATGTCCTTAATGTAAGTAAGTATTGTTGCTCAGAGAGACAAGTTGCTCATATGCAGAAAGGATGGGTACTTCTCATAGTGCATGATGACTTGTTGGGTAGCTAAAATCATAAAGTAGTAGAATTGATATAAATATGTGCAGGGTCCTTTTTTTAAAAAATAAAAATGATTATGAATTAATTCAAGTGTTTAACAATTGGGGTTAAATCTGACCATCTATCATGATAGAATATGGGCTTTTCAGAAAGTGATAATATACAGATCTTTACCATGGTGTAACTTATAGTTTCTTGAAAGAAAAAGGAAAAAAAAATCCATAAAGTTGTGGAACAATGACATTGTATATGATGTCTTCTTGACTTTCTTGTGAATTGGATTTAAGTGAGGCAGAGTTATACAAAGTACTCGGCCTCATTCTTTCTTCCAGAGTCCTCAAAATCAAGTGGCAAGACAAAAATGTTGATTTCCTCTGAAAATCTATATCTTGTCCTACCAGGCAGATTTCCAAAGCTTATATGAAAATGCTCAAAGCAATCTCTCAAGCGGTTTAGAAAAAAATGAGTATGGGAGCTTTGCAGAAAATGTCTTCTGCATCATACTCTGTGTATTCTAAAAGAAATGGGTGAGAGAAATTTGGCTGTTTTAACCAATAAAAGTAAATATGGGATAGCTACTTAGAAATTGACAATTAGGGTAAACTCTAAGGCCTAGCTTCTTAAACTGTGGTTCTCAATCTCTTATGGAGTCTCGTAAGTGAATGTGGGGGGGGGGTCCATACAATTATGATTTATTATCTGTGTTTGATTTGTATACCTATTTTTCTATACTTATATACCCATGTCATGTAAAAATTTCTCAGGCAAAAAAGGGAAAAATTTAAGAAGCCTTCCTCCAATGTATGAGATACATTGAATGTGTAGTCTTTAACCCCTTTTCTTTTCTCAAGTATGATGGCACCTAACTTATTTTGCAGCAGGCATTTAGATTTCAATATTGCAATGCTCCATTTGAATAGCATGGCTATTGAAAAGTAATTGTACAAGATAGTACATTTTTATTAAATTATATTACTGCAAAAATAACAAAGAGCTGGGCTCATAATTGAACAAGAGGAAGCCAGATTGCCTTTGGGAAATTGTGCAGTTCTTTTAATGACTCCAAGCTTCTTTCTTATCTATAAAGTAAGGAAGGTTGGATTAAATGATTTTTGAGTTCTCTTCCAGCTATGAATCTATGAAATGACTTGCAGAACTACTTTAATTCTATGGCTAGGCTTTAATTAACAAAAACAGTAATGGAAAGAACAAAAGCTTTGAAGTTATACACATGGGTTGTGAGTTTCATTTTTCTACTTGTTTATTAGAAACATGGGTGAATGAATTTATTGTCACAATGGATTGGAATATTACAATAGTTTTCCATATGAATATGATAGAAATGAAGTGCTCTGAATTACCTATACAGAAAGCAATAGCAAACTAAATTATTTTCTTTTAAATTATATGTAAAAATTTTTTAAAAATAGAATTAACATTTGATCTACTAAAAGCATGTTGCAAAACAACTTGATCCAAAGATTTATATATGCACACACATATGCACATATAAAATCTAATTTTAAAACTGATATTAATAAATGTTTAACAAATGCCTTTATCTATTTATTATATATCATTTTTTCTATAGGAGAAGGAAACTAAAAATAAAGTCATTTTGTCTTGACCATGTTAAAATTTTAAATTGTTTTTCAGAGATAAGTAGGAAATTTAATAGTCATAAATCTCAAGAAGTAATAAAGAGTATTGGACTTGAGGCCTGAGTTTAAATACTGCCTCAGATATTTTCTGGCTATGTGACTCTGGATATATCACAACTTCTGTTAGCTTTAATTTCCTCGTCTACAAAAAAGGTAGTTCTGATGACCAAATGAGATCATAAAGTGCTTTGAAAACTTTAAAGTGATATAGAAATGCTAGATATTATTGTTATTTTATTAAGTGAAATAGTTTTCTGTTTCTTAGTAACTTCCAAAGAGTACCAATTTAGATTCTTATTTCTTGAAATGTGCTGACTTTATAGTTGATTGAATTGCCTTTATTTAATTATGGCATGCATGCTTTCCCTGGCTTTTTAGAATTGATATGGTCACTGCATGCTCCTTCAACTCCCCCTGCCAAAGTTTATTTGTTAACTATTATTGTTGATGTTTTAATAAAAAATATTCAATTTCTTAGAAACAAAATGTATAATTGGGTTTTAAGTAGTAAGGATGAGGGACACTTAAAATATCTTTGCAAATTTTATTTTATTCCTTTATTGATATCACCATTCTTTCAGTCATTCTTATCCAGACTAATCTTCGTAATGCTGGTACTGCTGCATGTAACTCTTCAATAGCTTCTTCTGGGTCCATTGATTAAAATCCAAACTGCAATTATATTTTCCAGCCCCAAAGGACTATTTCATATATTTTGTAGTTGTTGCAGTTAATGTTATTATCCAAAAGAGCTGTTCTTTCTTCTTTTTTCTGTCTCTTTTTTCTCTCTGTTTCTCTATCTCTCTGTCTGTCTGTGTCTGTCTTTCTACCCTATCTCTCTCTCTCTCTCCCTTTCCCCTCTCCCTATCTTTCTTCCTCTCCCTCTAACTCTTTTTTCCCCTTCCTCCCTTCTCCCTCTTTCTTCCCTTTCTCCCCTCTCCCTCCCTCTTTTTCCCTTCTTTTTGCCTCCCTCTCTCCCTCCTTCTCTCCTTCCCCCTCTTTCTCTCTCTCTCTCTCTCTCTCTCTCTCTCTCTCTCTCTCTCTCTCTCTCTCTCTCTCTCTCTCTCTCTCTCTCTCTCCTCCCCTGTTTTTCCCTCTCCCCTCCCAGTTTGTTCCCATGCTCCATGTTTTTGTCTCTTTTTCTGTCTTTAGTTGCTTTTCTTTCTCTATCTCTTCTCTAGTTTTCTCTTTGTGACAGTTTCTCATTACGTCTCTATCTCCATTTGTCTATCTGTCTTCAACTGTTTCTATCTATCTGGGAATAGGTATCTCTATTTCTTCCTGAACCTGAAATCCACTCTCTTACTTATCCCTCCCCCAAATGATGGGCTTTTTCTTGATGAATGAAAATCTTTAAGCTTCTGTTAATGGTTCCCAGCCAATGATGTTCATAGGAAACTAACTGAATATAGTTGCTAGAGACGCTGCCCTTTTCCACAGATCTCTTAACCTTCTTCTACATTCTATCAGCTTCTCTGATGAATGAAAAAATGACACACCCAGGATCCCTATCTATGTTCCCTGTATCATGAATTTCCTCTTTCTACTGCCAACACTCTGGTAACATCCTTTGTTGTTGCTCTTTTCTATCTTTCTCCCTTTAATTCTGGGTATGTCAACTAGGTGACTTCTGGGATGGAGTGAATATTGCCATGGTCTCAAGTTCTAATCCTTAGGTATCTTCAATTTAGTCTTATAGCCTTGCGTGCTAATAAATAACAAATATATAATAAATAAAAGTTTGTTGCTTTCAGTATTCTCTGGATGATATGATTTTTCTGCAAAAACCCTTTAACTACTGAAACTACTACATCATATTGAAATATATACGTCATGATTTTTTCACCCCAAAACTTTTACCTAAATTTTTTCCTGTACTTTGAGACAGGGTGATCTACAGTATAGGTTATATACTGCCTCACATCCCCTTTCTGCACTTTAGTTTCATATTATTATTTAGATAGCTGTATTCCTCTCTCCTCAACCAGACATCTTCTTGAGATCAAATTGCATATATTATTTGCTTTTATTTTACTTTTATTTTAAAATATTATTTATTTTTAAATTTATCCCAATATTTTAATAGTGTGCTATGCCTAATAAATTTGTCAAATTGGACAAAAAGAAATTTCAAATTACAATAGAAATATTTTAAATAAAAATGTACACACTAATACAAAATAATATTTATTATATATTTATTCTGTACCAGGGATTATATTAATCACAGAGGATACAAAAAATGGCAAAAAAAGGTAGGTTCTGATTGTCAAGGAGGTCACAGTTTAATGGGGAAGATAATATTCAGAGAAATATGTACAAATAAGCTATATGCAAGATAAATTAGGAATAATCTGAGGGAAACACTAAAATCAAGTTAAGACCTTGCAGAAGGTAAGGCTTTAGCTGAGGCATAAAGGAAACTAGGGAAGCCAAGAAGCAAAAATGAGAAGAGACAAAATTCCAAGCATGAAGAACAGGTAGTAAAAATGCTCAGTTAAGAGATGGATATCCTGTGTGAGAGTTTTAGATTTAGCCAAATGAAGCCAAAATCACAATAAAATACAGTATTTCTATTAGTTTCAGATTGCAATTTGGCTGTTTATTTGAAATGCATATATTCTATATGATTAATATTGGCCTAAAATTTGAAAGAAATGAAAAGTTCCATGAAGAGGTAATTGTGCTCAAGACCAAAGATTGTTCTGAGTGCAATTTGCTTTCTTTTGAGATTTAAAGTGGAGGCTGTGGAAGAGCATCAACCTTGAACTGTGGAGGATTGGGTTTGAAGCCCGGCTCTTACAAAGCTAAGAAAGCTATATGATTGCAGGCAAGTGAAAAAATCTAAGACTTCCTTTTTCCTGTCAAATGGTCATAATTTCACTTGTATTATTTATCTCACAGTTTGTTACTTTACAAACTTCGGAATAACTTGCTAGATAGAACTTATTTCAGGTCCTTAGAAAACTTTTTATTATTTTGAGGTAAAAAATGCTAAATGATACCTAAGATGTTATGACATCAGTAAATAACTAAGGTTTAAGGATGCTTTACCTGATATTCAACATTATCACCATTCCTTTAGAAATTATTAAATATGGTCCTTGATGCGAATCATTTTCCATTTCTGAAATCAGTTGGTATTTACTTTTGTACAATTTTTGTTTTAATATCAATATTCAGAGATTTAATACAATTATATTGCTCATATTGTGATTCACCTGTGGATAGCAAAGTCTGTAAATGAGCTTATTCAAATTAAAATTTTTTCACTTTTTGCATGCTCCAAAGATAAGCAGATGTTAGCCACAGACTTAGGAAGACCTGAGTGCAAATCCTTCCTCAAACATTTACTAGTTATGTGACCCTGAACAAATTGTCTTACTTCTCTGTAACTTGCTTTCTTTCTGTGTAAAATAAGGAGGTTGGGTTTGATATCCTAATGGATCAATTCTAACATTAAGTCGTGTGAACTGATGATGGTGTGAAGAATCATAAAATTTCTGACTTGGGAGGGTCTTCATAAATGCTCTAGTCTAAGCCATCCATAAAGCAGCTTCTTCTCTATTATAGTATGAGGGGCAGTATTCTGCTCAAGAGTATGTAGTCTATTTCTAAGGTCAGTTGTTTTATAATCAAGAAAGCATCAAGTATAGTTTCACAATTTATTTTTGCCATTTATTAATTATTTAGTGATTGCACTTTGAACATAGAATGTGTATATTCCTTTTTCTCAAATCTTCCTGCAGTTTCCTATCACTCTTCTGCACATCTTTTTCTTCACTGAACTATTACAATTTATACCACCCACTCATTTGGCACAAATTGTGTGTGTGTGTGTGTGTGTGTGTGCATAATGTACATGTGTAAATAATAGTTATAAAATTATAATAACTTTCTCATGTGTAGATAAGATATATTATAGTACAGATAAGAAGTATTCCATAAATTTTATAGAATAGCATTGCTGAAAATACATTCTAAAGAATACCATGCCAAGAAAGGATAGTTATTTCTTGATATATAGCACTAACTCATATCTCTGTTTTAAAAGATAACTATTGAAATCTGAAAGGGTTTTTTGTGTTAATAAAATGGAAAAAAAGAAGCATTGCTGTTTGTTTTTACCATAACAAACATGGTCTTTCATCCAAAGTTTTCAAAACCCTCATTCATCCAAAGACAGAGAAAATATGCTTTCCTGAGACATTGATAGAACTGAACATCTTTCTTAGCTGAAAAAACTCCATTTTCTGGTGGTAATCATGGGATTGTTTTTCAGCTCTCTTTTTTGGGACTATGGAACACAGTGGTGATAGTGGAAATAGCAACTACTTCAAAGATGGCAATGGCACATTTGTATGTATTATTTAATATATTATGCTCAAAATTATCACTATGACTCATGAAAATATTAAATGTAATCAAGAGTATTCATTCAATTCATTTTCCTCTTTCCAAAATTGACTTGTATTTTATTCTGTATGATTTCTATCTAATAACAAAATCCAGAGATGTAAGAAAAATGTTACTGTTCTCCATATAATTCAGTTGTGGACAACAAAGTCAGTAACCGATCTTACCCAAAATTATATTCTTCCTTTATTGGTATACCCCAAAGATCAGTAGGTACTAGGCTTACTTTAATTAGAGAGCAATATTGCATAATTGATGGCTAGGTGATAGAGCATAGAGCTTGGAGTCAGGAAGTCCTGAGTTCAAATCCAGCCATTGACACTTACTAGCTATGTGACCCTGGTCAAGAACTTAGACTTGTTTCCTTCAGTTCCTCATTTGCAAAAACGAACTGGAGAAGGAAATAGAAAACCAGTATCTTAGTCAAGAAAACCCCAAATGAGATCACAAAAAGGCAGAAATGACTGAACATTAATAGCCTGAGTATTAAATGTGGGGACTGCTGGGTGACATGGTAGATAGAATGTCTATTGAAGTTTTAAAAAAATGAGAGTTCAAATCTTGCCTCAGATAATTACTGCTTGTATGAACTTGCTTAAAGAAATCCTTTAACCTCTGTCAGCCTCATGGCTAAGACTCCTGGTATGGGGATAATAATAACATATACATTGCAGGATTGTTGTGAAAATCCACTATAATGCCAAGTGTCTTGAAAACTTTAATGCACTATATAAATGGTAACTCTTGTGATGATGATGTTGATGATGTCTCAAACAATGAATCACATGTTTATTAAACATCTAATAAAGGTAAAACATCATACTAGAAGTGTGTGGTGTTTCACTTCAAGGAACTTATGGTTTAACTTGGGAGAGAAGATACATAAAACGCTGACTGGCTATATGAAGCAGAAAAAAAAAATACTGAATGAATAGTTCAGTCACTAAATCTTCAGGAATTTTAAGGAGGAAGAGGTCCTTGCTCACTTCCATACTAAGGTTTATTTGAATTAAGTCTTGAGGGGTGAACAAAGGTATGGAGAAAGGACTTTATGAAAATGAGCAGACCAATCTGAAATTATTTTCTCATCTATGAAATATAGGAATTAAACTGGAAGATCTCAGAAGTTCCATCCAGATCCAAATTCTATTATGTAAAGACCTCAGATTCCTCATGACATATTTCAAGAGCAACCTCAGGCATAATTTTTCTTATCTAAGTAATATAAAATGTCAGTTCTTTGAAATTTTGAGAAATCTTTTTATAAACCAACAAAAGGAGGATTAATATCACAGTTTTTTAAGTGACACTATTTTGTTTTTATAGTTTTATTATGGAAATTGATGTTTTAGGAGAAAAACATGAATAATTTCAAGAATATTAGAAGTTGGGACTCAGAAAAAGAGATCATGAAGATAACATATTTATTTAAATTTATTTATTCTAAATTCCAAGAAGTTTTGACTATTTGCAGCACAAAATTATGACAGAACTAATATATTTATGTTTGAATATCTCATCTTAAATAGATTTTGAAAAATGCCCTAATTGTCAAGATAGCAACTGTTTATTTTACAATTTTACCCTATAACTTCATTTCCACAAGGAAAGCGACCCAGTTAGCTATTTCTTTATAAATGTAATATAAAAACATTTGAAGAACTGATAAAAAAATGAACAGCCAAAGCATAGAAAGAGGAAAGAAGTTAATCACAGTGTTTTATTTTCCCAAATTCACAAAGCTAGTAAGAGGTGAAGACAATGTCTTATGCATTTTCCTTTAAGAACAAATCAATCAATATTCATTCATTATCTAGGTAGCACAGTGAGGTCAAATGTAATCTCAGTTGCTTACTAGCTTGTGCAAGTTACTTAACCCTGTTTGCCTCAGTTTCCACATCTTCTTGGAGAAGAAATGGCAAATTCTCGAGTATTTTTGCTAAGAAAACTCCAAATGGGATAAGAAAAAGTATATCATGACTGAAAATGAGTGAATAAATGTTTGTTCTGTACCAAAGATTGTTAGGCCCTGAGAACCAAAGATAAATATAAAACAATACCTGCCATCAAGGAACTTATACTCCAATTGGGGATGTTTGTGCATATTTGAATGTATATACAATATATGAAAAGGTAAAAATGTGGTAATTTTTAGGAATTGGTGAAAAGAGGCATTAGCAGTTGGAGAGGTAGAGGTATGAGTAATATTGGGAATAATCTTACAGAGATGGCACTTGAGCAGAGTTAGAAGGAACCCAATGCCTCTAAGATGCAGAGATATGTATGAAATCTATAACTTGGATGACTACTCTGCATCCAAGGAGACAAATGTACAATAAATTGGGAAACAGACTGGAACCAGATTATGTGGGGCTTTAAATGCCAAGTAAAGAGTTTATATCTGATTCTAGGAGTCGCCATAGCTTACAGAGCAAAGAGTGATTGGGCAGAGTTGTGATTTAGGAATATCACTTTGATAGCCTAAATATCAGTCCAATCTACAGTTTTGTGGTACATTAATTGAAGAGTATAGATCCTGGAGTCAGAACCAATTAGGAGTAACTTATGAAAATAGAAGAAAGTGGATTTAAGAAATAGTATTAAGATGGACATAACAAGACTTGACAACTGATTGAATATGAATAAGGGTGAATGGCCCTTACTGAATTATTTCTGAGGTTATAAATTTTGGTAGCTAGAAGAATGGTGATAAAAATGTTAAAACCCAAATATCTTTAATATAGGGTGTTATCAGATGTTACTTCATCATATCTTGATTTCTATATTTATTCAATTGGACACTTCTTCCCAAATGAGAGACTTCAGGTTTGTTGCAAAGCTCTAGGGGGTATGTCTTGGTTTTTCTTCAGCTTTATATATGTGTGTAAAAGAGATCTTCCATATCTCTATTTCAATAATTATAGACAACCTAGAATTTAATACTGAATCAATTAAGCAGAGGCATAAAACAAGTACAAATAAGGCCTAGATATTTTTAATTGAATCATTCATTCAAAAGCATTAGACTATGTGGTGCAACCTGTTTAATCAAGGTTAATCTTGGTTTTTCTTCAGTTTCATATGTGTGTTTAAGAGAGGTCTTCTATACCTCTATTTCAATAATTATAGGCAACATAGACCTTAAGATTGAATCAATGAAGCAAAGGCATAAAATAAATACGAATAAGGCCTATGCATTTTTAATTGAATCAATCATTCAAAAGCATTAGTCTATGCTGGAGCAACCTGTTTAATCATGGGTAGAGGGAAGGAATGAAGGACTCTAAGCCTTTGGATGAAACTGCACCAGAACTGCATTGAGATTTTCTGAGGAAACTCATTTATGCCCTGTGAGTTTTGTATAAAAAAGTTACCTAGAATTTATATATTTGAATGTCTGGCAGCTAGATAAAAGAGTAATTCTAACCAAGATCCTCAGAAATTGGTGTGGGACAGAGGTAAAGGTGGGGAGGACACATACTTGAGTAAGGATAACCTTTTGAATTCCAAAAGCTGGGAGGATTTGGACTCCCTAGAATCATTGAAGCAGTGTCCCTTAAATCACTGACATTGGTGCCTGCACTGAGAGCTAAGGAAAATTCAGCTAAACTAAGGGAAAAAAGCTTTTTAAGATTCTCCTAATAGCCTTGCCGAACATTACACTATTCCTGATGGAAGTGGAAATAGAATGAGGGCCCTATTTTGGAGAGAAAGAACTAGGAATTATGACATCCTCCTCTTATTCCATGAGTTCTAGATTTGAATTCACTTCCTTATGTATCTATGACTGTAATAGTTGTAAAAATGTACCCCTTGCTTTTTGTTCTGTTTTGTTTTTGTGGATAGAGGCTGCTATTTTAAACTGACTATTGTTTGTCCTTCATTCTTGAAGAGGACAAGGACATCAGTGGAATGATAGCATGATGTGCAAGTAAATGGATTTAAGTGGGGTACAGCTCTGAAAGTTCACCTGCCTCACTTTTCTCTCCAGAGCCATCTGTGCAAGTGGCCAGATATAGATCTGGATGATTGGAGATGAATCTGGATGCAATGGAAGACCTTAGCCTTTTTAAGCAAATGTCTTAAACAAGTCTCAGTTTGACTGAGGTTGCATCCATTCTGTGATTAAGATTATGTTGCAACTGAGGTAAAGAATTTCTTTTCACCTAATCAAAACGAACAAACAAACAAACAAAACAAAACAAAAACTTTCTGTGTAAACTGTTCTTTATTGGAAATGTTTCCCTATAAAAGCTAATTGTCTGGTTGGCTAATTGATATCAACTGAAAATTAATGGGGGAAATGTACCAGAGAGGATTCATGAGTTACAGCATTAGAAAATTGACTTTAATCCTTTTGCGTCTCCTAGAACCCCTAAGAGAAGAAGTAACTGCTTTCTCAAGACTCAGTCTGCTAATGTTGTAAAAGTTGGGAGAGTGTGTCCAAACTATATGTTATACAAAGCAAAGGATAAAATTGGAGGTCTATCCAAAGGGCTTAGTGATGTTTTCCAGGATTTCTAAATCTGTCTCTAGGTTGTGTACTATTAGCAAGGGACATATAAGGGGAAAGCCAGAGAAGATCCACCATTAGCAGCATTTCTGCCTTCTTTGTAGAAGCTGTACAGACATTTCTCTTAAGCTTTGATTAAGCATGGGATGGAGGAAGAACAATGGGTAAAAAAAGGCTGATCTCTTGTTTAGCTATGATTATAGGCAATTTGAAGAATTTTTTTTTGTTTGGTCCTATTGTCAAGGATTTAAGTCTGCTGACAAAGGCACAGGCATTTTGTTTCTAAAACATCTTGTAGTTTATTGTATTGCTCAATATTTTCCCAGAGGCTTATCAGATGTAATGAAGAATGTTGATTAGGAAAAGATCTAATCAATTTGATTACATTTCATCAAGAAAGGACTTCCTTATAAAATTAATATAACACTTTAAGCTTTTGAAGCACTTCACACTATTTTCTGGGTGAGTAGGTGAGATAGAGTGGATAGAGTGTGAGATTTAACATCAGGAAGACTCAACTCAATGATTTCAAATGTGATCTCAGAAAAGTACTAGTCTTATGACTCTGGGCAAGTCACTTAACCCTATTTTCCTCAGTTTCCTTATCTATAAAATGGGATGGAGAAGGAAATGACAAAGCGCTCTATTTGCCAAGAAAATCCCAAATGAGAATTGAACAGAAAATTTAAAAGACAAAAAAAGACTAAACTATATGTTTTCCCATTTGATTCACATAACAAACATATGAGGTAAGAGCTATTATTATCTGTCTTTTACTATCAAATAAATGAAGGCTGTGAGAGATTAAGGAACTAGTCCAGAGTCATGGCTAATAAGTATTTGAGGTAAGATTTGAAGTCAAATCCAGGACTACAAGTCTAGAGCTCTATTCACTACAAAAACTAGTAGGGGTATATCCATTGGTATACTAGGCGGGTAAGAGCCACTTTCCAATTGAGTTTCAAGGGCTGATGATGCTGCCAAGATTGGTTTGATGATCATAGAGAGGAGTTTATGGACAATGTTTCTTAGTCCCAAACTTTTGTATAGAGGAAAGGATATTTTTAAGTAAGCAGGCAATGTGATTCTTGAATCTAGCCTTTTAGCTCAAGCAAGGTTTTTATTTTTGTTATTGTTTTGTTTTGTTTTTCCAGCATTGCTAGCTTTAGGTTGAGCTTGATGAAGTAAAAGTATTGTGTTACAAATAATTCTTACTTTGACTTGGTTTTCTAGAAAGAGGAATTTCCTGAGGGGGTGGGGCAGTGTAGAGACAATGGGGGAGGCAGGATGACTCTTTCCATGAAGTTGAGGGTCCTGTGGCAGACCCTG
Organism: Sminthopsis crassicaudata; assembly: GCF_048593235.1. Taxonomy (NCBI): domain Eukaryota; kingdom Metazoa; phylum Chordata; class Mammalia; order Dasyuromorphia; family Dasyuridae; genus Sminthopsis; species Sminthopsis crassicaudata. Next base: position 419,597,799 of record NC_133619.1, read on the forward strand.
CTAGCCCCTCTACTACAGTAAGTTATTCAATAAGCATAGATCCAATGGGAAGGGAATTGCTTGGTTAGCAGTTCTTAAGTGTTTTTATTTTCTGAGAGGAGTTTGGGAGCAGTTAGTTACTGTAAGAACTTCATGCTTTCAGTTATTTATCTATGGCCTTCTAGAAATACTGCCAATGCTGTATGTGTAATTATGTTTGGTATCCTGTAAGTCCTTTTGGTTTACATTTTATTCGGGAGTGAAATAATGGCTGCTCACTACCCCTATTGTTATTTTAAGTATGGATGAGCTGGAGACTATTACCCTTTTTTGGAGTTGCTTGAATAACTGGGCCAGCTGGATGGAGTGGCTGCCAGGAAGATTAATTTTCTTGAATTCAAATTTTAAATTTAAAGACTCTTAAAAGCTGTGTGACCCTGGACAAATCTAGTCCTGTATGCCTTAGTTTCTTATCTATAAAATGAGCTAGAGCAAGAAATGGTAAATGACGCCAATATCTTTGCCAAGAAAACCCTAAATGAGGTCACAAAGAGTTGGGCATGACTGAAAAATGACAGAACAATTGCACAGTTCAGTAATTTCTGCAAGAAACTTCCAAGCATGATTATAACAAGCTTTAAAAAAAGGACCCTCAATACATTTCTCAGGACTTAAAGTGATCCTTGTGAGCCCAGAGTCAGTTATTGGAGGGACTTTAGGGGGAAGTAAATTCCTCACCTGACTTTCTTGATTTACATTGTCCAAAAATACATGCCAGTAACATAAAAGACCAGGGTAGCATCAGCCCAGGGGTTAAAATACCACATATATTAATATGACAACTGGGAGAAACATTGGTCCCTTCATTAGTGGTAATTGCTACTACTATCCTATCCCATAGATCAACTTCTCTGCCTTTCTGATTATGATAGCAATTCATATCTATGGATTCAGTAATTAACATAGACCCTTTTTGATTTGTCTAATTATTTTAAGTCAGTTTTTAGTGGGATCATCTATATCCAGTCTATATAGAAAATCTTGGGCATGTGTCATGACAGCCTAAGTACTCCTAAAGAATTAATACATTTCTTTTCCTTTGTTGGTGGGAGATGGAGGTGATATACCAGAGACATTCCTTTTATAAAGACATGGCACCAGAAACCATAGACATATGGCAGAGAACTGTCAGTGAATACAGACTCCTGGCAATTTTTCATTTAGACCTTACCTTCCTAAAGAATACTTGATCTCAGGAAAAGAAGCATAATGAAGGACTGGCAGAGTTTTCTCTCCATCATAGCTAGAAGGTAGTTATCATGCAGACAAGGGAATGATTGGAGTCTGCTTATCCTTCCTGTCAGAGATGGAGAATCACTGGGGTGATGTAGCTCCCCACATATCCCTTTTGCACTCAGAAAGATGTTCCACAGAGATGAAAACAAAACCAATCAATCATATTCAATGGCTTACAGCTATGCAGTAAAACAAACAATTATTTTATAAGGGCAAAATACTTTTCTTTTTCTGTCAAAAAAGCTTGGAGCTTCAGATATTATATGGAATAACATTCTATTCCTATCTATTGATTTTTTTTCATGGGCTATTTAGTTCTTCAGCAATTTTATATATTATATTTTTTCTTGTTTCCAGTTTCATAGTTTATTAGCTTTGTAAGTCAGGAACAACTCCTTAATCCCTTTATGATTCAATTAGGATTCTTCTCCCCTATCTAATTCCCCCTGATACTTAAATAAAAAAACAAAAATAAAAACAAAAAAAACAAATCCCTCTAGGATGGTGCAATAGAAAAAGTTCATTTCCTTCTGACTTTTAAAATAAGTTTTTACTGATATTTTCTCTTTCTTACATAATTATTTTATCCAATATATCCCTCTCCTCTTTCATGAGAAACATCCCATATGACAAATTTTATTTTTTCTTCAAAGAAAAAAAAGTCAATATAAGTTTTTGATATATAGAAAAAGTCTAAAACACATGCGCTATATGTAAAACTTGTAGATCTTCTAACTTTGTGAGAAAGGAAAAGATATCTTTATATCTTTAAGTCCCTCTTTATAGCTTCATTTTTATTTTTGATTTTTTGCCATGTCATTCTTTACATTTAAATTGAAGTCACTGTGTATACTGTTTTCTTGGCTCTGTTTGTTTCCCTTTGCATCAGTTCATAAAAGCCTTTCTAGGTTTCTGTATTTTCATCAGGTATATCATTTCTTTCAACAAAGTAATATTCCACAACTCCTTTAGCCATTCCCTAAAAGCTGAGCATCTACTTTGTTTCAAACTCTTAGCTATCTCAAAAAGTGCTACTTTAAAAATATTGGGGTAAGTGGAAATACCTTCCTTATTGATGAGTTCTTGGGACATAAACCCAATAGCTAAATCTCTGGTTCAAAGAGTATAGATAATTTAATGTCTTTATTTGCACAATTTCAAATTGTTTTCCAAAATGGTTGTACCACTTCATGGCTAACATTAACATTAAATGTTACCATTTTTGTTACTTTTCAGGATATGAGGTAAAACTTTATTGTTGTTTTGATTTGAATTTCATAAAAAAAATCTTTCTACCAAATTTTTATCAAATGCCAATAATTTAGATATTATCCATTATTAGAAATATTTGGTAAAGATATTTTCCCCCATTTGACCATTTTCATTTTTATCCTAGATGCATTAATAATTAATGTGTGTGCATAAACTTTTCAGTTTCAAGTAATCAAAGTTATCAGCTTTATCTTTTGTATTTGTATTTGTTTTTTGTTTGGTTGAGAATACATTTCTTATCCATAGTTGTCAAAAGTATATGATCTGTTTCTCTTCTAATTTTTAAAGTATGATCTTTATTGTTAAGATCACATTTAGAATTTATTGTGGAAAATGGTACTAGGTCTTGGTCAAATACTACTTTTTGCCAGTCTGCTTCCCAGTTTTCCCAGCAGTTTTTAATCAAATAGAGATTTTTTTCCTCTACATAACTCAATGTCTACTTTATTTATTCTATTGTTTCTGAATCTTCCTTGTCTAGCTCACTCCATTAATCTCTCTTTTTATTCTTTTAAGCAATACCAAATGATTTTGATGACTAATGCTTTAATGCTTTATAATATTAGTTTGAAGTCTTGAAATTCTTATTATTTTACTAAGCTCTGTAAAATATAGTCTTGGTAATTAAATTGGTATAGCATTAAAACTGTAAAATTGCAAATGTTGTCATTTTATTATAATGGCATGGCTTACCTATGAGAATTGAATATTCCTCTAATTATTTAGATTGCACTTTATAAATAAATCTATGCAAGTATTTTATATATTTTGTGAGGTTGATAACCAGGTATTTATGCATTTTGTTAATACTTGAAATGAGATTTCCATGTCTAATATTATTCCTTGTGTTTTGTTATTATAAAAAAATGCTATTGATTTTTGAGGATTTATATTGCTGTTTGAAACTTTACTTAAACTATTGTCTCAATTAGTCTTTACTTATTCCCCAGAGTTTTCCAAGTAAATTATTATATCATCAACAAGTGTATAGTTTTGTTTTCCCATTACCTATCATTATTTTTTAAAATTCCTTTATCTGCTCTTATTATTGCTAACATTTCACAGAATGATATTAAATAATAGTTGGGAAAGAGTGTCTTTATTTCTGTATTTATTGGACACAATTATAGCTTATTCCCAATGCATGTGATGTTTGGTTTTAGTTTTAGACAGATACTTTCATGGCATTTTTAAAAAAGGTATTTTTAGCCTATATTTTCTAAAGCTTTTTTTCCCCTAAGAGTGCTACACCTTTTCAAAAACTTATTCTCCATCTATTGAAATGATCATTTAGTTGGAGATGTTTTGGTTTTTAATATGATTAAGTATGTCGACTGTTGTCTTGTTGAACCATTCTTTCATATATCTTATAAATCCCACTTGATCATAATGAATGATTTTTTGGATAAAACTCTGTAGTGTGTTTGATAGGATTTTGTTTAAAATTTTTGGGTTAATGTTCATGAATGATATTTTCCTATAATTTTCTTATAGTGTTTTATCTTTTTTCTGATTAGATATTAGAAATATATTTGTCTCATAAAAGTGTCTGATAGATTTTTTTCTTTTTCAATTTTTGAGAAAATTTGTGAAGTATAGTTAGTAACTGTTCTTTAAAAGTTTGATAGATTTCTACTGTGACTCTATTAAGCAATTTTTCATAGTTCCTTTATAACTAGATTTCTTTCCTCTTTTGAAATTGAATTAAATAATTCAATCTTAAATAAGATTTTTGTGAATTCCCCTGATGGTTTGGGTTTTTTACATTTTTGAAAATATTCCTCTATTTCTTTTGTGTATTCAATTTTGTTAGCATACAACTATGTATAATTTATTCTTGTGATTCTTTTCATTTCTTCTTGTTTTGCTATTTCACCTTGCTAATTTGCTATTTAGTTGATTTTATTTTCTGCTGTTTTATTTTTAATCAGGTTTGTTATAGATTTATCAATTTTATTAGTCTCAAAGAATCAGTTTTTAGTTTTATTCATAATTTTCATAATTTTATTTTTGTTTCAAATTTTCTATTTTTTCTAATGTTTAATATCTCCTTTTTGTGTTTGTTTTAGATTTGGTGATTTCCCAATTAAAAAATTGAACATTCATTGAACAAAAATTGAATAATTCAATTAATTAATTTTCTCTTTTTAAATTTTATCAATGTATGGTTATGAGGATATGATTTTCCCTTGGGGACTACTTTAACTGCATTGCAGAAATTTTCATATTTTATTTTTATCATTATTTTTACATAGTTATTGTTTCTGTGATTTATTCTTTATTGACTCATTATTTAAAATTTAATTATTAAATCTTCCTTTGGATCTGTAGTTTTTGTTTTCTAATTTTATTGCATTATGACCTGCAAAGGCTGCATTGATTATTTCTACCCTTTTACATTTGTTTGTAACTTCTCTGTATCCTAATGCATGGTCAATTTTTGTAAAAGTTCTATGTATTATAGAATAATATGTGTATTCTTTTGCTATCCCATTTAAAATGCTATAATATTTTTAACTCCAGTTTCTCCAGAAATTTGTTGTTCTAAATTTTATCTTTTATTTATCTTTATATTAGGTTTATTTAAAATGTAAGGAGATATATTGAAGTCTCCTGTCATTATTGTGTTACTATCTATGCCTTCCTGAAAATATGTTTCCTTTATGAATTTCAATGCTAAGGCATTTGGAGCATATAAATTTATTACTAATATTGATTTTTTATTGTTCTTGTTTGTCCCTTTTTGTAATTTTTTTGAATACTTGTTTTTGCTTTGCTTGATAGCATGGTGGCAACTCCTGATTTTTTGAATTCATTTGATGCACATTAAAGAAAAAAAAAATCCTACCAACTCAGCTTTGTTTTGTGTATGTCTCTGTTTTTAAATGTGTTTCTTGGAAGCTACAGATTGTAAGGTTTTATTTTCTTAGCTAACCTATCATTTATTTTTATTAAATTGTACAATTTTCCATTTCTAAATTTTTTTCTAAGTTATAAATTCTCCTTACTTTTTTGTTGTAAACATGTTCTTCAACTACTTAAATTTTTTTTTTTTTAAAGTGAGCCCTGTTTCCTCCGAGTCTCTTCCTCTCACCTCAAATCCCTTCTTATTTACCTCTTTCCCTTTAAGGCTTTATTATTCTTCTCTCCTGCTACCCTCTGGTTATACATTTCTTTCCTCTTAGCTTTTCAAGCAGATTACTCCTTTTCTCTCCTTCCCTTCAGCAAGTCCTATTTATTCATTAGATTTTTATAATTTCTTTTTTGTGCCCCATTCAAAAATTATTTATCTCACTCTCTTCTTTATTCATCTTCTCTTTCTGTTTACTCTAGACCTTCATTCTCTAGCAACATCTGGTTTCTCTCTTCTCTGTGTACTTTATAAAATCAAAGCTTCCAAGGCTCTGACCTTGGGACTTTTACCCACTATTTTGCAGAGCTTATCTCAAGGCTTCTCTTTTTCTTTGTGCGTTATTCTCAAAATAAAGCCAAGTATTACAGGTGTCAGAAAAGACAAATTTGAGCCCCTCTTCCTCCCATTCCATAGATTTATATACTTTCTCTTGTTCATTACCTTTTTTTCCTACAAACACACGTGTCTGGAAGTCTCTCTGTGTCCATGTTTTCCAACTCCTTCAGGTGCCAGTTGCTCCCAGGAGTTCCAACTTCCCCACTCTAAAGACAAGTGGAATTTTCAGGCATCAAATACTCCAAGTCTCATTCAATATAAGGACTTCATCATCCTTCACCCAAAGATGCATTTATTCATCAATGGAACCCCCTCCCATCTCCAAAAGTAAGAGATTCTTCCTTTCCCTCTTCTCCTCACCAACTTTCTTGTAGGATCATATCTTTCAGAGACAATAGAGGTCATCTTCCCTTGTTTTGACCCCAGTACGTCACTCACTACTCTCTGTCCCATTCCCCCCATTTTGTGTACCCTCCCATGTCATAATGTAGTCACACAAATGAAGCATTCATCGGTAGGCAGTTTGCCACCAGGTTCTTTCCATAATGCCCTTTGTCTATCAGATTTCTGTCTTTAGCTCATCTCATTGTGTATGTTTTTAAAAAAAATCTTTTATTGATCTTTCTGCTGTTACCCTGTTGCCATAATTAGTCACTGTTCTTGTTGGGGGGGTTTGAGAAATAAGTTTTCAATTCTGATTTTCATCCTAAAATATTTCAAACTCTTCTTTATTATTGAATATTTCCTGTATGATTAAATTCAGATTTGCAGGATAGGTCATCCTAAGCTGCATCCTTAGATCCAATGCTTGTCCATTCAGACGAGAGAGCATTTCTGTGACTGCAAAGTAAAATGGGTTAAGGAAATAACATAAAACACAAAACAAAACATTAAAAAAAGGGTTGTAGACAGATTGTAGTGAACTTTAAATCATAAGTTTGAAGATGATCTTTTTAGAGCTAATGAAACTTTAGAGGCTACCTAGCTTAACCATTCATTATACAGATCAGGAAACTGAGAGTCAAGTTGTGTTTTTTCCCAGATCATACTAATAAATACTAGAGCTGAGATTTGAATCCATGTTCTGTGGCTCAAATTCCAGGGCTCATTTCCAGGATGAGGATTTAGTTTTTAAAAGCAAATCAGAAACTCAAATAGTGCTCTGGTAAACATATGTAACACCTTCCCTCATTTCTCATAATATTTCCTCTCAGACCTTTTCATATTGTCCCCAGACTCATTAATGTGCTTAAACATTAAAATTACCTTTGTAGTCATCAAATAAAATTTCACTCCATTAGTGAGACAAAAATATATTTCTTTAAAAATTTTAATGGGTTTGACTTCTACAATAAAATATAAAACAAGCAATTATATTTTATAGTTACAAAAGCAGTATCAAAGAAATTCATAAGATTTAGAACAGGAATTCAACTAAAGCTTTAGATTATCTTCCCTGAAGGAAGATCTATACTTATAGTTATCAGAGAGACATAGAGAATTAAGCAAATATATTTATAAGACATGAATGTATGAATCCAAAATAAAAGTTAGAAGATAAATGTTCTGAAAACATCTGAAAAGATAGGATTTATATATATATATATATATATATATATATATATATATATATATATATATATATATGTAGTCCTTGCTGATCAGAAATCTCTACAGCAGATATTAGGAAAGTGACTGAGAAAAACAATTTGCAATTATGAGAAAAAATTGTAACTATGTATGGAGAATGAAATTCAAAAGATAGAGCAATAAGATTTCTAATAAAGAGGTCTGAAACCATGCCATATCCTCCTCTCAGGGGCATTGAAATCTGAGAACTTTTTTGAAAAATTCTCTGTGGATATCCATATCATTAAACATATTTAAATAATAAATTTTGGAGGGGAAGTGGTAAAACTGGGACACTGATACATTGTTGGTTGAACTGTGATCAAATCCAACCATTTTAGAGAGCAATTTGGAACTCTACTCAAAAAGTTATCCAACTGTGCATACCCTTTGACCCAGCAGTTTTTCTACTGGGCTTATATCCCAAAGAGGCTTAAAGGAGAGAAAGGGACCAATATAGGCAAAAATGTTTGTGGCAACCCTCTTTGTAGTGCTAGAAACTGGAAACTGAGTAGATGCCCATCAGTTGAAGAATGGCTGAATAAGTTATGGTATATGAATGTTATGGAATATTATTGTTCCGTAAGAAATGACCAGCAGGATGATTTCAGAGAGTCCTGGAGAGACATACATGAACTGATGCTACATGATGATCAATTCTGATAGACTTGGCTCTCTTTAACAATGAATTGATTTAGACTAGCTCCACTTGTTCAATAATGAAGAGAGCCATCTACATCCAGAGAGAGGACTGTGGGAACTGAGTGTGGATCACAACATAGCATTTTCACTCTTTCTGTTGTTGTTTGCTTGCAGTTTTTTTTCCCCTCAGGTTTTTTTCTAGATCCGATTTTTCATGTGCAGCAAGATAACTATGGATATGTATACATGTATTGGATTTAATATATATATTTTAAGATATAATGGAATACCTGCCATCTAGGGGAGGGAGTGGGGGAAAGAGGGGAAAATTTGGAACAGAAGGTTTTGCAAGGGTCAGTGTTGAAAAATTACCCATGCATATGTTTTGTAAATAAGAAACTATAATTTTAAAAAATTAATGTTTAAATATTTTGGGCAGCAAGATGATATTGACCATATTTTTTATGTTCTTCTCTAAGACACATTATGTCCTTCATGTTGCTTTTCCTAATTTCTAGGTTTTCATAAACAGTAGTCCATTATGACTACCATATATTTTCCAAATGATTCTGCAACATGCAATAATCTTCCAAAGAAAGTTTAACAAAAAAGAAGCTTGTGTAATATATTTAAAAGTCACATAAAATGGTAATCCTTTTGGATATTTTGGTTACAGAAGGTTCTTTCTTTTTTCTTTTTTTTCTGATTATACATGTACATTAACTTTTAAAATACACATTTCTTTATGAATCATGTTGAGAGAGAAAAATCAGAACAAAAGGGAAAAATCATGAGAGAAAAAAAAAAGAACAGAAAAAAGGGAACATAGCACGTGTTGATTTACATTAAATCTCCATAGTTCTTTTTCTGGATGCAGATGGTGTTTTCTATCCAAAGTTTATTGGGATTGCTTTGGATCATTGAATCTGAGAAGAACCAAGTCTTTCATAGTCGATCATTGCACAATCTTGCTGTTATTGTGTGCAATGCATTCCTAGTTCTTGTTTTGTTAGCATCAGTTCATATAAAGCATTCCAGGCCTTTCTAAAATCAGCTTGTTCACCACTTTTTATAGAACAATAATATTCCATTACCTTCATATACCACAACATATTCAGTCATTCCCCAGTTGATGGGCAGATACATGTGGGTCCTTATCCTGCCTTTATGATTTTTTTGGGATATAAACCCAGTAATGGCACTGATGGATCAAAGTATATGCACAGATTTATATCTCTTTGGACATATAAAAATATTTTAAAAGAACAGTTGCCAAAATGTTTAAATATCTCTAATTGTTTTTTTTTTCTTTAGTTCATTTTTTATACTACTACCAAAGAAACCTATCTGAACAGAATGAGTTCCCTTTTCCCTATTGCCTAAGTTTAAACTCCTCTTGGCAATCAAGGACCTCAATATACCTCTTCAGCCTTATCTTGCATTACTCCACTTCATATACTTCAGGTTCCCACAAAAATGAATTAGTAATCAACCCCTACTCTTGCCCTGCTTTCTCTTAAATTTGTGCATCTATCCAAGCTATTCCCCACGTCTAAAATAGATGTTTTTATTTTTTTATCCATTTAAAATGGTCACCTTAAAGCCTAACTCAGATGATTCACCCTCCATCTAGCTCTCTTCACCTGGAAATGAATTATTCACCCATTTCTTAATCCCTTTTCTCTGTTTAACTTCATATTCTAATTTATACTGTAGTTTTGTATATTACCTTATCACCTTATAAGAGTAAAAGTTTCTTGGGAACAGAGATTATTGGTTTTCTCCTTTATATCAACAGAGCCTAAAACAGTAACCTGCACATTGAAGGTACTTAATTCATGATTGTTTATTTTAATTGCATGTTGGTCAGCAAATATTTGTTAAACACTTACAATATGCTAGGGACACATCAAAGAGATGGAGAGATGCTCTTCATAGCTTTCTGATGGTCTATTTTCTCCTTCATAAAAAGGAGAATGGGATTCATTAAATTTTCTTACTCTTTGTTGAGTATTTATGGAGTGTCATAAAGAAACAAATATGTTTTCATTAAGGCTAAGAATAAAAATAATTTACTCAAATGCATTATTTTATTGCTTCATAAATCTTTTCTATGAAAAATACAATTTATTCTTTTGCAAGTACTATGCTATATTATTGCTACACACTGTCATTAATAATCACTCTACAATTATTGCAGCAAAGGAATTTCATGCAGGTTTGAACTATCAGTAACAAAATTTAAATACTAGGCCCTCTGGCAAAACTTAACAAGAGTCATTATTCTCACCTTCTTGCTACCCCCACCAGATATTGAATATTAATCAAAAAAAGTTAAAAACCTTTGCTATCCCTTGAATAAGATTTGTTATTATATTTATCATTATTATTGCTTGCTATAAAAAGTCTCTTCTATTACTACTACTAATAATGTTTAACTTTCCACAGCAAAGTCCACAATATAGACAACTTAGCTTGTCTTCATATTTTCCTCTGCAGTCTGTTTGCTGCAAATTTTTTATTCCTTGTCCTATAATAAAATCTTCTCAAATCATTTTTTCTTTTCTTTTGATATATTCTACTCTCAAATGTCTTTTTTCCTAATTCTGATTTTCCTAATTTTTATGGCAAGCACAAATTAGCAACACTACTTACAATTCTATAGGTTTGTTATCATAGTAAAAAAATAATACTTATGATATAAAAGAATGCTTTCTGAAATGTTTGAGTAGAAGTGACAGTCACTGTGGATTACAGCATTTGACACTGATAAATGCATCTCTCCTATTAATGATTTCCTTATGAATAATAACTAAAAATATTAAAATCTTGTAATTAGAGTAATTATAAGAAATAAATTGGTTATACATAAATGAATAGTCTTGATATTTCAGTGCTTTAAGAATATAGAGAGCAAAGTATTTGTTGGAAGCTAGTTGCTTCTTTGATGTTAATAATGTGGTGCTCTGAGGAAGTTTCTATAATACCTCAGCAGACATCTAGTACATACCATATGTGAAAGAAAAACATATTCAAATGTTGGTTATCCAGGCTGCACACAAAGCCCTCTTTAAGGGGACTCCTGCCTATTCCTTTGGCTGTTCATTGCACTGGTAGACAGCTTCAACATTTGGAGTATTCCCCCCCCCAATATCAACCTCTAGTTTGCCTCTTTATAGATTCTACCCCTCTTTCCCAGTTTTACCCTCTGGAACCAACCAGATGAAAGCTAATCCTTTTTTTCTGCATTATAATTCTTCATAATTTTGGTAGATAAAAAATTGCAGACCCCTGGAAAAATTTTTGTTAAAATTCCAATCAATTGCAGAGACACTGAATGATATTGGTCATGGCAATTCTACATTGTTTATTTTTTTTGGGGGGGGACTTATTTATTTAATAGCACAGTATTTTAAAATCAAATGTAATTCTAGGTGAAACATGAAACTGAATTAATCATGTCCATTCAGAAATAAACATTATCAGTTTTCTGGAAAGTTTATTCTATATTAGGAACATAAGTTACTTGCTAGTTCCTAATATAATGTCTTTGTTTTTGTTTTAGTTGTTTGATGTGCAATACATTTTTGAATACAGGTAAAACAAAAATTATCTTTTATCTCCTATTCAAGCAAAAAAAAGACAACTATTTTGTCACCTTGAATCTTCTCTTCTCCATGTTTTATATCTCCAATTACCACATCTAATTCTTATTTTGATGGGCTCAAGTACCTTCACTGTTGTGATTACCCTGCTCTGGAAATTTCTAATTTTTTTATGTCTTTTTAAAAATGAAATGCCCAGCATTGAACATAACATATCAGATATAGTCTGATCATAGGGCTTTCAGTTCCTTGGGACTGATTACCTCTATTAAAGGAACCTAATATCACATTAATTTTTTTTGACTGCTGTTGCCAAAATATCATTATAAGTGCATATTGAACTTGCAATCACTAAACCTTTCAGATATGTTTTAGTTATAGTACTATCAAAGTATGACTTTATAATATTAGGCTTAGAAAGTTGAGGGTTTTTTAGATCTGGTATAGTGTTTTAACTTGTCAAGATTGTTTGGATCCCGTTTCTGTTATACAATATGTTAGCTAACTCTGTATTATCTGAGTATTTGACAGATATGCCACTTAACCTAAACACTTAAGGAAAAAGCAAAAATCCATAAGCCGTACACCAGGGACCTCTTTCCAAACTGGCATGGAACCATTATTAATGGTTGCTTTTTTGGCTGAGTCATTCAACCAATTCTATCTGTATGTACCAAGCAAATGTATCTAGAATAAATTTCTCCATATTTTCCATAACAAGCAGGATGATAATGCTATGTAGCATTTATGTAGAGTTTTAATGTTTCCAAAATGCTTTTCACATATTATTTCACTTGGTGACAGCTTGTTAAGCTTGCTATGGGCTACACAAAGATTTTTCATGTCCCTGATGACATCTAACTTACTAGCTTTAGTTGAAATAAATAGAATTTAGTGAATGAGACTACTGGAAACAAAGAGGAGAGAGCTAGGTATGAAGAAAGAACACAACTCTCAAAAGAAGATTGTTTTCATCTTTTGTAATGGTGATAGGAATGAATTCCTCCTTTTCATTTCCATCTTCCCTCATCAATGATGTCTGGAAATAGAGCTGCTTAATCACTAGGAGATACTTTCAGCAGGGAGAAGATCCAAAAAAGAAATACAGTTGAGTGGAGGTGCCTTCAAGGAATCTGTGTGACTCTTGGCAGCAAAACTCAATTTATTTGAGAAAAGTCTGGGCAGTTGAGAGTCCAGGTGCAGGGAAGGTAGCTGATTAACCTGTGTAGAAGAGGTGCTGAACCAATAGTGAAGGAGAATGAAAACATAATGGGAAGGGAAAGGATATTGGACTCCTAAAAGTATGAGCTGTTTTGTTCACATGTGTCCCCTGTGTATACCTACTTCATTGCCATTGACTTTATATATGTGCTCAGAATCTTCCCAGCCAGTCAATAAATATTAATTGCTTACTAGATGCCAGGCAATGTGGACATGGTGTATATTTGTGGAAGATTATATATTGGTTCATGGGGTTTGTGGAAGAGGGTGGGAGGGAGAGGGAATGTTTTATAGTAACTTTTATTTCACCATCTTAATAATGTTTTAGCTTTAAGCAAATTGTGTCACTCCTGCTGGAGGAACCCAACCTATCAATTCAAGTATAGATGTAAGTATAAATGCTCCTTTAAGGGAGCATTATCTAAAATATTTTTAAAGGGGGGGGAAGAGAAGTAATTTAGTTAAATTAACTATCATATCAATTGAATTTAATAATATACTCTAAGTTTCACTCATGGTTTCTCACCTCTACAAAGAAAGGGGTGGAATTGTATATTCTCCTCTCTTCTTCAGGACCAAGCTTAATTATTTTATTATAAATGTTTAATTTTGTACTCTTAATTTTGGGGCACTGGAACAAGTTCTAGTCATTTTACTCTACTCTTGTTTTAGCTCTGCTGGGCCATAATAATATTTCAAATTCTAATAAGTCAAGATTAAGATCTATCTTTGAAACCTAACAACTAGCACATTGCCTTGCAAATAATGGATGCTTGGCTATTGAAACAAATTATTGTTTTATTTTAATATTTCATAGAAGTTAATTGGATAGACTTTTAAAAACTAACAGAGTATTATTAACTAAATCATATTTAAATCCATTTTTATTTCTAGTTAATATCTTTATAGATATATCATATCTTTGTTATATTATATCTCTCCAATTTCTTCTACTATAGGATACCATAGAGTTAAATAAATATAGAACATTTTACTGGGCTTACTGTTAAGCTTTCTTTAGTTTCTCTGAATAAGATGTCTTGTCACTTTCTTGTCTCTCTATCACTAATCTGCTTCCCATAGTGACATGAAGCTGACTGACTTTCTCTTGCTATTTTTTGTTTCTTGTCTTTTTAGAAGTGGCCTTTCTTTTAAATAACAGAGCAAGCCTACTTTGATGCTTAGCTATTGATTAAATGAAACAATTACAACTCTGATCCCAGAGTTCTCAAAGCTCTTTCCTTTTAGAAGATAAATAATTTACACCATCTTGTTTTTTTTATCCAGAGATCCTGTTCTCTTTTTGATCACAGTTTTTCCCCTTTAAGATCTGTTTTTTAATTAAAGTTGTTTTTTGGTCTCTTTAAACACTTGTTTCTCTGAAATGTTCAGTCAAATTGAGCCAACATGAAAATTGATTTTCATCTTTTTATTTTATTTTTTGATAAAGATTTTATATTAAATAACATCATAAAGTATTTAGATAGGTAAACCAAAGGTAAAAAAGCCCTATTCTGAGGTGAAAAGAGAATGAAAAATGTGTATTAATTGTTCACAAAGGAATTTATATAGGAGAAACACTTGATCTACAAGAGTATTATGGATTCTGTACTCTATTGATTATTTGACAAAACTGACACAGATAGAATAAGAAACTTAAGATTGAGGATCCTGAATATAAAAGACTAATGTAACAAAAATTTGATATCTCAAAGGTAAGTATTGATCCCAATTGTCAAACTGCATAATATATTCGGTTAAAACAACAACACTTTATTGGTAAAGTTAAGTCTTAACTTTCTGAGGGATAATAACAAAATTTAATGAAAAAAAGAAATGCCTTATTTTCTAATTTTTTTTACCCTAAAGGAAGAAATTAAAGGCAAATAATTAAGTTATAGATAGAAAAAAAAGTAAGTAATAAGCTTAACTAGGATTTTAGCTACCTAGGGAAAAACAGTCCAAGTGCATTTCTAAACACAGAGTGAAAATAATGAATAAATATACAAAAGGAAGAAAGAAAGGAAGAAAAGAAGAAAAAGAAAGAAAAAAGAAACAAAGTGAAAAGAAAATGGTCCTAAGCACTGTAACTGTTGGATTTTGGCCTATATAGATCTTATTCCCTTGGGAAAAAAGTCTTGTGGGAGCATCCCATAAATAAGGTAAAAGGATTTGAGTTGGATTCTGTTTACATGGGGAATGAGAGCAGAATCATGGGTCACATGGGACCTAGAATAAGACTGCTATACAGCAAAAATTGACAGGATCATATGACTGTGAACCTTAGGAGAAAAGGAGGAGATGGAAAACAATGTAATCATTTGCCATCCTGTTGGAACTAGTCACTATTATTCTTTCTTTGATTTTTTGATTGACCCCTTTGCCTTCAGATGCTTTTCTCTTCTTACCATTTGCCCTTTTGTACCTTTGTTATTACGACCATGCTGTGCTTCCCCCTCTGCTATTTTATTGTCAATTTTGGATTTCCTGGAACTTTAATTAGTAAAGCTTCGGTGTCACATCAGAAAATAAACATAGTGTAAATATGAATAAGGGAGACTTTCTTCCCTATGGTAACTACTATCCTGATACACATAAACATACACACATATACATATATACACACCAAAAAAACCACTTACACATATATAAAGCAGTGAAAAGACACAGTACCGAGAATACTGAGCCTGAGTCAGGAATTCTCATCTTCATGAGTTCAAATCTGGAAGGATCACAGAGGAAATCTAGTTCAATCTCTTCATTTTACTGATGGGAAAATTGAAGCCAAGAACAGTTAAAGTAATTTGGCCAAGATCAGATAGCAAATCAGTGAGAGATAGGAATAGAGCCCAAGTTTTCTCTCTCATACCAGTGCTAGTACAATAGGAGAAAATTACAGAACTAACATGGAAGTTATAGTTGTGGAATTCCAGACTTACCTCTAGGCCATGCAAATGATTTTAATCTTTTAAGTGGAAGGCCATTAACATTTGTCAAATCATGCCAAATTCTAATGGATATAGTCTAACCTGTTATAGAATCAAATGTTCACCCTTGTCCCTGATTACATCCCAAAACAAGGAACACTACTTTCTACTCTAGATAGCTTGCCTGGGAATGGCTCCAACTTTACCTTACAGTGTGGCAGGATGGGATCTTTGTGGGTTGAAGAATATGACTTTTCCTTATGCTGTTATGATGAACTTCTTATTCACATTTCTGCAATAATATTCCCTTTTTCTTGGTTTCTTTCCTTGTTATGGCCTTTCTTTCACTATAGCTAGTCCTTCTTTAGGACTATTTTCTCTTCATAATTTATTAATTACCCTGAAAGGAGTTTTTAAATTATGTTTCCAATGTATTTAGGGCACACTGTTTTGAAGCAGGCTAGATATTTTCTGCCAAGAAAATACAAAGATTCATTCTTGAGGGGAAAATGGCTTAAAAAAAATAACTAATGAACCTTGAGAAATTTGCCATGCATAAAGATTATTATATGCATAAGTTTTACTTTAACAATTAGTAAAATAGTTTTTTTTTTTTTTTAAATAAGATAATTGTGATTGCATTATTTAGGCAACTGGGTTCACAGTAGAGCTTGTTCTGGAGTCAGGAAGTCCTGAGTTCAAATTCCACCTAAGATACTTATTAGCTGTGTGACTCTGGGTAAGTTAATTAACTTCTGTTTGCCTCTGTTTCTACAAGTCATAATAGGGTTGTTGCAAATATCAAATGACTAGTGCCTGGCACTTAGTAGGTGCTATAAAGGTATTTTTCCTTCCCCTTCCATTTAAGGAAAAACTAACCTATGTAAAACCTTTAAAAGGGTAGGAATTAAGATCTTGCCCTTTCTAAATTTGAGATTCCTGAACACTAGTCTTCTGTAATAGAGTTGAGAATTTCTGAAATCTGAACCTTTAGAGAAATGTCATGAGGATTGAGCTCATCATTGCTTGGCTCTGAAATTGCAGAAAGAGAAAAGATTATGTTATAAAGGCAAAAAAGGCCTTGGGTTGTTCGATGATATTTTTCCATCAATTATTCAGATGGTGCAGGCCCAATAGTTCACTGCATAGTATCTCTAAATCCAATGCTTTTGTGAGGAGACCAAATCTTTAGGATAGTACTGTAAGACTGAAAAACTATATCTTTAGTAGTCAATGAAATTTAAGCAGTATGAAGTTCATTTCTTTCCCAGGATGGAATAGAGCAGTTAAAATCCTAAAAGTTCTACCATAAAGCTAGAGGCCCGAATAAGTCCCTGGGATGTGTGAGGGGGATAATTAGACAGTCAGGAATTACTTCATTAGTGACATCAGATTTATTCTTCAACTGAAAGGAATCCAAATCACAGAATAATATTATGAGTCTGGAGAACTCACCAGAGAAGGAGGAGAATAGTATTGATTGTTTATTGGTTTTTATGAATCTGCATCCTATTTGAAGAGTAAAATAAAATCTGGTACCAGTGTGTATTGTTACACTGAATGAAACCTTGATACTGTGGCTCCATATTAGTGATGATGTAAATATGTTATGTCCTGAGATTTAAGAGAAATTTTGCATAAGGGCATAAATCCCAAGTGATAGGACTTTTTGGGGGGAATAGAAGGCAGGTCTCTTTAAAAGATTTTGTGGTACTAAAAAAAATTTAAAAAAAAAAGATTTTGTGGTACTGAGCCATAAATTACAATGACAAAAGTATAAATTTCTTTTAAACTTTTGTCATTCCAGTTTCTGACTTTGTAACAAAATAGTAATACTCAAAAGGTTATTTTAAAAGCCTGACTCTTTTCCTACCGTCCTCATTTCACAAAACATTCTTTAAGTAGTATAGAACTACACAATATCCACTGCTCCTTCCACTATATTAACACACTTGACTTATTTCTCTGATATTTTTTTAAAGTACCCTTACAATCTTGCTCATCATTCTCTGGACACACTCTGGTTTGCCAATATCCCTCTAAAATTTTAAAATCTAGATCTGAAGACAATATTCAGGATATACTGACAAATACATGTTATGGTGAAACGAGAGCTGAATTTAACATTAGAGGACTTAACATATATCTCAGCTCTTTTAATTACTATTGGTATGACCTGTAGTCATGTGTATATTTCTTCTGATGCTAGGCAAAGGCTTTTTTTAAAAATAATTTTTGTGTCAGAGACCTTTTTGGAAATCTAGTAAACCCTATGAATTCCTCTCTACTATAATTTAGATAAGAGAACAAAATGCTAAATTTTAATTAGAGGTTAATGAAAATGAAGATATAGATTTTTGTCTGTGGATCCCAGGTTAAGATTTCCTGTTTTAGGCTGATTAAGAAAAATGGACTTGGCCAAATGAAATCAAATTAAGCTGGTTTCCTCATCTTTTTGTCAGGTCTGTATAAGGTGAGAGGTTTATTTTCTTTTGGTTTGTTTTTAATTCTGTGGTTTTTAAGACTAGATGCTATTCTAGACAAAATTTGTAGAATTTAAAGAGCTATTTAGTTCTGTTTATCTAAGGCTGTTAGAGATGTTACAGTGGCTATTAGTGTGAAGTCAAGCATTTCAAAGATCATTCAAATCCACAATGAAATAGGATCAATCACACTGAAGCATAAAGCAAAGTATAGTCAGAAATAAAAAAATGCCAAGACTTGACAAAATAGTTTCCGCAAAACAAAATAGTTTACTAGAAAATAATTTTATCTTGAGAAAATAAGCAAAGGTCCTGGTGATTGGGGGACATGCTATTGGTTTCTCTACATTAAAACATAGGCCTCTTGAAGTTGGTAGAACAGTGACAAAACTTGAAAAAATTTCTTGGAATAAAACAAATGCTTCTAAGAAGCAAGATAATACAAACATTGGGGTCCTTAAGATCAAAAAAAGATAAATTTTGACTAAAAAAATTCACTTTTTAAAATTTTGTCAGAGAAGTTCAGGTCAGCTTATAATAAATGGGTTTCTCCATCACACTGTAAAACATGCCCAAAAATGTTTGAACAATTTTTTTTCTTAACTTTCATAGGTCCTGGAAGTCTTGTACCCATTGATGGAATAAGGAATTGGAAAAATTACTAATATATTAAAAAACAGAATTGTTCCAGAATTTATGCAAATTCTTTAAATGACTTTGTACCAAACTACATATTGTGAAAAGTTAAGAAACCTGTTTAAAGTTCAAGATAAACATGTTTCAAACAGTTGAGGACTCATCTGATTTAAACTTCACTGATAACCTATGAACTATGTAATCAAGGGTTTTCTTGGAATAAAGTAGGCTTAACATATGGTGTGATATCATGATGAAGAATGAAGGATTGTTCATCAAAAGATAAGGTATGCAATACCTAATCATATACAACAAGTAATTTTTTGGGTTAAAGAACTCAACGCATAACCAAAAAAAAAATGTAAAACATGTTTAATGTTTCTTGGATGTAAAATAAATTTAATTGTTTAACTTGTAGTTGATTTACAAAGTAATTCTGTGGTAAGAAGATGAACAAGCTAAATTCTAGGGTTACTCTATCAACTTTATATTTTATAAGTATCAACATCTGAAGTGAAGGAGTGCAATACAATGTCACTTTTCTGTTGGCATAACACCTGTAAATAAATGGTAAATGACTTATCCTTGAGAATCGGATTCTGGTGTACAGGAATATTAGACTTTTAAGTAAACATTCTTTTTAGTTAATTCCCATAATTTTTGAAATTTTAATTAAGCTATACTTTTAGACACTATTTGAACAAGAAAAACAGCAGATTGTTGGCATGGCTGAAAAAGAAATTACTAGAAAGTAAAGAGGTAGACTTTATGAGAAGACAATGAAATTTCCTCGGAGCAATTTTTTTTAACAGAAGGAACAACAAGCAGAAGAAGCTTTTTTATAATTAAAAGAAACATGAACAAATTCTAATAAAATAAGAAGACAAAAAGCATGTCCTTCCCAAACCCAAAATAAAACAAAATCTTTTACTTTAACAGAGAATATACTTAGAGAGAAGTGAGACAAGAAACCTAACTAGGGTTTAGAGTATTCTAAAGAATTCTAAGAATTCATTTAAAATGAAATGTAATAGATAATTCAAAACATTTACAAAAAATTGAATGGTGGGGGCAGCTAGATGGCACAGTGGATAAAGCACCAGCCCTGAAGTCAGGAGGACTTGAGTTTAAATTTGGTCTCAGGCACTTAAAACTTCCTAGCTGTGTGATCCTGGGCAAGTCACTTAATCCCAATTGTCTCAGAAAAAAAAAAAAAAAGAATGTTTAGAAGTATAAAATGGAATTGACTATTTGGGAGCAAAGACTATGAGTGCATATGAAATTCTATTATCTTTCATTAATACTTTTGAATCTGCTACCTTGAAAAATATATTAAACTACATATTAGACATATATGTTTTTGACTCCACTAGTATTCAGTTGCTGCCACAGGAAATGGGGAGAGAGCAGGAGCTGTTGAATGGAATGAGAGGGCAGAAATGAAGTTTCAAAAGAAACTTCAGGAAAAGCTCAGCTAAATCTAAACAGCTATAGGTACTGGAACTCCCAGGCACAGACTAATTAAGTCTGGCAAATTGAGAAAGCTCTTTTAACTTCATATCCTATGTTTTATCTGGGAACAAACTATTGCACTTCTTATCAAAATTCTTATTTTTTCTCTTCTGGACCTCTCAGGGACCTGATTTTTCATGGTTTTGACCCTATTTCCACTTTAGTCACTGCCTCTCATCTCTCACATTTCATCTTTCCCATTCATAGCATTTAAGATATTTTAAGTTTATAAGGACCATAAATACAATTTAATGTCTTTTCTTAAAGAACAAAGAAGAAGCCTAGATCTGTTGTCTGACTTGGTCAAAATCACAAGACCTAATAAAGGACAGAATCAGAATTTGAACTGTAATACTTTAATTCCAAATAAAGCACATGCCAACTCATGTTTTCTTTACATCCTATCATTTAATTGCATTTGGATATTAAAATCAAAGCCAGAATAAGAGTAACAAGAATTACAGATTTATTTGATCATCATTAATGAGTAAAGAAAGCCATGGTGCAATGGAATTCAATCCCAGATCTTGGCTGCCCACAAGATGTTTCGGACCACTTCCTGTGAGGACCTTCTTGGCTTCAGCAAGTCATTCCCATTTCCATTCTATTCTTCAAGTTTGAAAGATTTCAATCAGTACCCTTGAATTAACTCTACTTCCCACATGGATTCTGTTTTGATACTACTCCCTTTCCTACTGCTATGAGTGCTTCTCATATTTATGTTGAAAATATTTCGTAAGTACTCATGTATACAAGGGCCTTTTGCTCCAATAGAAAAAAAAAAGCTTTATGAGGGCAGGAACTAATTTTCCTTAGCTCCTATGGCACAGTGATACACAATGATACTTAAAAATGTTTATTGATTGAGTTATTGAATGACTTATGTGTATGATCCAAGTGAGGTTGAGAGTAAAAATACATGAACTATTTTAAGCCATGAGTTTACTTATAATAAAAATTAGGTTTGAGTATTTTAATTCACAGAAAAAGCTTTTCCCCTGTGTATTAAAGAAATTTAGACATGGTGGCAAAGTGGATAGGGAGCTGGACTTGATGTAGGAAGACCAGAATTCAAATAATATCAAACAATTGGAACTGAATGGGATTTTTAAGTTGAGGATGAGGAAACTGAGGATGAAATGAAGTGATCCTTCCAAGGTAGTATAACCAGTAAGGCAAAATTCAAATTCAGGTCTTCCTTGATTTTAAAGTCAAATACTTTATTAACTTGACAACTAACTTGTTTGTTTGTAATCTTCACATCCTGTAACTGGAGACCCTATTTTTAAAATAATTTGTGATTAAATAAAAATTCCATAACTTCTCCTAGGGATCTATTATAAAGTTTAACTCTTACAATTACTTGGCTAAAATGCTATGTTTTCTAATTGAATTGTCTTGCTTTGTTACAATGGACATAGATTTTCTTCATCACATTATCCCTTTTTCCTTTCTGCAATTACAGATTATATTCTATGTTTCTTTTTACAACTAAAGATTCCTATCTCCTCTCATTTAAGTTTAAATCCTTTTAATTCTTCATCACTCTTCCTTTCATAAGATAAATCCTATTTGATTTTAAAGCTTTCAGCTCTCTTTCATTAGCAGTATACTTCAAATGATCCAAGTCTCAGAGTCTTAATTATTGATAAGAGAAATCAATGGTCACTGATTTAGTCTCACATGGAATAGAAAACACATGTAGAAACAAATAGCACAGGACACTTAGATATACATTCTAATATGGGAATGGGGTTCAGCTTATTTTTACTCTATCTGTAACAAAATTTTTGTGCACAAATAATTCTATTTTCTTGAACTTCTCAATTTGTTTGTCACAATACACAAACTGAACAAAGCCATTTCTTGCTTGCATCATTGCTCTTCATTCAAGTTATTTCTACACTTACTCACAACTTCCTATCCTCATCCCCACTCCCAAATAATGTTACAGACATCTAAGGTAAACCTGTTTCATTTTTCCACTTTCAAAAATCAAGATAGGTATAAATTGATTTATTGATTTTCAGACTGAGGAGAAAGTCCAAGTTCATAGTAAGTCATTGTCTCTGCTCTAGAGAGATAATTGGTGTAGTTATTGGGTTTTCATTTGTTTAAACGGATGATAAATGTTTTGGTCATTATTTCTTAGTTTATGGGACAAGGATATTGATACAGGCAATTTTTTTAGTAGGATACAAATCTATATTATCTTAAAGGAATATTTGTTTTTGCTCTGTGAGATATATGAGTGTGGAAAAGGTACTTCTTAGCAGTAAAGTACACTTTGTTTGTTTTAAGAGGATGCTTTATTATGTATAAACTTTTAAAATGAAAAAGGAATTTCATCCAAATATCTATGCAACAATTATCTTAATTAAAATAAGAGGGAAAATCCAAAAATATTTTGGTTAATAATTTTGGTGAATAAAATATGAAATCAAAGGCTTTGTAAACTTTCAGTTTTATGATTTTGTTGTTTTTCACAATTTCCTAAAAAGCAAAGATGTAATTAAAAATATTTTCCTTGGCATATCAGTTTTAGTAGAAGTAAACATCAGAATTTTGATATTATTCTTATGATTATCAAAGTCACAACTGTTTTCAAAAGATATGCATTCATAATATTAGCATCATCTTAGTTGGGATAATTGGAATAAACTGTAAAAAAAGATGAATGTGATGAAAGAGTACCTTAGGAAATGATGAATAGGAAAAATATAAAGAATTATAAGATGATTGGTGTGAACTGATATAACATAAAATAAACAGAACCAGGAAAACTATATACATATATATATATATACATATATATACATATATATATATATATACATATATATATATACATATATATATACATATATATATATATGTATATATATATATGTATATATATATATGTATATATATATATATATATATATATATATATATATATATATATATATACATATATATATATATATATGTTAGCACCCTGGATACCTTAGAATCAGCCGAAGTCAGGATAAGCAAAAGTCCTTGGTCTTTATTCTTGGTCTTTAGTGGTAGAAGTGAAGGGAATGGACGTGGCCTTACCTCTTTGTCTCCCCTTCAGAAGTGACTCTGGCTAGTCTTACTCCACCCCCTAGTTCTTCCTACAATTCTCTTTATACACTAAAGGATTGGGTCAGCACAGAATAGTGGGAAGGCCCATTTTCCAAGCATATTCTTATAGAGTATTTCCATTTGGTAATTAGCCTTAAATGCTTTGTTGTCTGACCTCAGTGCATTAACTCAAGAGTTTCAGCCCTTTACATACACACAAATACACACATACACACACACACACGCACACACAAAAGCTACAATAATATATAAGTAGAAAGAATGAAAATGTTAAGAAAAGAAAATTAACACTAATTGTAATGACAAGCTTGGCTCAGATAAAGACTTGAGGAAATATT
This sequence comes from Sminthopsis crassicaudata, assembly GCF_048593235.1. Classification (NCBI taxonomy): domain Eukaryota; kingdom Metazoa; phylum Chordata; class Mammalia; order Dasyuromorphia; family Dasyuridae; genus Sminthopsis; species Sminthopsis crassicaudata. The sequence continues at coordinate 419,621,919 of NC_133619.1, forward strand.
ATTTCTTTCCATTCTTTGGAGAAGTAGAGACTATGGATATGGAACATTGGAATTGTATATTTGTTAGGTAATATATTGGGATTAGTTCTGAGGAACTGTTATTATTCATTTTTTTCTTTTTACTTTTTTATCCTTTGTTATAAAAGACAGCTCTCTTAGTAAAGTAGGTGTGGGTGGGATATATTTGTCAATATAGATAAATTTAAAGAAAAAACTAATCTTTTTAAGTTAGAGTACTAAAACATTTGTTACTTAGATGGTGAGTTTTCATAATATCATAAATATTGATGTAGTTTCATCTGGTACTTGCTTAATTAAACTGAATAAAACAAAGACAGGTGAGAATACTTTGAAGCAAATACCTATTAACCAAATATTCCTTGCTCTTCTCAAAGGAGACAGCAAACTGAGTCATAAAAATAAAGCTACAATTCTTGCGAAACTAGTTATTACAATTCTTCTCTTTGTAGATGCAAAATAGTTAATTGTACATAATTTTTTCTCATGTGGAAATATTCTATCAGAATTGATAGGAAAAAAAATCTCCTGATTGCTAATACCTTCTGTGATTGTGTGTGTGCTTGTGGTTGGTTTTAAAAAGATAAAAAAATTTCTAATTCTAAAAAATGCATTTCTCATTACAGTTCAACTCTGAGGGTGATTTCTAAGTAATAAAAGTATTTTCAGAGAGGCTTGGAGAGACTTACATCAACTGATGCTGAGTGAAATGAACAGAACAAGAAGATCCCTGTACACTTCAATGCTGTATGAAGAGGTATTCTGATGGAAGTGGATATCTTCAACATAAAGAAGATCCAACTCACTTCCAGTTGATCAATGATGGACAGAAATAACTATACCCAGAGAAGGAACACTGGGAAGCGAATGTAAATTGTTAGCACTACTACAGTAACTACAGGTTACTTATACCTTCGGAAGCTAATACTTAATGTGCAACAAGAAAATGGTATTTACACACATATATTGTATCTAGGTTATATTGTAACACATGTAAAATGTATGGGATCACCTGTCATCGGAGGGAGGGAGTAGAGGGAGGGAGGGGATAATTTGGAAAAATGAATACAAGGGATAATATTATAAAAAATAAATACATAGATTTAAAAAAAAGTAATAAAAGTATTTTAATACCATAATTCCCTTATCCAAGTTGTTAAAAATGCTTTAGTGATAATTTATTAAACTTCAGTATATTCTTAGTGTCTTAAAAAAGCCTGAATAATTTCATGTAAGATTATAAAATAGCAAAGGAGCTAGAAATTGTGGAAATGGTAATTATACTTTTCATTTGAGTAACTTCATATATGACATTCTCAAAGGTACGTATCACACTATCTTATTAGTATTTTAGGAACCAAAAGATACAACGAGAGTAGATTGCTTAATCAAAGAACACCATAAAGAAAAAGGTTGCCTTTTTTGACTTTAAAATGATGTATCAAACAGGCAAAGCATCCTGTCTCTGGAAAACCCAAAATACCAGGGTTCATATGCCACATTTGATGTTTCATATCTGTCATTTCATCTACTGGAGCCTCAATTCCCCAATCTGTAAATTACATGGCTTGGACAAGATTGCTTCTGAGTTTCCTTCCAACTCTACATTTGTAATGGTAGAATGTAGTTTTGAGTTCCCTCACCATCCCAGTTACCTATATCTGGACATGTTTAACTTGTTGATTTCCCTTTTTTAGTGGTTTTTAAAATTTCCATGAACTGCCTTTTGGTGACATCATCATTATTGGATATTTGTGTGGTCAAGTTTTTTAACCGAAGTGCAGAATTCTTCAATTAACCATATTAAATTTAATCTCTCTAACTTTAATTGACCTTTGTTCCTAATGTTATTATTAAATGTATTACATCAACACATATTTATTAAGTACTTTTTCTGGATCAGTAAGCTGCAAATCATGTGGGGTAGGGGGCTGTGTGGAAGGAAGTATGAATAGCAGAGAAAGTCCAGAGAGTCAAGAATGGGGTCTGGAAAGCAAGAAAGACATGGCAAGCTTGTGGTTCTGGGAGAAACCAATAAATCAGAAGAGATGGGGAAGTGAATGTCTATTATAAGGCTGCTGTGACATGATGGAAAAAATATTTATTGCCTTGTATTAGATATCTCTTCCAGCTTGTCATGTCTAAGTATAATAAGCATGCTATCTATTTCTATATACATATATATGTGTGTATGTATATACATATTTATACATATACAGATTTATTTATAGATATATATGCATATATATATATAACTGATAAGAATGTAAACAACAAAACAAATCAAAATGAAACAAAAAGCAGGGAACTCCACTAGAGACTTCCATATAATCTAATCTTTATCCATTAAACGACATCCTTTGGGCAACTTTGTTGAACTACTTCAGAACCTATCAGAATTGTCATTCATTATCCATGTCTCTCCTTTAAGTCTAACAGGATGTTCTGAGAGAATCTGTTAAATCCCTTTAGGAAAAGCAAAGATGCTATGTCTTAAAGCAGCCTTGACATTTATTAGTTTAGAAACCTTGTCAAAATACCAAATAAGTTTAATTTCACACAGCTTATTTTTGTGAACTCTATTTTCATTACATCTTCCCTGTTTAAGTTACAAATAAACTGCCATTGTAATAATCTAATCTCAGAATTTACTAGCAATAAATGTATGTTATTGGTCACTTTTTGAAATTTGGACACATATTTGCTTGCCTCCAGTTTTATGGAATCTTACCTGATTACCATGATTGCTAAGCTATTATCAATAGTAATTTACCAAGCAGATCCACAAATATTTTAGTACCCAGGAACATAGTTCACTGTGACTTAATGATTTGAATTGATTGATGACTTTGTACTCTCAATTCTTTATTATTTCCCATTTTATTAATATTTTTATGCTATCCATCCTCAACTTAAAATAATTTTTCTAGGTAGAGAAAATCACATCTAAATAAGTGCTGAGTGATTCAACATTCTCCTATCCCTTTTCATCACTTTTATCTTTCCATCCTCCACAAGTAGGATCCTTGTCTTTTCTTAATCATTTTCTTCTCTCCAACTTAGCTTCAAATGAAAAACCCATTATGTTGTCTTTATTATTTACCTTTAGTCTTTATGTTTCTGATCCTATTCGCAGTCTATTGCTCTTTTCTATTTGTATTCAATTATCTTTTACATTAATTATCTATTATATTTGTCTTCAATTAATCCTTTTAAAAACGGATTTTGCTGATGAAATTCTTATGCAATCATACGGGTCTCTTTAAATACTATTTCTTCTTCTTCACCATCAGATAAATTTAAACAAGATCACCAGAATTTTTTTTCTTGAGACTTTTCATCAAATTTACATTTTTATCTACCTTTAAATATTTTTAAAATTAATTTTATAATTATAACATTTTTTGACAGTACATATGCATGGGTAATTTTTTACAACATTATCCCTTGCACGCCCTTCTATTCCAAAATTTCCCCTCCTTCCCTCCACCCCCTCCCCTAGATGGCAGGCATTCCCATACATATTAAATATGTTATAATATATCCTAGGTACAATATATATGTGCAGAACTGAATTTTGTTGTTGTTGTTGCAAAGGAAGAATTGGATTCAGAAGGTAAAAAATAACCTGGGAAGAAAAACAAAAATGCAAACAGTTTATATTCATTTCCCAGTGTTCCTTCTTTGGGTAGATGATTCTGTCCATCATTGATCAATTGGATCTGAGTTAGATCTTCTCTTTGTTGAAGATATCCATTCCATCAGAATACATCTTCATACAATATTGTTGTTGAAATGTATAATGATCTCCTGGTTCTGCTCATTTCACTCAACATCAGTTGATGTCTCTCCAAGACTCTCTATATTCATCCTGTTGGTCGTTTCTTACAGAACAATAATATTCCATAATATTCATATACCATAATTTACCCGACCATTCTCCAATTCATTTTCCAGTTTCCATCCACTACAAAAAGGGCTGTCACAAACATTTTGGCACATATAGGTCCCTTTCCCTCCATTAGTATTTCTTTGGGATATAAGCCCAGTAATAGCATTGCTTGATCAAAGGGTATGCACAGTTTGATAACTTTTTGGACATAATTCCAGATTGCTCTCCAGAATGGTTGGATTCTTTCACAACTCCACCAACAATGCATCAGTGTCCCAGTTTTCCCACATCCCCTCCAACATTCATCCATTATTTGTTCCTGTCATCTTAGCCAATCTGACAGGTGTGTAGTGGTATCTCAGAGTTGTCTTAATTTGCATTTCTCTGATCAATAGTGATTTGGAACACTCTTTCATATGAGTGGAAATAGTTTCAATTTCATCATCTGAAAATTGTCTGTCCATATCCTTTGCCCATATTTTGGAGATGAGGCTTTTATCATAACCTTTAACTGTAAAAATGTTTTCCCAATTTGTTACTTCCCTTCTAATCTTATTTGCATTAATTATGTTTGTACAAAAGCTTTTTAATTTGATGTAATCAAAATTTCCTATTTTGTGATCAATAATGATCTCTAGCTCTCCTTTGGTCACAAATTCCTTCTTCCTCCACAAGTCTGAGAGGTAATCTATCCTATGTTCCTCTAATTTATTTATAATCTTGTTCTTTATGCCTAAATCATGGACCCATTTTGATCTTATCTTAGTACGTGGTGTTAAGTGTGGGTCCATGCCTAGTTTCTGCCATACTAATTTCCAGTTTTCCCAGCAGTTTTTGTCAAACAATGAATTCTTATCCCAAAAGTTGGGATCTTTGGGTTTGTCAAATACTAGATTGCTATATTTATTCACTATCTTGTGCTGTGAACCTAACCTATTCCACTGATCAACTAATCTATTTCTTAGCCAATACCAAATGGTTTTGGTGACTGCTGTTTTATAATATAGCTTTAGATCAAGTATAGGTAGGCCACTTTCATTTGATTTTTTTTCATTAATTCCTTTGAACAAATTTACCTTTTTATATATAGTCCTAGGCTATCATGTCTATGAATATTTTCTTGTTTTTTAAAAACATTATTCTCCAAAAATATGCATGTGTATCAGATTACATTTGGTGTGTGTTATCATTGTCATTGTTTTCCAAGATGATATGCATTTTAACTCTTAAAATATCTGTCAGATCTTATTTCTTTAACAGTTTTTCCTTATTATTGGTCAAAAGTAATTATTGAATAGCAATTTTATTTGCTTCAATAGAACAGTGACTCTAAACTCTGTGCTAAATTGGGTTGATTGGTAAGTGCAAATTATAATGTTCTAGTTAAAAAATAGAGAGGCAGCATTTTATAGTAGAAAAAAAGAGCTGGCTTTAGTATCAGAAAAGCTTGGGTTCCAGCCCTACCTTAGTCTCATTACTGGTTGTTTGACCCAGAATGGATCATTTAAGTTCGTAGTGCCCCAGAAAGGTCTTTCAACAAGGATGTTGTAAGATTAGAGATTGTAGGGAGTGTTGATCTGCTTTTGGTAGGGAAGGGAATAAGAATTTATTAGGTGCCTATCATGTGCCAAGCACTGTACTATGTATTTTACAAATATTTGTTCACTCTTAGGGATCTTTCTATGCCAATGAAATCATAGTTTCAGCTTTGTTTGTTTTGTTTTTTTTTTCTTTTTAAGAGGCAAATGAATTCCTGAAAGATTCTTCCCTTCACATGTCCTAAGGCTGACTCTTAAAAGAATTAGGATAGATATAATTGATGATGGTGTTAAAATGAAGAAATAGTGACATAGCTGCAAATTGTGATATTAAAAAAAAAAAAGTGATGTCCTCCTCCACTCAAATTGTATTTATTCTTTTTTGCTAAGCTGAAGGTATGATCATTTCACTCCCCATCCCCCTTCACAATATACTCTAGTAACTCTCTAATATCTCTAGGATTAAATATTATCTTTACACTGCATTGCCCCTACCTTCCATATACTCTGTAATCTAGCTTCTTTGGCTTTCTTGCTGTTATTACAGTTGATAATCCATTTCCTGACTCCCAAGTTTTGTCCTGCCTGCCTAGAAAGCTCTCCCCTACTTCTCTGCTTTTTGACTTTCTTCATGATTCAGTTCAGATCCTCTCTATGCAGGAGGCACCTCTCTCACCTATCTTCTATCTACTGTTCATTTGTTCTGTATATATATTGTATTTATAGTTATCTACATGTTATCTCTCCATTAGAATATGAGTTCCTTAACTATAAGTACTATGGAGTTTTGTTTTTATTTGGTAGCGAGATTGTTTTTTGTGTTTTGCCTTTATATCTCCAGTGCTTAACACAGTGCACATAAATGCTTGTTGATTGACCAGAACTTAGAAGAAAGTTTTTTTTTTAAATAATATCTTTATTTTTCCAAATACAAGCAAAGTTATTTTCAACATTCACTTTTACAAAACTTTGTGTTCCAAATTTATTTTCCCTTTTTTTGCCCTCTCCCCTCCCCTAGAGAACAAGCAACCCACTATAGGTTAAATATAAGCAATTCTTCTGATCATATTTACACATTCATCATGTAATGTGAGAAAAATCAGATCAAAAGTAGAAAAAATGAGAGAAAAAAACCACCACCACCAACATAAAAAAGATAAAAATGCTCTCAGTCTTCATAATTCTCTTTCTGGATGCAGATGGCTCTTTCCATAAAAAAAAATCTATTGGAATATTGGAAATCTATCATTTCCTTGTTGAAAAGACTCAAGTTTATTAGAAGTTCTTTAGGAGTTTCTATAAGGGATATATATCTTTTCATGTCTGTCCCTATGGTTCCACTGTTGCTCATGAAGAAAAGGCATGAGAAGTCTGCCATGTTTATTAGAGCCTCAACATTATAGCACTACAGGACAAGGACCTTTTCTCTCTGATCCTTGACTACATAAGGCTATTCTTTTCACCAAGCTACACATAGCAGGGGTCTATAGCATTTTGTAGGAAGACACTTTCTAAATGGATCACTTAAGAGTAGTTAGACCATTTGGCTGTAAACCACCTCTGTGGTTTTATGGCCCATTACAATCTCAATGTCTCAGGATTTGCTGGCTATTTTGATTTATTGTTAGGATCCAAACCAATTATCTATCTTAGGGGGGAGGGAAAATTGTCTCCTTGATGGGGTACAGATTCTAAGGGGAATATAACAGTGATCCTGAGGTCCTCTGACGTTAGAATGTTATAGTTATAACAATATGTCTATCAGTGATTTAAAGTCTTCTGGCCTTAGGGTAGTCAGATAGACTAACTGTCAGATAGATAAACTGTTGGTCAGTGATAACCAAGTTTCTGAGACAATAGTGAATAGACTATTCCTGAAACCTACCTGTAAACCATAAAATTACCAAAAGTAACATGAAGCTCTAGTCCCTCTAACTTAGTCCTATAAATTTATCTTCTTTCTCCTGGTTCTGTGTTCATCCTTTTTGGAATTTAGCCCATTGTTGTCAGCGTAATAAATCTTTGTCTCTTAACCTGGAGACAAACTAAGTTTGTGAATTCTTCACTGACCTGGGGACCCCTAACATTTGTTGGGTGCTTTATTTCTCAATATCCTGGCACATGTATTAGCAATAGCTGTTCTTGAACCTGGCACATATATTAGCACTAGTTATTCTTGAACCTTGAGGGATATCAATTTGAACAATTTTGGACAGAACAAATTTCTGTCCAAACCTTATATCAGTGACTCGTCCATGACATAAAGGGCTTGGATATACTTTGGAATTTTTTTTATCATCCTCTTCATTTATATCCCCATCCCATGAAACTTAAAAAAAGTTATTCATGGTAATCTCTGGAATCCAGAAATCAACTCCCATTTTAAAGTATATAGTTCACAAATCACAGAATATCTTATAAAAGGAAAGAACCAAAGCACAAATCTTTGAATGGGGAAGTAGTCCAGAATATAATGATTTTTCTGATGAAGATCCATTATCACAAATCCTGTCTTGACCAATAAGACTCAGGTTATGTCCTACTTCTTGAAGTTCCTTGTTGCTCCATAGCATATGGATCCATGATTCCTAGTTGGTCAGATCAAATAATTTCTGCAGTCTTCTGATCTTTGATGAAATACTTCCTACTGCAAAATTAAAGGTAAAGGTATGAGAATACGGAAGCTGAAAAAACAGTAGGACCAAAATGAATGGAAGCCTTAAATACATGAAAAGTTGCAGAGCAAGGATCAGTTGCCAGAATGACCCCAGCAACTAGAGGGTAAATGCTATGGAAGCCAGAGTGGAACCCAAACAATAAGATTGTACTATGGAATTCTCCATCATGCCCCAGAAACCTCTGCATCCTGGAAGATTATTTAGAATTCATATTTCCTAAATGTCTGTCACCCTTTATTTGGATGGCTCATTCTTGAATTTCCATTTATGGAGTTTAATCGTCTCTTCATTTCTTAGGCTGCAATACAGATTTCTCCATTGAGTCTTTAGGCCTGAATATTTTCTTCCTTTCCTGCTGGAACTCTATCTTCCCAGAAATCAGCAGGAGTCAGGATCACTAAACGTCTTTATTCTAGATCTTTACCGTCGCCTCCCACGCCAGGTCATGAGTGCAAGTGAGCATGAGTTCCACCACCCAAGTTTCTCTTACTCCTCCCACACAAGTCACTTCCCCCTCTTTGTCCCACCAATCAAGTCAGCACAGAACAGCTGGGGAGGGTCAATCTTCAAACAAGTTAATAGGGAACCGTCCAATTGGCAATTAGTCTCACGTGCTTCATTATCCAAGTGCATTGCTCAGTTCTAGCCCTTTACACTTTCCCTAACTTTAACTCTTCTCCTTCAGCTTTCTTTTATGTGCTATCTTTCTAAATAATGGGGATAGAAATAAAAGCAAAAAGAAAGGCAGTCCCTGCACTCAAGAAATTTACATTCTAATGAGGAAAAACAATTTTTTTCAAAGAAGCTGAATACAGGATAAATAGGAACTAATAGAGGGAATGCATAATTCTAGTGTATGCATTAGGAATGCACTAGAATTAGGAGGGATTGGGAAAGGCTTCTGGTAGAGGAGGTTAACAGTTGGGATAGCCAGGAGGTAAGTGACAATTGATAGAAAGGTTTAAGGGAATGAAAAGTAGGAGGTAGGAATTGCAGCTTATGAAGGGCTTTGAATGTCAAATAGAGAATTTTATATTTTATATTTGATCCATTGAGGACTCAATGGAGTTTATTGAGGAAGGAACACGTGTGTGTGTGTGTGTGTGTGTGTGTGTGTGTGTGTGTGTGTGTGTGTGTGTGTGTAAAAGAGAGAGAGAGAGAGAGAGAGAGAGAGAGAGAGAGAGAGAGAGAGAGAGAGAGAGAGAGAGAGAGAGAGAGAGAGAGAGAGAAAGAAAGAAAGAGAGATATGACTGTACTTGAGCTTTAGAAAAATCTTATTGGTGGCTGAATGGAAGGCAGATTGTAATGGGGAGAGAATTAGAGCTTGATAGAAACCTAAAAGTCATAGAATCATATGTTTAGAACTAAAAGGCATCTCAAAGATCATTTAGTCAAAACTCCTTATATTTTATAAATGAGGAAACAGAATCCCAGAGATTATATCTTTGTCCAAGGTCCCACAGATGAAAGTAGCAGCAATGGGATTTGAATCTTGGTTTTCTGACACCAATTCCATGCTGTTGTCAAAATATTAAAGCTCATTCTTTTTGAGCTGTTTACATAGCAAAAAGGGAAAATTTGTCAATTATCTAGTTGATTCTAATTTGGACAGTCAATATGAATTATTTGGTACATTAGCAAATTTTTTGAATGAACTAGCTTGACATTAGATAGAAAGTCTAATTAACTAAATGAATTCCTGTTCACTTCCTCATTTTGTTTTTAAGATCCTGTTTATGATATGTAAATAGATATACTAATGAATATGAAGAGATGTTGCAAGAAATAGATAATTAAAACAATTACAAAATAAATGTCAAGTCTAATATAGAATATGCTTAAACAGAAAGAGAATTTTACCATTTGGTCTCTTCCCTTCACTTGCAACTTTATGAATTAGACTTCTTTTTTCCTTCCAAACGAAGTTAGATGTTTTTTACTTTCTCTGGAAGATAAAATATCAATATATTCTTAGCCAATAAAATGATAAACTATGTCCACCTTGACTGACTTCATGATATTCCAAATTCTTATTGACTCACAAAGCAAAAGATTTTATTTAAAACAAAATATCAGTCTAAACCACTTGAATTCCCTTCATACATGATAACTTTAATTTTAAGTTATATTTTCAGATGAAGAAAGAAAATGAAATAGGAAAAAAATCAAATGAGAATAACTTTGGTTTTTCCTTGCCTTGTCAAATATTCAGCTGAGTCCTTTTTGATGTTAATTTGATTCAGAGAAATACAATTCAATATGATTTAATTTCATACTTCTTTTGAAAACTTCAAGTTAATATACAATTCATTAAAATCTCTTCTCAGGTTGTATTTACATAGTTGAAATGAAGTGAAACAAAATATTTGACAACTATCTGCTAAAGTTAGAGCTATCTGAAAGACAAAGGCTAGAGACAGAATTTTCACCTTGAATCACTTCAATTGGCTATTCTGAATTTACCTAACAATTATAAAATTTGCCACTTCATTTTGGCAGGAAATAAATAGGTACAATCAGTGAAGATGTCCTATAATCTCTAGCTTTGAACAGAAAGAAAGCTGAGCTTACCTTTTCTTTTTTTTGCCATTTATCTTCATCTTTAATTTGAATATATTCATGAGCAGATTACAATTTATTTATTTATTTTTATACAAAGCTTTTTATTTTCAAAATATATGCATAGATAATCTAACAACATTGACCTTTGTATAGCTTGTGTTTCAGATTTTCTCTTCCTTTCCCCTATCCCTTCCCCTAGATGACAAGCAACTCAATATATGTTAAATATGTTAAAATATGTGTTAAATCCAATATGTATAGACATATTTACACAATTCTTTTGCTGCTTAAGAAAAATCAAATAAAAAACAAAAGAAAATGAGTAAGAAAACAAAATTGGAAATGAGCAACAACAAAAAGAGTGAGAATGTTATGATGTGATCCGCATTCAGTTCTAACAGTCCTCTTTCCGGGTGTAGATGGTTCTCTTCATCACAAAATCATTAGAACTGGCATCAATCATCTCATTGTTGGAAAGAGTCATGTTTATCAGAATTGATCATCGTATAATATTGATGTTGTTGTGAACAATGGTATCCTGGTTCTGCTCATTTCACTCTGTATTAGTTCATGTAAGTCTCTCCAGGCCTCTCTAAAATCATCCTCCTAATCATTTCTTACAGACCAATAACATTCCATAACATTCATATACCATAACTTATTCAGCCATTCTCCAATTGATGGACATCCACTCAGTTTCCAGTTTCTTGCCAGTTTATTTTTTTGTGAGTTTATCTTTTCAACAAAAACTTCTCAACTGTTAATGAATACCTCTATGGGAAATGGAGTCCTCATCTATAATGACCTTTAGAATCAGTTTATGAGGCACATAAGAAAACTAGTCTCATCGAGCAGTGCTATAACATTAATAGATTGTTAGACCTGAAATTTGGAAGAACTAATTTCAAAAAATGCTTCTAATACTTGTTAGACATTCAAAGTATCATTACTTAACATATGAGGTATTGCAGAATTGTATAACTGTCCTGGGATACCTTTCATGGAGCCTGACATCTTGTCTGGCCCATTTCTATGAAACATGCTTTCTGTGCCCTGGCTGATAGACATATACACATGACATAGTATAGAAACTCTTTAATTTAATTTAATTTTTTGATTAGAGTGTATACTTAAAAATTTACTTTTGCAAAATTAAAATCTGACAGAAAAAAATATTTTTATTCTTCAATAGTTGGGCTATCTTCAGGATAGTTTTCTTGAGCCTCCTTTAATTGTAGTCGACCCACTTAAGAAAATTTAATAGCAGAAATTTTCTCTGTATAATTTATTTCTGGAAAAAGAGAGGTTGTTTAAGATTCTGAATTTTATAGTGAGACATTAATTCATGATGAATTGAATAACCACTACAAGTACATATTTCTGAATTGTCAATTCGTAAATATCTTGGTGAGAGAGGTCGACATCACACTGTAGGATAAGATGGATTATGGCAATTGGTTTGCCATCAAGAGCAAGTATAAGGGCATTTCTCTGTAACTTAGCTGAAGCATTTACATCTGCTCCTTTCTTCAAAAGAGTGGTCAGCATTTCTGGGTTATTTTTAATTACTGCAAGTGAAAGTGGTATGTGCCCATCCTTATTTTATTGAAACATATTATGAGAATAGAGAAGGCAGAGTTCATCTTTAGAGGAGGACATTTTAATAAAAAAAAAAAGCTGCTACCTCAAAGAATAACATGAAATGGCTCGCTGCCCAGAGAGAAGTTATAGAAGAACTCAAAAAAAATTAAAAATCAAATGAGAGAAATTGAAGAAAAAATAAAAATAAAAATCATCCAAGAAAAACAAGATTATGAAAATAAAAGTTTACCAATTAGAAAAGAGATACAGAGTTTCAACAAAATAATTCTTTGAAAATTAGCATTGGGCAAGAGGAGGCCAGTGATGTTATGAAAAACCAAGAAACAACAAAACAGATTATAAAGAATGAAAAAATAGAACAGAATGTGAAACATCTTATAAGATAAATGACAGATTGGGAAAGAGATCATAAGAAAAATTACACTGCCAGAAGGTTGTGACCAAAAAGACAACCTTGACACAATAATTCAGGAAATAATCCAAGAAAATTGTCTGAAATGATAGAACATGAAGGGAAAGTAGAAATAGAAAAAATCCACCAATAACTACCTTAAAGAGATACTTTGTGGAAAATACAGGAACATTATTGCCAAATTTCAAAATCCCAAGATCAGAGAAAATTTTGCAATAAACAAAGGGAAAAAAAGCAATTCAAATATGCTAGAGGTACAAATAGAATTGTACAAGTTACAGGTCCTAGAATCATATCTACCAACAATCAAAAGAACTAGGCCTGAAGCCAAAAATATCATATCCAGCAAAATTATGTAATTTTGAATTAGAAGGAAATGGACTTTCAACAAACTTGCATGACTTTCTATCAACCAATCCCAAACTTAACAGAAATTCAAACATATAAGAGCCAATATTAAATATCAGTTTTAAGGAACTCAACATGGACACACTGTTTAAACATGGACACATTGCTTATGTATTTTTTACATGAGAAATGTATACTATATGTTTAATAATAGTGTAGCACAAAAGAAAGATTGGCAGAGTTAAGTTAAAAATTGTAATCATGTTTTACAAATGAGGTACAGAAGAGTAGACACAGAAGCATTAGAGGGGGAGGAGGGCTCATAGTTCTGAAAACATACATTGGGAATAGATTGAATAGGCAACACTACATATATACTATGAAGGGTAGAGCACCCTCCAAAATCCATAAAGAAATGAAGGGGAAAGGATGGGGAGACAGGAAGCAAAGGGTGTGAGAAGACGGCAAGGGAAGGATCCTTGGGTGTAAGAAGGTTAAATAAAAGCAAGGCAAGTTATGGAGCAGAATTTAGAGTCAGCAGAAATAGGAAAGACATGTTTGTATATGTATATGTGTGTGTGTGTGTGTGTATTTATGTATACATCTACATATGTAAAGTAAATAAAGTATGCAGCAGAGAACCAAAGGATACTTTATAAGGAAGTAAAGAAAAAAAAAAAAACAACAGACATTCATGAATGTAATTTCTACTAATTCCATCTAATTTGTTGTTATATATTTTGAATCCTCCCTGATGTTCTACTGGGCACATGACAAAATTTTCTTTTGTTATGCTTTATTTTGTTCTGTATTCCTTTTTTGTTTTTCTTTTTTTTAAATTCATTTTTTTTTCAACTAAAATAATTTGAAAACTTTGAGTTCTAGATTCTCTCTCCTCCCCTACTGAGAGGGTGCATATGAAGTTATGAGAAATATTTCCATAAAAGTCAGGTTATACTTTATTTTCTTGAAGAACAGTTGTACATTCTTAGTGCTGGTATTCTACTGCCTTAATAAAAGGAAATTTATTTCACTGTGTCATAGATATTTAATTTCCATTTTTTTGTCCATTATGAAGGTCACCTTTAGATATCCATTATTACAAGCCAGGTGCAAAGATGTCCTATGCTCTTTACCCAGCTCGTTCAGGTTGTGTTACTTGAATAGCAGGTGAGACTGCACCTTTGCCAGGTCCCCAATGGAGGCAACTTTGTGAAGTTTGTTCATGCGCTTATACCAAATGCAATATCTTAAGGGGTTTTGGGGACTGAACATGGGGTTGCTACTCCCTGCATCCTTGATGCTGTTGCTGGTCTCACTATGATTGAAAAAAAGGGATTTGCATTCCCAAAACTTTAGCATGATAGCAGCAAAAAATCCTGGATCCCTTTTTATCATTCTCAACGTTATTCTTTTCTCCACTCTACAGAGAAACTTATAATCTGAGCTGGAGCTCCCTCTAAATCTTTTTTTAAGGATTCTCTCTTGTTTGCTGGCTTTCCTATGGTATTCAACCAGGTCTCCCCAAAACTTGTGGGCCATGGAGAGGGAAGGGGGGAGTTATCTTCCCTCCCCTCAGACAGGAATAGTATCCATAAGCACATTGCAAAGAGAGGTCAGGGGTGGAGATCTTTAAGCCTGGGGGCCTGATAAGGCCAGCAAAATCATTTGTCAAGGCAACTGCAAGCAATCATGAGCTGAAAAGATGAGAGGGAGGTTATTGTACTCTTTCTACTTGATTTCTATAAGCTGATAATTTTGTATGGCTTGTCAATGATATTATAAATATCCAAATGAGTTGTGAAAGAATCCAACCATTCTGGAGAGCAAACTGGAATTATGCCCCAAAAGTTATCAAACTGTCCATACCCTTTGATCCAGCAGTGCTACTACTGGGCTTATATCCCAAGGAAATACTAAAGAAGGGAAAGGGACCTGTATGTGCCAAAATGTTTGTGGCAGCCTTTTTTGTAGTGGCTAGAAACTGGAAAATGAATGGATGTCCATCAATTGGAGAATGGTTGGGTAAATTGTGGTATATGAATGTTATGGAATATTATTGTTCTGTAAGACATGACCAGCAGGATGAATACAGAGAAGCGTGGCGAGACTTACATCAATTGATGCTGAGTGAAACAAGCAGAACTAGGAAATCATTATACACTTCAACAATGATACTGTATGAGGATGTATTCTGATGGAAGTGGATATCTTCAACATAGAGAAGAGCTAATCCAATTCCAATTGATCAGTGATGGACAGAATCAGCTACACCCAGAAAAGGAATACTGGGAAACGAGTATAAACTGTTAGCATTTTTTGTTTCTCTTCCCAGATTATTTTTAGCTTCCGAATACAATTCTTCCTTTGCAATAACAACAACAACAAAATTCGGTTCCACACATATATATTGTACCTAGGATATACTATAAGATATTTAATATGTTTGGGAATGCCTGCCATCTAGGGGAGGGGTAGAGGGAAGGAGGGGAAAAATTCGGAACAGAAGGGAGTACAAGGGATAATGTTGTAAAAAAAAAATTACCTTTGCATATAATTATAAAATTAACTAACTAACTAACTAACTAAATGAATGAATGAATGAATGAATGAATGAATGAATATCCAAATGGCCTTTGGCAGAAAAAATGTTTCCTTAGCCCTGGCCTAAGACAGGACAAAGTTGTTGGCTGTCTTTTTTGTTTTGTGATTTTGTCCTTGAGCCCATGTCCCTAAATATTGATGGTGAATAACTAAGACATTCAGTCTTAGTGGCTACCTTGTGACATCGACAGTCGTTGAGTTGGTGCTGGCTGCTCAATGAGAAATGTTTCCTACATCTTAGCTGCTTCCTGAAGATGATTGCCTCCTTTAGGGTGGGTTCTAACCCTAATAGATTCAAATAGTCCCAACAGGATAATCATAAGTATATTTGAGTATTGTGAGGCTATAAAACTATGCATGCTTCAGGTAGAAGCAATCCCATATGGTGCCTTGTTTAGTCAGGAAGTTCTGTTTTAAATATTTTTTAAAATGACTTGCTTATAGGTCTTGCATTTTAAGCATTTCCCTTTTTGATGAAAAACCTAAATATCCAAACTATACCCATTTTAAAGGATATCAAGAGCTTCTTTTTGAGAAAGGGTATTTTTAGAGAAATTCTAGTTATAAAACATCCCTAAACTTGGGTTAGAAATTTTCTTCTGCTCTTGAGTAGGAATAAGAGTGAGAGAGAGATGGGAAAAAGTCTGATTCCCCTCTTTTGGGATCAGATCACCTTCAGGTTGAATCTGGACTTCTTATGAATCCAGAGTTGAAGTCCCTTGTTAGAGATGTGGTCATCAAGTCATTTAAAAACTTAAGTCTCATGTTCCTCATTTGTAAAATGGGACTAGCAATATTTGGAGTATTTATCTCACATGTTTGTTGTGAGGCACAAATGATGCAATGCATGTCAAAAACTTTATATTCTAAATCAGCAAAAACATAAATGACACAGTTTTTGCTTACAAGGAGCTTATGTTCAATTAGTTTATATTGTATAAATTTCAGTTGGGGTTATTACTCAGAAAGGTATTCGTTTGACCTCTCATTTTATTCACCAGACATATATCCAAATGCTTCTGAAAGTCAAATCCATTATTCAAGAACGCAATTTGCTACCATTAAGGCTATATCACATTTTCTGAATTCTAGTTCAAATGAAAAATTTCAAAAAATTCTTGGAGTAATATAAATGTTATTCAAATAAATTTATAATTTATAAAGTGATTATTTAAAAGGGAACAATACTCACATATGTATACATTCTATTTAGTCAGTCTGAATATATTGAAAAAACTTCAGGCTCACTACAATATAGTTATATTTCAAGGGGTTACAGGTTACTGATTTTTCCCCATTTTCCCCCTCTGTTCCTCCCCTGTCTCCTCTCCAAAAGAACAATCAATCTGATATAGGTTATACATGTACAATCATATTAAACATATTTCCACATTATTCATGTTGTAAAAGAATTCAAACGAAAGGGACAAACCACAAGAAAAAAAAAAAAAGCGAAAATAGTATGTTTCAATTTGCATTCAGACTCCATAATTGTTTCTCTGAATGTGGACACCATCTTCCATGATAAGACTTTTGGAATTGTCTTACATCATTATATTGCTGAGAAGAAGTTATTTATTGCAGTTAATTATCTGTACAATGAGCTCTTACTATACACAATTCTCTCTTGGTTCTTCTCACTTCACTCAGCATCAGTTCATGTAAATTTTTCCAGGATTTCTGAAATCAACCTGCTCATAATTTCTTATAGAATAATAGTATACTATTATAGTTATATAGTACAACTTGTTCAACCATTCCACAATTGATGGATATCCCTTCAATTTCCAATTCTTTGCCACCACAAAAAAGTTGCTATAAACATTTTGATACATATGGGTGCTTTTCACTTTTTTATCTTTTGGGGATACCACAGATTAATGATGAATAGTGGAAAGATCAGCTGAAAAATTTCCAGTGAAGAGATGATGTCAAGACTGGAGTGCAAAAAAAGCAGAACTACAATGAGCATGAAGAATCTAGTTAGCAAAAATAATTAGTTAAACTCAGAATCTGCCAGATGGCTCTACTGGTCAGTCTTCCCTAGGTTATTACTTCACTACCCACTTATACTTCAGCTTTTCCAGAAGTGATAACAAATTTTCCAACTTAGGAAAAATGTTCCCAACAATTCTAAATTTCAAGAATTATTCTTCCACTTTATAAATGTAAATGGCTGCCTTTTCACTTGCTTCACATGATTTTACTTCTTGTCATGGGTACAAAAATCAGTAATTGTGATTCTTCAAACAGTCCAAGATGAAAAGTGACTAATTGAGTTAGAGATGCAGGATAGAAAAGTATCACATATAGAAATAATAAGATACCAGAAAAAGCTTGAGAAAAGGCCAGGTCCGAGCTTCAGGCTGCAATAATTTGATACCCAGCAACACCTACATTCAAAGGTCAACGGATGTACCTCAAACTCATAATGAACATGGCATAATGAAGTTTCAACTCAATATAATTTTGTTAGTAATACCAAAAAATGAATGGAAATATAATGGAAATAGGGGTAATGTTCACTTAATTATAAAATTCAAGTGAGCAAATTTTGTCTACTGTATATATTATATGTTTGCAGTTTAAATTACAGTGTATTTTCATTTACATATTTCCTTTGTAAAGCTCTCAAAGTATTAATTTTATTACATTAAAACATATTATATACAAAGTATTAAATTAGGATAAGAAACTATCCTTGTCTCTTGTTGAATATATTTGATTAGTCAGCTTTGGAGAAAAAAAATGTTCTGAACAAAGAAATCATGCAGCTAGACTTCTTGTTTTTCTTTAATAACTGAAGTAGTTTTAAATGTGTACAACTGATTTTATGATTGCTCTAATATTCTTGAATTACAGATGTAGCCTTCTTATAATTCTTTTCTAGGCACATCTCCAGATCACATCTGAAATATTTGAAACGGATAATACAGTAGATTTTCTATTCTCACTACTCATGGGTAGCATCTGGTCCTTCATGTTTGTCCATAAGCAATTGGTTAATCAAAGTCCTTGTAAAATGTCTTTTGAGAAACAAATTATATTTATTTGGTTAACTGATATAGACTTTTCACCTAAAATATTTTCAGTTTTTAAAAATTATAGTTATTGAGTTTCTAACAATAGAAAATTGCTATATAGGCTTACTTTACTTTGGAACTTTCTATAAAATTCCATAGTATAAAATGGATGATTTAGTTTCTTACTATTCATGATACAAACGTAATTATTTACCATAAAGTCCATCTTGGGGGTGTCTTAAAAATAGTACTCTCTGATTTATTTGAAGAAGGAATTGAATTATAAAAGGTAAATTCATAATCATTCACACATACATTAACAAAGTATTGGACTTAATTACTTCTTTTCAAAATTATTTTTGTTAACTGAATAATCATAAACAATAATAAATATTTCAATATGCAAAAAATAAAAAAAAAGATGCTTTCATAAGAAACTATTGACTTCAGCAACCTCTAGGAAAAGAATAGGTAACTTTTGATAAGAGAAGTTTGACAACAATGGGTATAAGATCATGCTAAAGGATGCAATTATGAGGTCACTAGACAACCACTGAATGACATGAAAATAAGTATCTAGAAGTAGTGCCCAGATGGCATTAAAAAATGAACAATAAAGAGTCACTAGAAATTAGATTTTGTCCACTTTGTGATGACCTGCTAATCCTGTTGACTAGTGGGAATGTAATGAGAAAGTCCCTTCATCCTTCTTACATTCAGCTAGATTATGTAAACTACTGTCAGGAATTTGATTGAGGAGTGCCTGATAAATATGGACCTGAGAGGTGAATGCTAAACCGAGCTTTAAAGTTCAAATAGCTTTTTCCCCATTTCTGGATATCATTTCAATCAATGAAGATCAGGAAGATGATTATCAGGTAACTCAAGAGAAAGAGTTTTCCAAGCTCTGAATCTTGGGCTTAATAAAGTATTTAAGTAAAATATAATGTGTACTATTGCTAAGCAGACAAATATGTGGGTCTTTTGAACTTTATATTTCAATGAATAAAAATTTATTTTTTCTCATTCCCTTTACCTCAATTAAAAAAAAGAAAAAGAAAATACTCTTAACAAGTATGTTTGGTTAACGGAAAGAAATGATCACTTTGGTCATGTTTAAAAGTGTATATCTCATTCTGTATTTGAATCAATTGCCTGTCAGTCAGGAAGTGAGCATAAGTCCTCTTAAAATAAATTCCCATGGTTAATAACTGCTTTGAATAGGGTCAATGTATGTACAGTTTTATTGTTTTTAATATAAATGATTCTTCTGTTTGTTTTTTTCATTACACTCTACATTCATTCACAAGAGTTTTTCCAGGTCTTCTTTACACTCTACATTCATTCACAAGAGTTTTTCCAGGTCTTCTTGAAATTGTTCCTTTTAAAATTTCTTATGGTATAATAATACACCATTACATTTCAGTACTATAACTTGTTTAATCAGTCCTCAATTGATGGACAACTCTTAGTTTTCAGTACTTTGCTACCTCAAAGAGAGCTGTTATAAGTGTTTTTTCAAGCATATTTGTTGCTTTATAAATTTCAGACATATTCTTAACACATACAGATTTATTAATATGTTCTCAAAAGAGAGTGAAAAGATTTCATTATATAGACAACTATCATAATATAAAATAAAGGATTTTGAAGCTCAGAATCTCATGAGCATGTCACTGTATGTCACTGTAACATTACCAAATTATCTTTCAAGTTAAAAAGCTTAGACTCTTGTCCAGTTCAAATTTTTTTTTTATAAATAATATTTTATTTTTCCAAATGCATGTAAAGATAGCTTTCAACATTTATTTTTGTAAAACTTTGTGTTTTAAATTTTTTCCTTTCTTTCCAATCAAGCAATCTGATATAAGTTAAATGTGTACAATTCTTTTAGATATATTTCCATATTTATCATATTGTGTAAGAAAAATCAGATCAAAAGGGAAGAAAAACATGATAAAGAGAAAAATAAGTGAACAACAGCAACAGTAACAACAAAAGATGAAAATATTATGCTCCTATCCATATTTAGTCTCCATAGTTCTTTCTCTGGATGTGATTGTCATTTTCCATCCCATCTATTGGAATTGCCTTCAATTACCACATTGAAGCTCAGAAATTCTTATAATTCTTTAGCTGACAATGACAATCCATATTCTTGAATCTTGGGTCTTGTTAAGACCTATAGAATCATGCAGAAATACTGCACAAAGATGGAATAGCTACTTTGATGAAGCACAGGGATTGAGATATAATCTTTTGAGATTCTAAGGACATCATATAGGATTTAAGGGCCAAACTTTATCCTAATCATGGAATTACTAAGACATGAAAGAAAATTGGGAGCTTCTAATTATTTGAAGAGCTCCTCCAAAAGGTAAAGAATAACTAACCAATTGGATATTTTCAGAAGCTAGCCATTATAAATATTGATTACATCATGGAAAAAAAAAAACATTGAGTATAAAATAAGATAATGGAGATAATATTATTTAGGCAACTGGTGGTATCTACTGTAGGTGGTATCTACAGAAGCTAGAGTTAGAAAGACCTGAATTCAAATCCAGTTTACTGGATTATTCATTTAAATTTTGCCTCAATTTCCTCCACTGTATATGGGGGGGGGGGGGAAATAGCACCTACGTTGCAGGATTGTTGTGAGGAACAAATGGATATTTGTAAATAGCACATAGCAAAATGCCCAGCCAAGAATAGACCTTATAAAAATGCTTATTCCCTCTCCTTCATTGTCTTTGTTATAAGTGTCAAAGGTACCAAATTTTGTTGTGGAAGTATTTATTAATTCCCTAGGTGCATCTGATTTCCTGATATTCTTAGGATAAGTATATATATACATTATATATTTTTGTCAAGGAATTTCAAGTATGGTAACTCAATTCACACAATCTTCAAATAACTTAATAGATAAGTCTTAGGTAGTTATCAAGTTTGTATTTGACACAAACCTGAGAGGGATAATTAATACACTGAATGATAGGAATTAAAAAGATTTGGACAGGCTAGAATATTGAACTGAATTGAATAAAATGAAATTGAAGGGGATACATATTTATTTTTACAACAGGACCTTTACAAGTAAATGGTGGAGATATAGTTAGACATGGTTAGCCTCAAAAATATCTGGAAGTTCCAGTGTTCAATATGAGCTAATAGTATTGTACAGCATTCTCTCCACTCCTGACAAGCATTCCCTCTCTGGAGTGTTGGGTTCAGTTCAAAGCACCTCATCTTTTTATATTTTAATAGTTTTTATTTACCAGATATATGCATGGGTAATTTTACAACATTGATAATTGCCAAACCTTTTGTTCTAATTTTTCCCCTTCTTCTCCCCCCCCCAAGATGGCAGGTTAACCAATACATGTTAAATATAAGTATACATTAAATACAATATATGTATACATGTCCAAACAGTTGTTTTGCTGTACAAAAAGAATCAGACTTGAAACAACATACCATTAGTCTGTGAAGGAAATCCAAAATGCAGGAGGACAAAAATAGAGGGATTGGGAATTCTATGTAGTGGTTCATAGTCTTCTCCCAGAGTTCTTTCACTGGGTGTACCTGGTTCAGCTCAATTGGAACTGGTTTGGTTCATCTCATTATTATAGATGGCCACATCCATCAGAATTGATCATCATATGGTATTGTTGTTGAAGTATACGACCGTCTCCTGGTCCTGCTCATTTCACTCAGTATCAGTTCATATAAGTCTCTCCAGGCCTTTCTGAAATCATCCTGTTGATCATTTCTTACAGAACAATAATATTCCATAATATTCATATACCACAATTTATTCATCCAATCTCAATTGATGGGCATCCACGTAGTTTCCAGTTTCTGGCCACCACAAAGAGGGCTGCCACAAACATTCTTGTACATACAAGTCCCTTTCCCTTCTTTAAGATCTCTTTGGGATATAAGCCCAGTAGTAACACTGGTGGGCCAAAGGGTATGCACAGTTTGATAACTTTTTGAGCATATTTACAAATTAGAGCACCTCATATTTACAAGAACATTGGTAGACTGGAGAGCTTCCATAAAATGGAATTTTTTTTCTAAAGTACCCCAAGGGCAAAATCAGGAATAAATTTAGGCTTGGTGTCAGGGAAAAAAAAACAAACACTTTTTTTTTAAACAAATAGAGCTAAAATAATAGTGTTTTCCAAGTTTGCAAAGTTATATATATATAAAAGCATTCAAAAAGTACTTGCTATGTGTCAGGCACTGTGCTAAGCATTGCACAAACAGAAGTAAAGATAGTTTAAGGAGCTTACAATCTAATTGAGGAAGGAACAAGCAAACAAATATGTATAAATAAACTATAAACAAGATCAATAGAAAATATTAACAGAAAATTAATTAATTAAAAAAGGTTTGGGAAGAGTCCTTATAGAAGGCAGAATTTGAGTTGGGATTTGAAGGAAGCCAGGGAAACCAGCAGGCAGAAATGAGGAGACTACATTTCAATATAGTGGACAGCTAAATCTCAGCTGATACTGACTCCCCCATAAGGTTAGTGTTACCTATTATTATCTCTATTTTTTAGATGAGGAAACTGAAACTAAGAGAGGCTAAGTATCTGGTGTCAATCAGTCAACAAGCATTTATTGATTGGTATACTCTTTGCCAAGCATTGTGCTAAACTCTGTCTCTAAGGTGAGATTTAAGCTCAGGTATTCCAGAGTTTTTTAGTTATGCTGTAGGCAGATTTCTTTTGGAGAGTGGGTCAGGCTAGATGGCTATTGAGCTCCTTTGGGAGTGTAAAATTCTGTGGTTTTGTAAGTTGTCCATTGCAAAGTGGCATTAAGTAACTTGTCTAGGGTCACACAGCTAGTTACAGAAAGCAGAATTTGAAACCAGTTTTTCCCAACTCTAAACTTGGTTCTTTCATACATTATATCAACCTACCTTTAAGGATTTATTAAAAGATTTTTAAAATTCTCCACCATAATTTTCAAACATGTCTCTTTTGTCATTAATAACTACCATACATTGTTTCATTTCCATCTCTATATTCTAGAGCTGCTTTACTTTGTATCCGAGAATGTATATGAATAATCTGTCTTTGATCTAGGAAAAATAGTATTCAAAGATTGAAAGAAAAAATATAATCTAAGGAAAGAGGGAATAATTGTTTAATGATCCATAAAATATGCTAAGGCTTTGATAATACTGGTTGTGTAGATAAGATGTAAGAGAAAAGCTTTGACATAAATTTGTCATTCATATAATTTTTCAGTCTCAGTGATTTAGAATCTTTTGGGCTCATTTATAATTCTATATGTGAATTTCAGCTCACACATTAACAAAACCTCTTTAATTGTCATTCTTCCCCAAATGTCTTATTCCATGTTTCTTTTATTCAATTTATAACTTCTTTACTTCCATTCCTTTTTATTCTCTATCCAAAACTCCATCTGTTTAAATAAGTAGACTCGAAATTGGTCTCTGTGAATTTTCCATTTGGCACAACTTTCTTGGAAACTAATGGAAGTCTTATTCAGCTACATATAGAAGAAGAAACAAGAAACAAGGTTAATGGCCATAATGATGATAGAGAAAAATGGAAAGGAAATGAACAAGTAACAAGATATGCTGTATATCACCAGCAAAGCAAAAGTCTATGACCAAATGATTTTTTTTAAAGCATTCCTCACATTATATTTTTCTGATTTAAAAACTGAAATTTATATACTCATTTGAATTGAAAAATAGATTATTTTGGAGGATGGCAGTTATATCTGTATTTTATTTTCTATTTTAGTCATAATTTGCATCTCAGAACCAGTTAATTCAGACATGAAATGAATCCCCATTATTCCTTTGTTGCAACAGTCAAAGAATTAGTTTTGATTTCACAAATGGATTTAACTTAGTTCGAACATATTTAGTCAAGTATTTGCTAATTTGAAATTATTTCCATTTTGATCAAGCTTTCTAAAACCACTAAGTTCTTTACTTCCAGTCCAAGAGAGTATGATATATCAGATTAGAGTTCTAAAGACTAAATAAGTTTTCAGACTTTGAACCAGACATGAATAATTATACTTCTAAACAATTCTGGATATAAAAAGATTTTTTCTTGGAAAACAAATGTTCATATATAAAAACAAGGAGAAAACATGGCTTTATTTCAGTTTTATTCATTTCTTGGTTACATAAATTTAAACTGGGAACAACTATTGTTTTCTTTGGAAAATGACATTGCAAAAACATAAGGTGTGCCCATCATTTCCCAATGTCTTAACAACTACTTTAGTAAGGATGAATTCCTATTGCAAAAGACCTATTTATTTATTATATAGAGAAAATAGCTTCACCAATGAAATCATACAGGTTATTCGTTGAATTATCTTTGGATACCTACTACTTTTGATAGGGAAATAATCATAAACTAATGCTATGAAATGTTTTCAAAGAAACAACACAAAATATCATATACACATTTGTAGGAAAATGTTCATTTCTTTTAAAATTCTAATCTCCTGTAATTTGGCTTCAGAGAAATTTGAGAATTACTGAAACATGTTGGCTTTTATTGTCAGCATGGAATAGCACAAAGTGTTATACATTAAGAATCACAAAACTTACAGAATTTAAGAGTTGGAAGGGATCTCAGAATTCAATCTAGACCTGAAAGAATTCCTGCAACACCATATCCAACTAGTAGTAATCCAGACTCTGTTTGATACCTGTGAATCCACCTCTCTGGCAATAACCCATTCTACAACTAGACAGCTCTAATTGTTTAGGAAAATTTTTTTTCACTTAGAGTTTAAATTTACAGACTTTGAAGCAAAACAAAACAAAACAAAATTATAAAACAAAAGATTTCTATTCAAGGACAATTATGAGTAATGTATTTCAATTCTATTATTTAAAAATCATCTCAGTTCCTATTTTTTTTTTCTTAAGAGAGAAAAAAAATCAAAAAAGGGAAAGAGAAGGAGAAGAAAGAAACATGAGGAAGAGAAGGAAATAGGAACGTAGAGTGAGGAGGACAAAAAGGAAGAGAAGGAGAATTAACAGCAATAGAAAAATACAAGACAGATTGACCCTTCTCCTTAGGAGAAAGTGCAAGTAGGACTATACAGGTGTTTTTCATTTAAGGTATCTGCAGTTACAACACTAATCCTATCACATCCAGGTTCTTTCTTAGGGTATTTCAAACAGGTAAACATCACACAAATATTCTCATAATACATAATACTGTCTCTACCTACCTTTGCCTATAGAAGATTTTGCCTTTTGCTTCCCTCGGGTTCCATTTTTTTTTTCCTGAAATGAATATATATATATATATATATATATATATATATATATATATATATATATATATATATATATATATATATATATTTTTTTTTTTTTTTTTTTTTCATGAGGGAGAATAACAAAGGGAATGCTGTTGTTCTTTGTCTTTTGTTCTCAAAGAAATCAGGAAAGTGACGCCATGATATGCAAGAGCTAAGTCTTCAGCCTCACTTTCTCCTCCAGGGCTATCTGGGTTCAGTAAAAAGATACAAATCTATATGAATGACAATGCTCTGATTGTAGTGGGTGACCTACGCCTTTGTAAACTAAGATCTTTAACTGGTCTCAGTCTGTCTGAGGCAATACCCAATCAATTAGTGATTAAAGAAAGATGGTTGGTTGGATGTTGTCCTTCGTTCCCAAAGAAGACCATAATGTCATCACTGTGTTGGAATCTAGTTAGTATGTCTGGCTGTGGTTGGTCAGATCAATACAAGCTCGAAATACTCTGTCACAGGTTGGATATAAATAGTCCTTCAACATTTGGTGTGGAACTAGGGGAGGTGGGGAGGGGAAAGTGGAGAAAATTTGGAACACAAGGTTTTGCAAAGGCAAATGCTGAAAAATTATCCATGCATATGTTTTGAAAATATAAAAGTTTAATAAAAAACATTGGAGTGAACTGTTTAACTTTGTGCCTTTCACATTTCTTCTGAGCTAATTCAATTCTGCCTTGGTCACAGAGCATAGCACCTTCTCTGATGAGGGCACACACCATGCTGGGCAGGCCTGTGCCAGTCCTGTCTCCTATGTCATATTGATATAGTATCAGGACCAAAATGATGTGAGCGAGGAATTCAACAGATGATAGTAAATGAAGATCGAGTTAACACTCCCTGGATACATTAGAATCAGCTGGAGTCAGAATAAGGAAAAACCCTTGGTTTTTGGTCTTTATTCTTGGTCTTAGGGGGTATAATTGAAGGGAATGGACACAGCAATCTCCACACTTTCTTTCTCCTCTTCTTTCCCCCAAAAGTAACTCTGGCTTGTCTTACTCCACCCTCTAATCCCTCTTACAATTCTCTGTATACAAGCACAGATCCAGCCAGCACAGAATAGTGGGCAGGGCCATTCTCCAAGCCTTTTACAATAGTAGACACCAAAAGTTAGGGTTCTGTCATGTGAAGAATTCACAATGGCAATTCCCTTTGGCAAAAGGTAGATTTATTTAGGGGAATAGATTACAGACAAAATGAAGGTATACATAGATACTGGGAATGGTAAATCTGAAATAGAATTGGAGAGCATATGAAAGACATGTTCCTCAGTGTAACTCACAATTTACTCAGTAGAAAAAAAGCACCCCATGAGACTGGGGCATGTTTTTAGCTTACAGGTTAAATCCTGAAAGGGACTTAGCAACAAGGGTTAGTTAAAAGGAGGAGAAGTGGGATTGAGAAGCATAAAGGCATTAGGAGAGATACCACATGGTGCTGGGGAGGAGTAAGGAGAAAGACCAAGGCAGAGTGTTATGGAGGACTGACCCAAAGAAAGCCAGCAACCATAGTGTTGAGGTTCAAAGGAGACCCCAAAAGGTTGAGGTTGCAGAACTGGCGTTGTGAGATATTTCAAAAGAGTTTGCAGGCTTAAACTCATTTCCAAGTCAAGGAGCAAAGTTTATAATAGTTGTAATGGCAATTGAAGTGGGCTAAGCTCCAAAATAATTTAGCAAAGCACCAGGAACAAGAAAATTAATTTTTAGAAACAGTTAAAGAGGCCAGGAGCTTCATGTTATTTATTTGATAGTTTTATGGCTTACAGGTAGGTTTGAGGGATGTTCTATTCATTGTTGCCTAAGGAACTTTATCATGACCAACAGATTATTTATCTGACAGTCGCCAATGCTTATAGTACTATACTATAGTATTCCAAAAGCAAGGAGGCTTTAGGATTATTAACAGACAGATTATGAGGACAGGAGGCCTCAGGATTACTGCTATATTTCTCTTAGAAGCTGTACCCCATGTGCCCCATCAGTGGGATGGTTCTTAAGTTAATTTTACAAGGAACATTTTAACATCAGGGACATGATTGGAATTTCTGAAAGGACATGTTAAGATGAGACTCCTGGAGACCTCTACAGAGGGGTGGTCTCAGGAGTATGACATAACTTGAATTTTAAATTGGATTACCTCCCCAGAAGGTGGGGCCATGAAGCTAAATGGATCTCTATCAGTGACTTCTCCATGCTTACCTCTCTCAGTGCATTTTATCCATTTAGGACCTCATCAAATTCACTCCATTTAGGACCTCATCAAACAATCAATTCTAAAGTTTTTAAGAGAAATCTTGAGTGTCCTTGTACTGCTTTTTCTAATCACCTTGTGAGCACTTGCCCTGTATGAATTCTCCATAAAAAAAGTCTTTTTGGCAATTGTACATTTGGTATCAGAACAACATGACCAGCCCAACAGAGGTGCCCTGTTGGCAGTAGAATTTGAATTCTTGGTAGTTTAGTTCAATACCTCGGTGTCTAGTATCATATCTAGCCAGATGGAAAGGATTCAATTTCCTGGCACGACACTGGTATACAGACAGTCTAGGTCTCACAGGAATACAACAATGAGGTTAGCACTATTGCTCAGTAGTCTGAATGATGAAGTATCTATATTTTCTTTGTGTTAATTGTTAGGCCAAAACTAGCACATGCTGTAGGGAATTGATCCCTGCTCAACTTCAAAGGCTAGGTAGACTGAACAATAATCTGCAAATAAAAATCATGCATCAATGATGAGGTCTTTAATGTTAAGTGCGATTAGTAGAGGAAGTGATCTCTGGGGCAAACAGGGATCCATGATCCCACCCTCTGGGGAGTTGATCTAGTCTGAAATCCAATTTGTGTCAAACTCCTGAGACCTCTGTAGAGCTTACCAGGAGTCTCACCTTGCCATGCCCTGTCAGAAATCTTAGTCATGTCCCTGAGAGTAAATTTTTCCTTTAAAATATACTGGTGGGACATTCCATGGCTGCTACCCACCTTCAGGTCAGTCCGCCATGATATGTGCTATCTCTCCTAACACCACTATGCTTTCCAACTCCACTTCTCCCCCTTACAACTAACTTTTTTAGGATGCTAATTCCTTTTCAGGATTTATCCTGACAGTTAAGAACATGCCCAACCATGGGGTGCTCCCTTTCTACTATTATTATTATTATTATGAGATCCACTAAGGAACTTGTTTTTCATAGGCTCTCCCAACTCTATTTCATATTTACCATTCCCAGTATTTATTATATCTCTTCATTTTGTCTGAACCTATTCCCCAAATAAATCTACCCTTTGCCAAAGAGAATGGACATTGTGAGTTCTTCACATGACTGAACCCCAACTTTTGGTGCCTGCCATCATTTGGTGACAATCCCCACATCATGGATCATATCACCAACACTCCTTTCAAGTTTGGCTTGTAACCTTTCCAAGTTGAAGAATTTACCATCAGTGTGGTAGCTGACTTTGATGTCATGTTTGTCCACACTGAAAGTGTTTGGCAAGACGGCTGAAAGCATCATGTTTAAAAAGATTGGGAATAAGCACATAGCCTTGATGACCAGGAAAACATGAGAGCACACTTCATTATCCAGAACATTATGAAACTGACAAATTATAATAACATTCTCTGGGCAATCAAATTTTGACATAATTTTCCATAATCCCTGGAGACTAACTATATCAAAGGTCTTTGTCAGACCTACAAATATTGTACAGAGACCTCTGTTCTGCTCTTGGCATTTCTCCTGGAGTTATTGGACAGCAAACATCTTATTGACTGTTCCTCTGCCCCTTGTTAAGCCACCCTGTGCTCAGGTAGATGACATTCTTTCAGGTATAGGATCAGCCTTGGACTGGGTGCTTCTCAAGGAACCCTTGGGGCATTTCCCATCTCCTGACCCTCCCTCCTCAATTTTGCAGTCCTGGGTAGAGGGAGGAGGAGTGGAAGGGGCAGTGACATCATCACCACCACCCATACAGAAGCTCTGCCTACCCCCTATGACACAATTACAAAATGCATTAGTTAAAGCTAAAGAGGAAGGACAGGATATATCTGATTTGAGAATAGAAGCATATCTTGTGATTGAAGAGTTTGATACTTCAGGTCAAGAAAAAAGATATAGTCCTTTTAATCTGGAAATTATGAAAGATCTAGAAAAGGCTTGTACTCTATAAGAGTCTACATCGTCTTACGTTAAGATGGTATTAGAAATTTGGCTTATGAAATTTTAACCCCTACTGATTGGAAACTATAGCAAAGACATGTTTAGAGCTTGGACAAAACTTGTTGTGGCTTTATGGTACAATGAACTCTATAGAATACAAGCCCAATGAAACAGGCAAGCTGGAGTTAATATACCAGTCACTTTTGAGCAAATAGCAGGTTTAGTTCCTTATGCAGACACTTTAGTGCATATTAATTAACCCTTTGACAGCATATAAGCAAATTGCTTCTGCTGCTACCAAAGTATGGGGCACCCTCCCTGGAAGACAAGAGGGGTAGCCTTCACAAAAATAGTGCAAAGTCCAAATGAACCCTTTGCTTATTACATGGGATATCTGCAGACAGCTGTCATGAGAATTATTGATGAAAATGTAGCAACATAAATTATGATAAGACAACTTGCTAAGGAAAATGCTAATGAGATTTATAGAAGAATTATACAAGGACTACACAAGGATGATCCTTTAGAGGAGATAAGACGCCGTGCCAAAGTGAGCACAAATACCTTCTATACCCAGGCTATAATGCAGACTTTTTAAGATCTGAACATGGGAAGACAGGGTCCCTTTTGGCAAGGGACTTCCAGAAAGACTCATCAATGCTCTCAATGTGGTAAAGTAGGGCATCTGAAAGCTCAATGTTGGCATAAAAAACAGGGTGGGAGAACAAGACTCAAAACCCTATGTCCAAAATGCAACAAAGGCTTTCATTGGGCATTAGAATATAGATTGATTTTAAAGAAGGGAAAGGGATCTGTATATGCAAGAATGTTTGTGGCAGCCCTCTTTGTGGTGGCCAGAAAATGGAAACTATGTGGATGCCCATCAATTGGAGATTGGCTGAATAAATTGTGGTATATGAATATTATGGTATATTATTGTTCTGTAAGAAATGACCAACAGGATGATTTCAGGAAGGCCTGGAGAGACTTATATGAACTGATGCTGAGTGAAATGAGCAGGACCAGAAGATGGTCGTATATTTCAACAACAATACTATATGATGACCAATTCTGATTCATGTGGCCATTTTCAACAATAAGATGAACCAAATCAGTTCCAACCTTATCATTCTAGATAATGAGTTTTGGACAATTCTGGTTATTAATCTGATCAAACAAGATATGCAGATAGGGAGTAATATAACACCACTAAGGGCTATAAGGCCAAACCAAAGGAGCTGCTTCCACCAGCTTTCCCAAACCAGGACCACCAAGAAGTATTGAATGGTGAGGTCCAAGTCTGTACAGGAACATGAGCAAGTTTCCTAATGTTCTTAGGGATTTCTCTTACTAGATTTCCATGTCATCAATCTTTATACAATAATTAAACCAATGGCCATGAACATGTCCCCTTAAGCCCAGCCTGGGTCCTTAGTAACCAATCCCAAAGGGAACATATACATTGGGTACAGTTATCAATGGGGTTGGTACAATGTCACCCTAGGGACACCTGGGAACATGCAAAAATGCAAACAGTTTACACTCATTTCCCAGTGTTCCTTCTCTGGGTGTAGCTGATTCTGTCCATTATTGACCAATTAGAACTGAATTAGATCTTCTTTTTGTTGAAGATATCCACTTCCATCAGGATACGTCCTCATACAGTATTGTTGTTGAAGTGTATAATGATTTCCTGGTTCTCCTCATTTCACTCAGCATCAGTTCGTGTAAGTCTTTCCAAGTCTCTCTGTATTCATCCTGCTGGTCATTTCTTACAGAACAATAATATTCCATAACATTTATATACCACAATTTACACAACCATTCTCCAATTGATGGGCATCCATTTTCCAGTTTCTAGTCAAAACAAAAAAGGGCTGCCACAAATATTTTGGCAAATACAGGTCCCTGTCCCTTCTTTAGTATCTTTTTGGGATATAAGCCCAGTAGTAACTCTGCTGGATCAAAGGGTATGCACAGATTGATAACTTTTTGGGCATAATTCCAGATTGCTCTCCAGAATGGTTGGATTTGTTCACAATTTCACCAACAATACATCAGTGTCCCAGTTTTCTCGCATCCCTTCTAACATTCATCATTATTTTTTCCTGTTGTCTTAGCCAATCTGACAGGTGTGTAGTGATATCTCAGAGTTGTCTTAATTTGCATTTCTCTGATCAATAGTGATTTGGAACACTCTTTCATATGAGTGGAAATAGTTTCAATTTCATCATCTGAAAATTGTCTGTTCAAATCCTTTGACCATTTATCAATTGGAGAATGGCTTGATTTCTTCTAGAGTCAATTCTCTGCATATTTTGGAAATGAGGCCCTTTATCAGAATCTTTAACTGTAAAAATGTTTTCCCAGTTTGTTGCTTCCCTTCTAATCTTGTTTGCATTCATTTTGTTTGTACAAAGGCTTTTTAATTTGATATAATCAAATTTTCTATTTTGTGATCAATAATGATCTCTAGTTCTTCTTTGGTTACAAATTCCTTCCTCCTCCACAAGTCTGAGAGGTAAACTATCCTATGTTCCTCTAATTTATTTATAATCTCGTTCTTTATGCCTAAATAATGGACCCATTTTGATCTTATCTTGGTGTACAGTGTGGGTTAAGTGTGGGTCCATGCCTAATTATGCCCAGTTTTCCCAGCAATTTTTGTCAAACAATGAATTCTTATTCCAAAAGTTGGGATCTTTGGGTTTGTAAAACACTAGATTGCTATAGTTATTGACTATTTTGTCCTATGAACATAAAGCATTCCATTAAATAACTAATCTACTTCTTAGCTAATACCAAATGGTTTTGGTGACTGCTGCTTCATAATATAATTTTAAATCAGGTACAGCTAGACCATCTTCATTAGATTTTTTTTTTTTTCATTAATTCCCTTGAAATTCTCAACCTTTTCTTCTTCCATATGAATTTTGTTGTTATTTATTCTAGGTCCTTAAAATAGTTTCTTGGGAGTCTGAATGGTATAACAGATTAGTTTAGAGAGTATTGTCATTTTTATTATATTTGCTTGGCCTATCCAAGAGCATTAAATATTTTTCCAATTATTTAAATCTGACTTTATTTGTGTGGAAAGTGTTTTGTAATTTTGCTCATATAATTCCTGATTTTCCTTTGGTATGCTATCAACAGTTATTTTGAATGGAATTTCTCTTTGTATTTCTTGCTGTTGGATTTTGTTGATGATGTATAAAAATGCTGAGGATTTTTGTGGATTCATTTTGTATCCTGAAAGTTTGCTAAAGTTCTGAATTATTTCTAATACCTTTTTAGTAGAATCTCTGGGGTTCTCTAAGTATACCATCATATCATCTGCAAACAGTGATAATTCAGTTTCCTCATTACCTACTCTAATTCCTTTAATCTCTTTCTCAGCTCTTATGGCTGAGGCTAGAATTTCTCATACAATATTGAATAATAATGGTGATAGTGGGCAAACTTCTTTCACTCCTGATCTTACTGGGAATGGTTCCAGTTTATCCCCATTACATATGATGCTTCACAGTATAAGATTTTACACACCACTGACATACCTTTTAATCTTCAAGGCCATGCAATAGTAGAGAAGAGAAACAGAGATATCAAGATGCTCCTTCAAAAACAAAAGAAAGGAGGAGCTACAGGTAACCCTAGAGAACTTTTAAAATTAGCTCTTTATACTATTAATTTTTTTTTTATTTTTGATAAAGATGCATTGGGACCTAGCAGATAGGTTTTATAACTCACTGGAAGGGCTGTGTCTAGTGCAAGCAGCTCTACTATCTTTACATAACTGCCAGGTGATGTGGAAAAATCCAGAAAGTGATGAATGGAAGGGACCAGATAGGTTAACTGCTTGGGGAGAGGGTTTGCTTGTATCTCTATAGATGGAAAAGGAATCAGATGGGTGCCAATGAGCTGTATTCACCTTGTCCAATCCAGAGAGAGATGGAGGAGACCCTTGAAATGAAGGAGAATACCCAAGAAACATCCAGTGAGTCCATTTCTAACTACATGTGCCATGAAAAAGCCTGACAGTTAGCCCATTGTATCTGGCAATTGACTTATGAACATCAAAAATTGTTAATAAGACTGATGCAGGACTTCAAATCTTGCAGGGATCATTCGATTCCCTATCACATGCAGTGATGGACATTAGATTGGTTTTGGACTATCTCTTGGCTGCTGAAGGATTGGTTTTGGACTATCTCTTGGCTGCTGAAGGAGATGTATGTGTAATTGTTATTTATATACCCTCCTTCTAGGACTTATGGACATGTATAATTCCTCATTTTGATTCATATTGTTTGTTACATCACTACTAGCCAGTATTATATTACTATGTTCTTGTGTAATACCTCCCATGCTGATGGATATATAGATACTTGTTTCAAGTAAGCCCCTTCAGCCCAGAAGAAACCTGCTAACAATATCTGGTTTGACTCCCCATTTCCCTTTGTTGACCACCTCCCTTCCTGAGAAGTCAGGGAGGGCGTGATTACCTCATTTTTGATGTTTGACTCCCCATTTCCCTTTGTTGCCCACCTCCCCTCCTTAGCAGTCATGGAGGGCACATTCACCTGTGCTCTAAAACAAAAGAAAGTGGGAGATGTAGAGGGCTGGAACTCTGGAAGAGTATACTTGAAACAAGGATACTTACAGTAGGGTATTTACTCAGTGTGACTGATGAGATACCTTGATGATGACATATACTTAGTACTTAGTATAGTGATGCAATGGTTCTACAGTTGGCACATGTTCAATGTGCTATAGTGATGTAATTGTACTAGGGTATTTAAGGGCTGAGAGGACTGGAGAGAGGGAGAATGGGGAGAGTGTGAGTGAGTGTGTGCTCGAGCTCAATCTCAGACTCACAGACTCTAGACTCCAGACTCCAGACTTTAGACTTCAGACTCTATCCCTCATGTCCTCTTGGTGACTCTTGTTAAGACCAAGGCCCATGTAGAGATCCTCCAGAAAGCTAGCCTGGACATTACAGCGGAAGACCCTCAGGGTATCTGGCCAAAATAGAAATAATTTCTATTTACTGAGACCTAGTAGATGTATTAGTAGTAATAAATATTTTTAGAGAATATAAAACATCATAATATCTGGCATTTATATTGCATGTTAAGGTTTGCAGAGAGTTTTACATGTGTTATTTTGTTCACATGAAAACCTTGTGAGGCAATTGTCATTATTTCTATTTTACAGATAAGGAACCTGAGAAGTTAAGTAATTTATCCCCTGGTCTAAGAGCTAATAAATACCTGAGGCAGTATTGAAACCAAGGCTTCCTGATTCCAAATACAAATCAGTTATTACCTTTCTTATTATGTAAGATCATTTAATTCAATAACATCTATTAAATATTTTAGGGAGCCTTAATATGGCTGAAAAGTATTTTCTTAAACTCAATGTTCTTTAAATTTTTGAGGAAAGGGAAACCTTGACTTGAGCTTACAACTGTTACATTAGAGGTTTTAGAGTGGAAAAAGATCAGAAATACACTTCTCTTAAAGCATATAATGCTGTGGAGAAAACCTGGATTAATCCCTGTGAGTTTTATAAAAGTGAAATTTACCACCACTTGTACATTTATGTATTTGACATATTACAGAAGAAAACTTTACTGAAAGGGAAACAAAGCAGAAACCTTAAAACTCTTTGACGGAGGTCTATGTGGGAGTGCCATGTTCCTAGCAGGTTAGTTAGTATCAAGGTTCTCTTCCTTGTTGCCCTGATGCACGACTTTTCTCTCAGCTGGTGGCTTCAGGGGTGTGGCTCCCTCTGCAGTTATTTCTCCTACTCTGCAGCTGACTTCAATCAAATCAATCAACATATATATATATATATATATATATATATATATATATATATATATATATATATATATATATATATATATATATATATATATATATATATATATATATATACACATATTTATTATTATTATTTTTTTTTTGCTGAGGCAATTGGAGTTAAATGACTTGTGCCCAGAGTCACACAGCTAGGAAGTGTGAAGTGTCTGAGGCCACATTTGAATTCAGGTCCTCCTAACTGGTACTCTACCCACTTCACCACCTAGCTGCCCAACCTATATTTGTTAAGTACCTACTAAGTGCTAGTGGCTGGGGTAAGTGCTGAGGATATAAAAAGAAGCAAAAGACAGTCCAGCCCTCAATAAGTTTACACTCAAATGAGGAAATTGCAGGTGCTTCAAGTTTGATTGTCTTATTCTGTGGGCACAATAGTCTTTCATCAAAATGAGGCAAAATTCTGCTAATTGGACATGGTGGGGAAAGAAAACTCAAGAATTCACTTGGTTTTTCAGGAAACTCTTCTTGACCATTGTCATATCCCTAGGCATCCAGTACCTGATTTAGGTCTTAAATATGTATGTATATATATATATATATATATATATGTATATGTATGTGTGTATATATATATATATATATATATATATATATATATATATATACACATAGGTCTCTAGGTATGTGTATACACAAAAATGCCTTTTGTTTTTACATCATTTTCATTTATAATCCTTCTCTCCCTAAGGAGGCTGTCTTTGTGAAGTGTATATTCAAGAGTGTTAGACTTGGAGTAAGGAGAATTTGGATTCAAGCCAGCTACTACATGGCCTTGGGATAAGTCACTTAATCCCTCTCAATCTGTTTCCCTGGCTATAAAATGGGGATAATAATAGCACCTAACTCATAGGTAATTGAAAGAATCACGAGATCAATCAATCAAAAAAAATATTAATTATATACTATGTGCTATGTACTGAGAATATAAAAGACAGTACCCATCAAAAAGGAGCTTACAATACTCTGAAAAACTTAAAGCGCTGCATAAATGTGTTTCATCTTATTATGATTAGAAAATGTAAAAGAGAAAACAAATAAAACCCCCCCAACACTTTGAGTATTGCATATACAATATTTTATACTTAAAGTACACTACTTCCAAAATAAAGGAATAGAAATGCATTTTCTCAATTCTTTTCAATTATATAGCATTGTTTTATCTTATCATTGTTTCCATTTATATTCTTTTAGTCACTGAATACATTGTTTCCCTGATTTTACTCATTTCATGCTGCACCAGATTAGAAAAGTATCCTTATTATTTTTTCTTTTTGAAACAATAGCACTCCTTTACATTTATTAGTACAACTAGTTTAGCCATTCCCAAAGCTGGATCTTTATTTTATTACAGCATCAATTGCTCTAGCCACTGAGCACACAACAACTTGAACTAGAAGAGTTTGTGTTTCAGTTATACTGGAATCCCTTTCATTAAGTCCAGGTTCAGATAAGGTGACCTAAAGTCTTTATGTTCTTCCTGGCTTTAATGCCTAGGATATGTCCTTCAAAAAAAACCTATGAGAAAGTGCCTCAATTGTTTAGAAGCTGATGAAGCACTTCAATTTTTTCTGTCAGCCCACTAAAGCAATCAGAAAGGATTATGTATTCACCCAAGAATCTCTGTTAACAATCTCTGATTGTGCTACACCTAGATTGGGGCTAGTGTTTTAAATTGTTTTTAATACATGCAAGTCCTCAAACCACCCACATTCTTCAAAAACAATTCAGATGGAAAGGAAAAAGGATGGTGGTTAGGGGAGGGGAGGTATGAATGTATTAGCTTAGTTCCAGCTAATAGATATGTCATTAAGATCCCTCATTGAAGTCTTAAATTATCATTCATCCTTTGTCAGGAGAAAAGTAGCAAATAAAGGTGACTTTACTAATTTTAGAAAGAACATGAGGATAACAAAAAATGTTCCAATATAAAATGCATTTTGAAATTTTTATTATCTGTTACTTTCTAAAATGCCAGATGTTGACTTGACTGATTATGATTGTCTTCCCAGAAACAGTGCCATCCCATTTTAGGAATTTAAGGAATGATTGTGTGGACAACAGAAACATTCCAGGAAGAGTAACAGCCAGCAATTGTTTTGGGTAGAGTCAAATTACTGGTCCCAAAATCTGCACTGACATATTTCTAATAATAAAAAAAGTGTTAACTAAATAAATTGATATTTTACTGTGATAAGTTAATGAATTGC
The DNA here is from genome assembly GCF_048593235.1 of Sminthopsis crassicaudata. Classification (NCBI taxonomy): domain Eukaryota; kingdom Metazoa; phylum Chordata; class Mammalia; order Dasyuromorphia; family Dasyuridae; genus Sminthopsis; species Sminthopsis crassicaudata. Next base: position 419,660,181 of record NC_133619.1, read on the forward strand.
TTCCATAATTATGTGAAAAGCTTGGTGTAAGACTGAACATATATATGTATGGGAAAGAAATCAGCAACTAACAGATGCATTCATTGACTCATCAATAAATTAGAGGAAAAATGATGTGTAGAAAAATGTTCTCTTAAGAGGAAATGGATTTTTTGGAAAGAACAGAATAATGGAATAGTGATCAGGGACATCTGGTCAAATAGCAGAAAAAAATAATCCATTTATTCTAATACTTCATTTGGGGAGGTGGTATTGGTGTTGGTGGTGAAGGGGATAACAGAAGAAACAAAACATAGTTAACAATAACCAAGAAGTATGACAGACTCATATAAGTCACTATTAAAGATACTTTTATTTATAATTTAGCCATTTTTGTTTTTACTTATGTAGATTAAGTAGATAAAAAGTGCATTGCTAAATGACCTCACAAGAAAATAACTTTGAATCTCATTTGCCCTTTTAGCAGTTGAATTTAAAATGTCATACTCCAGAGTCAAAAGAAAGTAGAATGATTTGTGGAATGCTGAAAACCTGCTTTTATCCAAATCTCCACTGCCTCAGAATATCATAGTGTTTGAAATTTTGAAGTCTCATTTAGATTATTGGCAAAGCAACACTTTTTATCTCATGGTCTATACTTGTTCAAATATCTAATTTTGCTTTAGAATGCATATTGTAAATTTGGCTATACAATAACTAATTGAGGCAACTCTGGAATTGTCAACAATGTACATCATACTAGTATAAAACTCTGATATTAAATATTTGACGTGATTGTACATGTATAGCATATCAGATTGTTTCTCTTATGCATAAAAGAGAAGAGGAGAGAGGGAAGGGAAGGAGGGAAAGGGAAAAATTTGGAGCTCAAAATCTTATAAAAATGTTGAAAATTATGTTTACATGTAATAGGAAAAATACTATTAAGTGGAGGGAGGGAGAAAGAAATTTAGTACATTAAGCAGGTTCTACGGCATATTTGTGGAAATATATATGGAGGAAATATATATGATTCTAAGAAAGCACAGGAGGGATGCTGTGATCTACATTGGTGGAAAGAGTAGGAAGGGAGTATTTTAGTATCAAATTTCTTTCCTCCTTCCTCCACTTAATAGTATTTCCCCCCAAAAAATGTGTAAAATAATTTTCAACATTTTTATAAGATTTTGAGCAAGAGACTATAAAAAGATTTTCTTAAATGCATAATGCAAAGAAATAGAAGAAAACAGAATGGGAAAGACAAAAGATCTTTTCAAGAAAACCAGAGTTATCAAGAGAAAATTTCATGCAAATACAGGTATGATAAAAGAGAAAAATGGGAAAGATTTAACAGAAATTGAAGAGATTAAAAAGAAGTGATAAGAATACACAAAAGAATGATATAAGAAATATCTTAACATCATTGATAATCAGACATCCTAGAGAATGAAATCAAGTGGACCTCAGGAAACATGGCTAACAATAAGACTAGTAAAGATGATATATTTCTACTTAAGTTATTTAAAATGTGATGCTATTAAAGTGCTGCACTTAATATGCCCACAAATTTGTAAAGTACAACAGTGGACACTGGATTGGAAAAGATCAGTTCACTTCCCAGTCCTAAAGAAGAGCAATCTCAGAACTGTTCAAATTGTTCAAATGTTTGAACAAATGTTCTCATTTCACACACCAGAAGGTTATGCTTAAGAAGCTGCAAGTTAGGTTCATCAATATGTGAACTGATAATTACCAGAGAATCACTCTGTTTTTTTTGAAGAGGCAGAAGAACTAAACATCAGATTTCCAAAATTTTCTGCATTATAAAGAAAACAAAGGAGTTGCAGAAAAAAATATCTATTTCTGCTTTATTGACTATACTAAAACTTTTGACTGTGAAGGTCCTAACAAAATGTATTTAAGTCTTTATAGCTTTAGGAGTACCAGATTATTTTACTTGTCTCTGAGGAACCTGTATGTGGGCCAAGAAGCAACAATTAGAACTAAACATAGAGCAACTGATTGGTTTAAAATTACAAAAGGAAGAAGGAAGATTCTGAAAAGATGGCAGAGTAAATCAGAAATTTCAAGCTTTCCAGATTTCCTACACAAACAGAACAAATTTGCAACTTATTGGGAACATAGACTAGTGAAAAACAAAGACTTGGGGCACAACAAGGGTCCTCCTGGGACAACCGGAGAAGACCCAAAGAAAGACCCCAAGCCAGGGTTTAACCAGTGTGATGTACAAATCCTTCCAGATAACTCCACAGAAACAGTAAATGGAGATTCCTGGGGTTAATTGGTTTCAGAGAGCGCTTCAGTCACAACCACAGGAACTTTTACCCCCTGGACAGTATGGGGAATTGGGAGTCTGAACTCTGGAAGACTGAAGGAACCTCTGTTGATTAGGAGCACCAGTCAAGAAGGAACCAGTACACCAGGTGAATACCAAAGCAATGAGGCAGGAAAGCTTCTGGCTATAAGTACTTGCAGGACTGGAGAACTCTTGGTTTAGGGTTACATGTCAGGAAGGGAGAGCTAGAGTAAAGAGAAGCTAGAGTGAAGAGAAGCTAGAGTGAAGAGAAGCTAGAGACACCTTTCCCTCAAACCCAGGATTAGAGATGCTTACACTAATAGTTCTGATAAAAAAAAGGACAAAAAAGAAAGAAACCATAGAAATTTATTATGAAAATAGAGAAGACCAGGCTTCGTCTTCTGAGGGGAGTAAAGCAAAAAAAAAAAAAAAAAAAAAAAAAAAAAAAAAAGCCTCTTCTACTCTAAAAAGTAATATTAAGCAGCTATTCCCCAGAAAGAATTTATAGAAGAATCAAAACCTTAAAAATCAAGTGAAAGAAATTGAAAAAAAAATCATTCAAGGAAAACAAGATTATAAAAAAAAAAGTTAACCAACTAGTAAAGAAGAAACATCCTTAAAAAAGAAAATAATTCTTTGAAAATAAGAACTGGGCAAGGGGGAGCCAATGAAACTGTAAGAGATTAAGAAATAATGAAACAGGGGCAGCTAGGTGGCGCAGTAGATAGAGCACCAGCCTTGAATTTAGGAGGACCCGAGTTCAAATGTGGTCTCAGACACTTAACACTTCCTAGCTGTGTGACCCTGGGCAAGTCACTTAACCCCAGCCTGGGGAGGGGGGGGGGAAGAAATAATGAAACAAAATATAAAGAATGAAAAAGTAAAACATTATGTGAAACATAAGAAAAACAGCAGATCTGGAGAACAAATCAAGAAGAGAAAATATAAGAATAATTGGACTACTGAAATCTGTGACCCAAAACAAACCGGACACAATGATGCAAGGAAATTCAAAGAAAATTATCCTGCAGTGATAGAACATGAAGAGAAAATAGAACTAAAAAAAAAATCCACCCATCACACTCTCAGAGAGATTCTTTGTGGAAAACACATAGGAATATTATTGCCAAATTTCGAAATCCCCAGATCAAAGAGAAATTTTTGCAAGAAACAAACAACAATAACAAGAGCAATCTGAATATTCTGGAGCTACAATTAGAGTTGTAGAGGTTTGTCAGAAGTCACAATAAAAGACTGCAGGTTCTAGAATAATTTATACCAGTAATCAAAAGAATTAGACCTGTGGCCAAAAATACCATATCCAGTCAAACTTAAAGATTCAATCAAGAGAGAAATCTACACAGTATCCTATTTTTTATTTTTTTATTTTGAGTTTGACAAGACTATTCTTGATAAACTAGACCACTAGCTGTTACTTGTACATAACTGTCTACAATACAGGTTATGTCAACCATATTGATATTATTTTGAATGCATGTTTATATATGGGTAAATGCATATGTCCCCCTTTCATTTGATTTAGAACATAGGACAGTCATGACCTTGAAACATAAATCCATCAATATGGGAAGTATTACAGATAATTACATAAATTACATAAGCACATAGTAACATAGTAACATAACACATGCTAGAAGTATATAACATAATCATAAATTGAAAATTTATAAATGTCCATAAGTCCATTGTCCATTAGTCTCATCTTGTGTGAGGAAGTCCAATGATTCCTGCTGGTTTTAAAGTTCTTTAACAGTCTTCTTATTATCCATGCTCTTTCAGTGTCAGATGTTTCTTAGATCTTCTCCTTTATTTTGAGGTCTTTCTCTTTTTCTGTCTCTCTCTGATGGACAAGGCGAATACGACTCATTGGCATCCATCTGATTCCTTCTCCTGCTGAAGAAATACAAGCAAACCCTCTCTCCCAGGCAGTTAACCTATCTAATTACATTCTATTTACCACTTTCTAAATCTCTTCTCATCATCTGGCAATTACATTGGAGTTGTTTGCACTGGACACAGCCCTGTTGGTTTAAAAGGCCTGTATTCTCCCCAAGTGTAATCCATTTTTGCAATCTGATTGCCTTTTGGCTCACTTATCAGGTAATCCCGTTCTGCCATGTGATTGCTTTTCTGCTGGTTGATTAAATCAGAGTCCTGGCCTTCTAAAGGTTCTTTGGATGTAACATCAGCTGCCATCATGCCCCAAGTCTTTTTTGCCTGGGGCCCTGGACCTGGGCCCCTCATCCCATTTCCCTGAATTATTCTACACTCTGATGCCCAATGGAGTCCTCTGTTGCATTTTGGACATGGGGTTTTAGGTCTTCTTTCACCCTGTCTTCTCACTGTATCTCCATACCTACACTGAGCTCTTAGATGCCCAATTTTTCCACATTGAAAACATCGCCGAGTTTCTCTAGAAGGCCCTTGCCAGGAGGGACCCTGTCTTTCCACATTCATCATTGTCCGGGTGTAAAAAGCATTTGTTCCCACTGTAGCACAGCGTCTTATGATCTCCTCTAAAGGAGCATCTTTGTCTAATCCCCATATAATTCTTTTGCAAATCTCATTGGCATTTTCCTTAGCCAGATGTCTGGTCATTATTTCTGTAGCTGAATTTTCTCCAATAGTTCTTTTGACAGCAGTTTGCAAACGTCCCACAAAATCTGCAAAAGGTTCATTGGGACCTTGCTGTATTTTAGTGAAAGCCTCTCCACGATCTTTCTGTCCAGGAAGGACACCCCAAGCTTTTATTGCAGCCTTAGCAATTTGTTCATATATTGTCATGGTATAATTAATCTGTTCCGAATTCTCTCCATATCGACCTTCACCAGCCAAGTGCTCAAAAGTGAATTGTGTGTTAACTCCTATTTCCAAATTGCATCTGACTTGAATTTTACATAATTCATGAAATTCCGCAAGCCATAATAAATTTTCTCCAGGTTCCAGACATGTCCTTGCTATGGATTTCCAATCATTCGGGGTTAGGACTTCATAAGACAAACCATCTAGTAACATTTTGACATAAGCTGATGTAGCCCCATAAAGGGTACAACCTTTTTTCAAGTCCTTAATTTTATTCAAATCTAAAGGTGCATATCTTCTCCTTTTTTTACCTACAGAATCAATCTCTTCAATCACAGGATATGCATGTATAAAATCACTTATATCCTGTCCTTTTCTCTTAGCTTTAACCAATGCTTTTTCTAATCTTGTCATAGGCTTAGGCTTCTTCACAGGCAATTCTGTTTGTGTTTCTGCCTCTTCCCCTCTTTCTTCCTCCATCTCTGAAGGTGGGGTTGATGCGGGCCTGTCAATAATCTGTTCTCTAGGCAGGGTTGAAGCTTCTTTAAGAGAATCATACCATAATTCCTCATTTAAATCCTCTTGCTCTAGGGAAAGATCTTGATCTTTCCTTTTTTCCTCACACTTCCTCCTCTGTTCATTTTTAGAACTTTTCCTTCTCCTACAACTTGCTTGATAGTTTAAGGCTAATTGAACTATGTTGTAGATATAAAATATTTCTGCAGAAATTGATAGAGGGGGCGTGGGATAATGCAAGGGCTTCTGGGAAGAACCACTTCAGCCAATGAGCTTGCTCCTTCTATCAAGTCAACCTGAGTTCTCACCTTGTAATTGTCCAGAAAACCTGAATTCTCACCTTGTCACTGTCCAGACAACCTGAGTTCTCACTTAGTAATCCTAACACATATGTATTTATATATCTGAATATGTGTATATATGTGTGTATGTATGTGTGTATATAGATGTAAGTACATGTGTGAGTGAATATATAATGTATATATAAATATATTTCTGATTAATTGTAGCCTTGGGGAGATGGGGGAGAAAGATGAAAGGAGAAAAAAAAAGAATAAAGTGTATACTAGAGAAGGAAAGAATAACCTACAAGGAAGAAAAGATATGAATATAATATCTTCAATTATTACATATGCTTTCTTGAAATGGAAATTTACTATATTTTAAATCATCCCTGATGTTCTACAGGGTATATAACAATGATTTTTTTTAATTTTTCCTATTTTGACTTTTGTTTTTCTTATTGTGCACTTGGTTCAATAAAAAAGCTTTAAGAAAGCAAACAAAAAAGATTAGAAAAGCAGTATGTCAAGATTCTATATTGTTACCCTATTCATTTAATTTTTAAACAGACTACATTATGGGAAATGCAAGACTGGATGAATCAAAAGTCAGAATTAAGGTTATCAACAATTTCAGATATTCAGAAGATACTACATTGATGGCAGACAATGAAGAATTAGGAAGTTTTGATGAGGATGAAAGAGGAGGCTATAAAAGCTGATTAGAAGTTTTGCATAACAATAAACCAAATCAAAAAAACTCAACAACAAAAAATCAAAGCTAAGATCTTGACAATTGGTCCCATCACTTTCTGGCAAATCAAAGGAAAAGAAATAGCATCAGTGTCAGATTTTATATTCTTGGGCTCAAAAATCACTGCAGACAAAGATTGCAGTCATAAAATAAAAAGGCATTTGCTCCTTGGAAGGAAAGCTATGCAAATCTGGACAGAATACTAAAAAGCAGAGACATTACCTTGCTGATAAAGTCTTTGTAGTCAAAGCTATACTTTTTCCAGTAGCAATGTTTGACTATGAGAGTTGGACTATTAGGAAAGCTGAATGCCACAAATTGATACTCTTGAATTGTGGTAATGGAGAAACCTTTTGAGAGTCCTCTGGAGAGCAAAGAGATAAAATCAGTCAATACTTAAAGAAGTCAATTCAGGCTATTCATTGTAAATTCAAATGCTAAAGCTGAAACTTACATGCTTTAGCCATATAATGAGAAAATGGGACTCCTTGGAAAAGATCCCAAGGTTGGGAAAGATTTAAGGCAAAAATAAAAGGGGATGACAGATGATGAGATGGATAGAATATCACAGAAACAATGAATTTGAACTTAGACAGACATTGGGAGATAGCTAAGGATAGAATTGCTTGGCATATTATGGTCCATTGGATGGCATATTACTGGCATATCTCCTTTTAATTATCAAAATAATATAGAAATTATCTGTGATTTTATTTTCAAAGGAAACTTCCAAGATGGGAATTCTTTCTATTGAGTCAAAATTCAATGGATAATGACTTTGCAGAGATTAAGTTCTGATGAGTATCCTTGATGCGGATCATGGTTCCTTTAAGACTAGTCTTTTCAAATTGATTTATTCCTTTCTGATTCCCAACTCCTCATAGCTGAAGAAGCTAGTACTTTTGATTCACAAATCCTGGTCAAAAACACCCTTTTGAATTCCAATAGGAGATATCCAGGCTCTCACAACCCCCATCGGATCTGAGCCAACTTGGGCTGTCCCAGCCCTCATTCTAATGATCTGCTCAGGTTTCCCAACCCCCACCTAGCAAATTCTATCCCTCGATGAAACACATCCAGGAACCAATTTGGGACTCCACCCATAGGTCCCTTTAGCTAAATCTCTCCTTATAAAAGAGCCAAGCTGGAGTTCTCTCTTTGCAGAGGGTTGAAACATGTCAACTCTCTGCCCACTGGAACTACTGGTTCTGGTGTCCTCCTCTCTTTACCTAACACCTTTTACTAACTAGACTTTAACCTTACTTCCAAACCCCATAATAAACCTCTTTTATCAATCTAGGTTTTCCGGTCTGTAAATTCCTTTACTCTGTGCTGCCATTAGAACTCATTTAACTCTGTATCCTCGCGCCAAATCCAAAGGGGTTGCAGGGGAGCTCCATTTGACTCCCTGTACCCCGAACCTGCCATTAGATCTCAATTAAACCTAATTTCATTTAGTTACCTCCTATCTAGATCTCATCAGCCTGAAGCATATAGAAATGTAATAACTGGCTAAAGATCACACTCCTATTAAATGTCAGAAGTGGGATTTTAACTTGTCTTCCTAGGTTTAGACCCAACTATCCATTACACAACCCTATTTCTGATTATCATATATGTTCATTTGAAAATATATTTTATGTCATTTCTCAGATATATGAATTATTACTGGCATTAGTTCATTACTGGCAAGAGGCGATAACTCAGTATAACATTAGATGTGACATGGTGGGCAAATCCCTGAATTTATAATTAGATTTATGTTGAAAATCCAGCTTTGTTATTTACTACCACTGTAGAAGAAATCATTTAATCTGTTAAGACTTATTTTCCTCATCTATCAAATGAGGTAGTTGTTCCAGCTCCTTCTCCCTCTAAAACCTATGGTTCTGCTCATGGCCTGTAGGAATGTGCCTTTGTATTGCCTTCTAGGCTATTTAAAATTTTGATTTATTCAAGATTATAATGTTCTACAATTTTAGCCATATAGCATCATGTGGAGAAATTTGATGCTTATAGGATGTCGTAAAAGTGAGGGATTTGGGAATCACTAAAAGCACTGTGTAAATTCTTGAATAAAATCAAGCCCAAATTCCTCTTTCTATTCAATTCTTTTCTCAGCACATCTCTTCTCTGCAGTGTTTGTCCAAGATAGACATATCAATGCATTAACTCAATGGTCTGCCAATAAAGAAGAATGTTTTCTATTGCTTTCTAATCAATCTACTACATTGCTTCCAAATTAGCATTCTTAAAGCACATATATAACAGTTCTAATCATATTATTTCTCTGTTTAAGAAACTTCATGACTAACCATTGTCTTTAGAATGAAATATAAATTCCTTTGTTTGGCATTTAAAACCCTTCACTATATGATCTAGCTCACTTTTCTGTGATAATAATACACTATGTCCCCTCATATTTTCTATACTCTAAACCAGAGGATATAATACCAAGTGCCCTTGAATCAGATTAAATTAAAATTTGGTAATTTTTTTTTTAATGCAAAAAGGTTAACATTAGAATTTAAAATTGAATATGTGGCCCATAGGTATCCTTATGTCTGGATTAGTGGCCCTTGTTTTTGAATTTGACAAGACTGCTCTAGATAAATTAGCTCACTAGCTGCTATTTGTACATAACATTCTACAATACAGGTTATCCCCTCATGCCTAAATGTTCTTGCTCTTCACCTCTGCTTCTCTAAAACTCCTATCTTCTTTTAAGATTCAATTCAAATATCACCTACTTCAAAAAGGTTTTTTTGATTTTCCTAGTTTTTAGTGACTATCCTTCTAATCAATTTGTATTTGTGTGTATATAACTTGTATTTACTTATCTATAAACATACTGTGCCCTTCTACTAGAGGTACAGAAGGGACTATTTTGTTGCTATTCACCCTTCCAATGATACACCCGCCCAGAACTACTGGACCTTCTGGCCCTCTGGTGACAATCCTCCCCTTACTGCCTTGGGGAACTTAATATTTTCAGTTTTGTATCACTTTCCCCAGGGCCTGAGATACCTTAATTAGTAGTGTATTGCAGTGATTCACATTTTATTCCTGTCATCTTCACCTAATTTGTCCTATGGTTGCAAGTCACTGATATTGAAAAATACAATTCAATAAACACTCCTATGGTTCCACTTATTATAGGAGTGACCTTTCAAACCAAATATACCTCCCCAGCCACTACTCCCCTATATATGTTTTTAGCTCCATTTGAGTATCAGCTTCTTGAGGGCAACAATTGTTGAATTTTCTATGTTGTATCTCCGGTATCAAGTACATACAATGCTTGTGCATTATTATAAATGCCATAGTAGGAGCTTAAAAAAATGCTTGTTGAATGATTGATTTCTAATATGGAGAGTCTGATAGATCTTGCATTTTTCTAACTTGTACTAATCCAGGGCTTAATGTCATTAATAAAATGCCAATTGTGAATAAAATGTCACTACAGAAAGGGAATCCTTTTATTTGGATTCTTGCAAAAACCACCTTCTATGCTAATAGAAAGTCACAGGTGTGCATATTTTAAAATTATTGTTCATTTTACATATTTCTTAATATCAGTACTCAACTGATCAACAAAGAAATATCTCTTCAAAATAAGATAAAAATTATATAGAATTTTTCAATCATTAATCTGTGACCATTTAAAATAAAATTATGTTCATATTATGTGGCATCATAGGACAAAACTCGAAACAATAAAAGTTGCAAAGAATATTTACCCTTGATGTAGGGGAAATATACTTGATAATTAGAAATATTTTAAAAATGGAATAGTTTGCATTTGGAGGTAAAGGATTCTTCATCAATGATGGTATTCAAAGAGGGCCTGGAAAATTGCTTGTTGAATATGCCATATATCAAACGACATTATGTATGTATATATGTGTGTGTGTCTTTGTGTCTGTGTGTATATGATTTGCAAATCTTAAAGTGCTGACTTTTACCATTCTGAAATTCTAAGCTTCTCTGAAAACAAAATTGATTTATGTATAATTAGAACCTTTGATTTTTCCATTTAAAATTAAATTAGTAATTTAAATAAATAAAATTAAACTAAAATTTCCTTATTTCTCATATTATTTATTTTCCTTCATCTCAAGATTCAAACAGTGCAATATTTAGATGTTGACAGTCACTATTTTATTAGTTCAAATTTGATTTGAATTATTTATTTTACACACTAAAATCACAGTACCTGCATCAGAAATTTTGATTGGTAATGGAATGTGCTTTATCAATGTCTGCCTGCCAGACTTGTCACCTATTACAAAGTTCCCTTTAAAAATGTTAAGGAGATTTTAAGATTGGTTTAAGGTATTTATAACATGTATAATACAAGTCCTGTTAAAACAAAATCCAAAATACTGTCTCAATTTCTTCAAAAATGATTTTCCATCAAATATTGCTTAAAATAAGCAGATTACTATGAGGTATATAAAGGCAGAAGTTTTTGAAAGGGGAGATTGTATGTATTAAAAATAATTGGTAGTGCAGCAAATTTGATGGAAAATAAAATTTATACATTTTTCTTTTCTCCCTAGTACATTATCAGATGAAATCTAATTTTTTTTAAAGAATAAGTTGATCATTCCCCAATTCAGTACTTTTCTAATGACTCATAATGATATAATGGTAACTTTTAGTTCTAAAAATCTGCCAGCAGGGTGTAAGCTCTAGAACTCTATCTGGAAGACTTTGAGAACAGAAAGAGGTAACTGGGTGGTGCAATGGATAGAGTGTTGGACCTAAATTCAAAATCAGCCTCAAACATTTTCTGGTTGTGGGATTCAGGGAAAGTTTTGTCTGCCTCAGTTTCCTCAACTGGAAAATGGGAACAATAGTAGCAACTCACTGCCACAGTTGTGAATTAGGTAATATTTATAAATATTCTGCAAACCTTAAAATGATACATAAATGGTTCATTGAGGAATTGCCTTTCATCCAAGGTTCAGACTACCAGATTATGTAAGGTTTAGTAACAGGATGCCTATCAGGACAGGAACTGTCTGCAGACTGGTAGAAATGGAGGTGGAGGAATATGGTGATCTACATTGGTAAAAAGAGTATACTTTAAAAATAGGATGGATGTATTGAAGTAATGGAGTCACAATTTCATTAACTTATAAACCAGTGAATTGACATTTAGCTTTTGCTCTGGATTTTTGCAGTGGAAAGAATATAGCTTGGGATTAGGAAGACCTGAATTTGAATCCTGCTTTATATATTTAGCAGCTGTGTGAATATTGGTGAGTGAGTTAGTTAACATACATTTATTAAGCATCTAACATGTTCCAAGCATTATGCTAAATGCTGGGAGAAAAAAAAAGGAAGAGAGAAAAAACAATCCCTGTCCTCAAGAAACTCACAATGGGAAAGACTATGTATAGACAACTATATTCAAACAAGAAAAATATATGCAGAAGGAATGGGATATTAGAGGAAATATGAGAGGGAAGATACTAGCAGTGGGAAAGACAGAAGAGGACTGGGAAAGACCTTTTACAGAAGATAAAATTTGAGGAGGCCAGGGAAACTGAGTAGTGAATATAAGGAAGAACATTCTAGAAATGGTAAATAGCCAGCTTCAGTTTTTTCATTTGTAAATGAGGATAATAATAGCAACTTAACAAAATTGCTGTGTGGATTAAATGGAATAAGATATAAATTACTATGCCTTAGCATAAGTGCTAGCTATTAGATATTCATATGAGCACAGTGTATTATATTCTTTTGTACTTTATGGTACCTAAAATATTTTTCAAATTTTCAACTTTTCAAAGTTTGGCTGTTTTATTTATTAATTTTAAACAATATCATTGCTTGTGCCATCAAGACTATGAGTCACAGTTTAGAGAGAACATAATCTATCATTTTCACTGCCAAAATTCTTATCTAGGTCATGGTTAACTCATTGTTGGGATACTGTAGTCTGGAAAGATGGTTATCAGTTTTAAACACATTTGACTTTGATGTGTAGACAGGATCCTCAGCTGGTTACAACCTAGCAGGTCATAGGAATTCAGAGGGAGAATTAGAACTGGATATGTAGATTTGGGAGCACAAAGCTGATAATTAAATGCCTGTTAAGTGAATGAGATCATCTTATTTGTATTATCGATCCTATCTCCCAACAAATTTGTTGCAACACTTTGATGTATTACATGAGTCATCCTGAATGTGTCATACATAGTCCTTGTGGTTTGTTCATCTCTTCTAGCTTCTCAAAGTTTTTCCCCTCTATGCTCAGCCAATGTTGAGCTGCTGAGCAGTTCCTTTGAAAATCCAGGCATGAAATTTAGAAGGGAAAATATTTGAACAAAAAAAGGAGAATTTATTTTCCAACATAAATTTCTAGTACTTAAAACTATTTTTTAAATGAACAGACTGCTTGAATTAAAAAAAAAAATAAACAGACTAGTTGCCATTTATAGAAATGTTGCTTAAATTCTGCAGAGATATAATGATTTGCTTTTCATTTCTTAGAAGCTCTTATCAACATGTGATAGGGAATTTTAAATGTAACATGATTAGCCATTAGGTTCCCAAAATAGAGAGACAATCATTAGAAATTATGTTGGATTATGTTATTATCTTCCATATTTTCATTCCTTGTCCCTCACTTCCAGGTTTTTCAGAAGTTCAGTGACATACTAAAAACAGGGAAAAGTTCAATAAAAACTGATGAATGAAAAAGATTAGCAAACTGTTGGAAACGTTCACTCTCTTCTTCAAGTTCATACATTATCAAATCACATAGATTTTATTCCCTACTAGTACTAATCACTATCATTACTCCTATACTGAGCTGACTTCTGTTAATTGTGCCAAATTAGACTCTTTGGCTTGCTGCTTTTCCAGCTGAGAATTTGATGTTGGACTCAAGTTCTGCCAAACAGGTAGTGGAAATGACTGTTGGCTATCTGTAACTATGTGTCAAGGAGACACAGCGAGGAAACCACTTTACATTAAATCCAGTTTCAAAGCACTGACATAAGATTTTTAATTTTGTATCTGCTCTGGAGTAATGGTGTTTTTCCAGAAGATAGTCTCTGAATCATTTCAAATGCCTTTCACAAAGAATGGATCTTTTCACTATAGTGTGTTCTTACTGATAAATGAAGAATGGCAATGATTGAATCTTTATTTTCATTTAAATTGGTGTTTTATGTACTTGGAGTTGAGATAATAATCAATAACACCCTAAAGAAAAAAAGGTAAGCAGTTTAAGAAGGGTTTTCAGTTTTGTCACTCATCAACTTCTAAGTTCATTAGAGAAATCACTTTACATTGGAGTGTTTTGGGCCAGAATCATTTAAAATAGAATCAGAATTCAGAAAAAAAGAGAAACCCAAGTGAATTTTCCTTTTAAATCACCTCATATAATTCTAACAACAAATTGCACTTGATTGCCATCAATCAACCTAAGTGCAGAAATACGGGATAGAGGGTGCTAGGCACCAAAGTTTTTAGACTATGCATAAATATTCACTTAAATGTTGGTTCTAAGTATGAATAACTAATCAACATAAATCTAGAGGAACTGAATCTTAATAGAACTGAAAGAAGATCCATACCAAATTGGGTTGACCCCAATGGATGATTTAGGGGTTGTAAGATAATGGGCTTACTAGCCAAAACCCTTGTTTTATGAGTGAAGAAACTGAAGCCCCTTGAATTAAGTAGTAATAAGAACTGGGGTTGAAATTGAGTCCAGGTGAGTTTGACTCTAGAGTCAATGTTCTTTCTATTATACAACATAGAGAAAGGCTGCATAGAATAAGTTGTGCTCAACACCAACCATAAGATTATGGATCAACGTAAATATCAGGATATGAAAGTACTAAAGAACCATCTCTGTATCTAATGACAGGTCATTCCCTGACTTAATCAATAATCAATAACTTTATATTAATTTGTCCTCTGACACTCTTGAACCATCAGTAACAGAGTAAATACATTGGGCAGGAACTCAAAAAAAATGGGGTTTTCTACCTCAATCCCAATCTATGACTTCCATAAAGGAGCTCTTGTAAATTTTGCGTAAAGGGTCACTCAACATGCAGAGGCCTTTTTCTCTCTCTTGTGATGTTATGTTATGGCATAGCAAAGGAGCACAACATCTTTCTACCTGAGATTCTTTTTTCTTGTCTTATGTCTGACCTATCTAATTTTTCAACCATATGCTTTTTGGAGATAACTTTTATGTTACTTCTCATATATAGTTTTTTACTGGTAATATGATACTGACTCTTTGTACCCATTATCTCTGCACTTCTTTTGGGTAACATAAAGTTTTACTTCTTTACAAAAGGGATAGATAACCTTCTTTTTATGCTAATATCCATTTGGATATTAATAACATCATTTGTAGTCCATACAAAATTATCAGCTTAAAAATCAAGCAGGGGGAGGTCTTTGTACCTAGCTTTCAGCTCATAATCACAGATAGTTGTCTTGGCAGGACCAGATCAAATGATTTTGAGGGTCTTATACAGCCCACAGACCAGACATTTCCTACACTTGCTTTAGAGATACTGTGGCATCCTGATTTACCAACATATTGCATTACTGAAACAAGAAGTTACAACAAAAGAAATGGATTTGAATTTTAAGGAGAAATTTAGGGTCATTATTCCTATTGTGGTGGAAGTCTATGTACCACATTTAGCTCTAGATAAAATTAATAACAATAGCAACAACAACAAAAACACAATCAAACAAAATCCAAGAGGTTTAAGAATACAAATATAATTTCTGAAATCTCAGATATGACACACTGCCTTTGGTAATTATCAAATGGGAATATAAAGGAATATATTTTGTGAGTATAAATATAGATACACATATACAAATGTTTGTGTATAGTTAGACACATTTTTTTGGGGTATGCATCGCATCTTTACTGGGGCATACAAACTTCACAAATACAGAAAATCAGATATTTAAAATTTTTTTTTTTACTGACCACTATTCAATAAAAATTATATTCAAAAGGCTACTGAAGAGAGGAGCAAAAATTAATTGAACACTAAACACTAAATCTTACAGAATTGGTGGGCTGAAGAATAAATAACAGAAAAAAATCAATAATTTCATTAAAGATAAGGATAGAAACAACATATCAATGGATATGGCCAAAGCAATCCTTAGGGGAAATTTAAAATTCTAAAAACTTTCAAAAACTAGAAAATCAATGAATTAAAAACAAAAACAAAAACAAAAAAAAAAAAACAAACAAAAAAACTAAATTAAGCACCAAAATAAAAAAAATTGTGACAATCAAGAAATCAACAAAATTGAAAAAAAAAACAAAAGTAGGAGCTATTTAAAAGCAAATTAAATATAGAAACTTTATTTTATTAGCTGCTGGAACTCTATCTTCCCAGAAATCAGCAGGAGTCAGGACCACTAAATGTCTTTATTCTAGATCTTTACCGTCGCCTCCAAAGCCAGGTCACGAGTGCAAGTGAGCATGAGTTCCACCACCCAAGTTTCTCTTACTCCTCCCACACAAGTCACTTCCCCCTCTTTGTCCCACCAATCAAGTCAGCACAGAACAGCTGGGGAGGGTCAACCTTCAAACAAATTAATAGGGAACCGTCCAATTGGCAATTAGTGTCACGTGGTTCATTATCCAAGTGCATTGCTCAGTTCTAGCCCTAATTTGATTTTTAAGAGGAAAATAATTTGATTTTTAAGAGGAAAATAAAATCACTATTATAAAAATGAAAAAGAGGGGCAGCTAGGTGGCACAGTGGATAGAGCACAAGCTGTGAAGTCAGGAGGACCAGAGTTCAAATGTGGCCTCAGACACTTAACACTTCCTGGCTGTGTGACCCTGGGCAAGTCACTTAACCCCAATTGCCTCAGGAAAGAAAGAAAGAAAGAAAGAAAGAAAGAAAGAAAGAAAGAAAGAAAGAAAGAAAGAAAGAAAGAAAGAAAGAAAGAAAGAAAGAAAGAAAGAAAGAAAGAAAGAAAGAAAGAAAGAAAGAAAGAAAGAAAGAAAGAAAGAAAGAAAGAAAGAAAGAAAGAAAGAAAGAAAGAAATGAAAAAGAACTGCACATTGAAAGATGAAATAAATTAAATTAGAAACTATTTATCAAATTGAATAGATGCCCATCAATTGGAGTATGGCTGAACAAATTGTGATATATGAATGGAATAATATGGAATATTATTGTTCTGTAAGAAATGACCAACAGGATGATTTCAGAAAGGCCTGGAGAGACTTACATGAACTGATGCTGAGTGAAATGAGCAGAACCAGGAGATCAATTATACACTTCAACAACAATACTATATGATGATCTATTCTGATGGACATGGCTCTCTTCCACAATGAGATGAACCAAACCAGTTCCAACTGTTCAGTAATGAAGAGAACCAGCTACACTCAGCGAAAGAACTATGGGAATTGAGTATGGACAACAACATAGCATTTTTACTCCTTCTGTTATTGTCCACTTGCATTTTTTGTTTTCCTTCTCAGGCTATTTTTACCTTATTTCTAAATCCAATTTTTTTTGTACAGCAAGATAACTGCATAGATATGTATACATATATTGCATTTAATATATACTTAAACATATTTAACATGTATTGGTCTTCCTGCCATCTAGGAGAGGGAGGGGAGGGAAAAAGTTGGAACAGAAAGTTTTGCAAGGTTCAATGCTGAAAAATTACCCATGCAACTGTCTTGTAAATAAAAAGTTATAATTAGAAAGCTAACAAAAAGGGAAACTATTTTCCCCATAATATGCCAATAAAACCAATAATTTAAATGAAATGGAAAAGATTTAAAGAGAATTTCTATAAACCAAACTCACAAAAAGAACATAATTAACAAGCCATAATTCATCTTCCAAAAAAGGAAATAAAAAAATCCAATGCCAGATGGATTTAAAAAAGAATTCTATTAAACATTTAAAGAAAAAAATTCAATATCACATAAATGGCTTTTTTTTAAATAGTGGAAAAGAGGGTTTTTTCCTATTCATGATTTAATGTCTTAATACCTAAACAAGGGAGAATCAAAAAGTAAAAAGAAAACTACAGATCGATATCTCTAATGAAAAACTCATATAAAAATTTAAAATAAAATATTACTAAAGCAGCTATAGCATCATATCACAAAAATTACATATTTTGATCAGTTTAGATTTATACTAGGCTTGCAGGTTATATAGGTTCCATATTAGGAAAACATACAGCATATTGTTAACAATGTCAACAAAACCAAAAACATGATTTTATCAACACATACAGAAAGTTTTTGACAAGAAGAAACACTCATTCCTTTAAACCCCCCCCCCACACACACACTTGAAAATACAGGCATGAATGGACCATTCCATTATATGATTAAGTAGGGCCTACCTAAAAACCAAAAACTATCAATAAATGTAATAGGGACAAATTTGAGGCCTTTCCAGTAAGATCAGAAGTAAAGAAAAGCTATTATGGGCCAGATTACTATCTGTCATAAATACTAACTATAACTGCAATACAAAAAGAAGAAACTGAGAGAATGAGCATAGGCAAAGAGGAAACAAATGATCATTTTTGCATCTGATAATGAGGTTAAAGAACCCAAGAATCAATTAAAAATTAACTAAACAGTTAATTTCAGCAAAGTTTCAGTATATAAAATAAATACATATTATTAGCAGTTTCTAATTATTACTAGCAAAACACAGCCAGAAAAGAAACAAAGAGGAATTCCATTTAAAATAATTGCAGAATGTATAAAATTCTTTGGGGTCTACCTACCAAAATATAAACAGGAGCTACAGGAATACTATGGGAAAAATATTAATTGCTCATGTATCAGTCAAGTCAATGCAATAAAAATGATTATTTATTCAGTGTTATACTAGAAAATTATTTTATATAGCTAGGGAAAAATCATTTGGAAAAACAAAAGGTCAAGACTTTCAAGTCAAATAATGTAGAAAAAATAAAAATGAAAAATGTCTTAGCAATATAAAATCCCAAATCATACTACAAATAAATAATGTCCAAAATAAATTGGTACTGGTTAAGGAACAAAGATAGTGATCAGTAAAAAAATATTAAGTATGCAACATTCAGAACTAAATGAACTCACACCCCAGGTACCAATTAAGACTTTGCTGTAGAAACCCAAAAGCAATATGGCAGAATGTTTAAGTGCAGAGCAACAACCCAAGACTAAGAAGATAAACTCCAAATGGATAAGAAATTTAAATAGTGACATCCTAAACAAAACAGAAAAGCAAACAGAAATCATCTTTCAGATTTATGGATAGAATTCATGAACAAAAGTACAGAGAGTATCACAGAAGATAAAATGGATAATTTTCATTACAAAACATTAAAAAAGGTTTTTGCAAATGGACACTGGTGTGATTAAAATTTGAATGGAAATAAAAAACAAAATCAAATGTTTGTAGCAAGTTTCTGTGATAAGGGTCACATTTCCAAGATATTTCTAAGTAAATTTCTTTTATGTAATCAAATGACTGACATTTCTAAGAATAAATTCCATTACCTCATTTGAAAGTCATCAACAGACACTTTTCTAAGAATGAAATACAGGAGATCAATAATTATAGGAAAAAAAGCTCCATATCATTAATAGAGAAATATAAATTAAAGGAACTTTGAAGTTTTATTATTATGCCAATTAGATTGGCAGATACCTATCACAAAAGAGGAAAATGACAAATATTGTTAGGGCTTCAGGGAAAAAGCATAATAATGCACTGCTTTAGGTTCAAATATTCTAGAAAGCAATTTGGAACGATGCCCCCCAAATAATTAAAATATGCAAACCCAGCCTATTTTTTTGACCCAGCCTACTACTAAGCCTATCCCTTCAGTTTGAAGAAAGATGAAAAACACCCAATGTACAAAAATATTTAAAGCAGTTGATTGTGTGTGTGTGTGTGTGTGTGTGTGTGTGTGTGTGTGTGTGTGCGCGCGCGCGCGCGCCGTGCCCCGCACTAGCGAGTGCTTGCTGGCAAAAGATTGGAAACTAAGAAGTTGTCCATCAATTGACATCTAAACAAATTACAGTATGGGACAGTTATACAATTGTAATGTAAGAAATGATGAAGATGACAATTTCAGAAAATCCTGGGAAGACTCCTGTAAGCTGATGCAGAGTAGAGTGAATGGTAGCAGGATACATTAATAACATTGTAAAGACAAACAACTTTGAAATATCTAAGAACTCTGATCAAAAACAATGCCCAACCCTTATTCCAGACAATCATTAATGAAATAAGCTGTTACCTCCTAAAATCACATACTCTATTAAGTATTTTTATGGAGATATTTTATTTTATTTGGCTGCATGTTTATCATAAGTTTTTGTTTGTTTTGTTTTGTTTTCCTTTTTTCGTTGGGAGAAGAGGTATGAGGGAGAACATTTTTTCTTCAATGAAAAAAAATATTTTCATGAAAACAAGATACATATTTCTACTCAGCTTACCTAAATATTTATTAAGGATTAATTATGGCACTGGAGATAGAAAAATAAAAACAAAACGGTTCTTAACCACAAGGAGGTTACATTCTACTGCAAGACGACTATCCTCCTCTTCCCCCCAGCCCCAACTCTTCTCTTTGCCTGGTTTAACATCCCATTCTTCCAGCTGTGCTATGGGTGGGCTAAGTGTTACAGATTCTTCCCTAATCTAGTCAATCTCCTCTGGATGCATTTTAGCTTTGTAAAGTCCTTCTGGAAACTTGTCTATAACTAACTACAAAACTTCATGTGTGGCTTAATCAAAGCAAAAGTACCATTGTATTTAAAAAAAAAAAAAAGCAGTTAGTGTGTATTATGCTCTTGTAAGTCAGCCATCCCTGAAGTTAGACTCCTCCCTCTGACATATCTATATATTTACTATACATCTATATAGATATACATCTATAACTATCCATCTATATAGATATTTCAATAGTTAATAAATATCTGTGGATATTTAGATGTAAAATTGTATAGTGAAAAAGATAAAAAACATTGCGCTATGACGGGACATTAATAACATAAAATTATACTAAGACTTTTGGGACACTTAGAACTACACACGTGACCTCTAAGTACCTCCAGACAACTCTCTACTTCAGAGGTTTCTGAAATTATTATTTTGTGTGGGTCATGGGCTTCTTTCGCAGTCTGGCAAAACTATTTCTGATTAATTTTGAAATATTGAACTGCAGATATAAATATTTACATATGCACACCATATAAACATGCATACATGTACATACACAATACACATATGTATATATGTGAACACATATAAATGTTAATTTTTTTTTTTTTTTAAACGAGTTCATGAACTCTAGGTTAAGAAGCGGTACTCTAAAATATTTGCTTCAGACCTGCATTGATGGAGTGAGTTTTCATTCCAGGAGTTCCCTAGAGGTCCCGACCCCGGTAGCCGAGCCTCTTTCCGCCCCTCCCCCTTCCCTAGCAACAACAAACAGCTCTACCCCGCCGCTCCCCAGCCTGACGGGCGGGCGGCCTTAGGTGAGGTGGGCGGGCTGCGGCAGCAGCGGGGACGCGCGTCGTCCCCCCCCACCCCGGACGGCGGCAGCGGCGGCGGCGGCGGCGGTGGCGGCGGCGGCGGGGGCGCGGGCCGGGCGCCAGGGTCGCTGTGCTGCCGTGTCCTCCGCCACTGCTTGCGCACGTGGACCCGGGAGTGCACGTGGACCCGGGAGCGGTGGCGGGGCCGCGGGCCGGGGAGCAGCGGGGGCGGGGACTCGTCCAACTGCGGGTCATGGCGCACGAACTCGTGGAAGAGCGCGTCCGTCTTCTCCTCGATGCTTTAGTAGCCCCGGGGCGCCGGGGCCCCGGCGGAAGCGGTGAAGGAGTCGGGGGACAAGAAGACGCGCCCGTGCGGGAGCCCGGCCAGCCGCGGGCTGGGCAGCCGCGCCTCGGCCTTGGGCTCGGGCTCCGCCTCCGGCTCGGCCTCGGCCTCCGCCTCCAGCGCAACCCAGAAGCGGCCGATCACGGGGCTGGGCCGGCCGGCACCCTGGAAGCCGAGACGCTTCTCCGCCGCGCCGGGGCCCAGGGCCTCTCCGCCGGGCCGCCCGGGGCCCCGGCTCCCGATGGGGGCGCGGCCGCTGTCCATCCACAAGAACTTCCGGGGCCTCGGCTCGCCGCCGCCGTCCCTGGGCCCGGGCCCGGGCCCATCCGTCTCCGGCTGCGGCTCCGGCTCCCGCTCCGCTTCCGTCTCTCCCAGCTCGTGAGACTGCGAGAGGTGCCCGGGGCTATCCCGGGCCGGGCCCGTCTCGTCCCCGCCTCCGACAGGGTCCTGGTGGTGGCTGCTGCCCTGGCCGGACGCCGCGGCGTACTACTCCAGAGAGCCCCGCAGGCTCCAGACGTCCGGATACACGGTCTGCTGTTGCTGCTGCTGCTGCTGTTGCTGCTGAATCCCGTGGCCGCCGCCGCTGCCGCCGCGTCTTTCCTGGGGGGGCTCGGGGATCCCACCGGGGGCTCCCGATGCTGCTGCTGCTGCTGTCCCCGCCACCTCAGGGGACTCTAGCCTGCAACCGAGCCCGAGCTGCGAGAGGAGCTGCCAGCAAGTTGGTCCAGTGCAGCATCGTTTTTCCAGGCCGCCATCCTCTGAGACATCGCTAGACTGTGAACCAGGAGGCCCAGCTCTACATCCCTTTACTTTGCTACAACAGGAGGTGAATTGCCCAGTACCTCAGTGTCCTCAATCTCTGTCAGAAGGGCAGAATGACCCCAGCCCATCTCATGGAGGTTAAAATAAAGACCTCTCAGAAGAAAGCAGAACGTCAACTACTCTTATGGCTTTAAGAGCTCCATTTAATTAAATGATCCCAGCAACTGGTGGCCTAGAAAAATAATAATAATAATTGCTTTAGTCCTTTTGCCTGCCATATCACACTTTTGGCTCATATTGAGCTAGTAGTACACTGAAACCACCAAATCTGTTTCAGAAGAACTTGTCTAGCCACCCTTCTCTGATCCTGTACTTGTGAAGTTGACTTTTTGTACCCAAGTGTAAGACTTTACATTTATGCCTAATAAATTTCATCTTATTAGATTTGGCCCAATGTTCTAGCTTGTTGAGATTTTATTATTTTTTTTATATGATTCTGTTATCCAATTTGTGAGCTCTCATATTTGTATTATCTGCAAATTTGATAAACGTGTCATCTGTGCCTTTATCCAAATCATTTGTTTAAAAAAAATGTTCGACAGCATAGGGCCAAGCATAAATCTCCCATTGGAGAGAGTTCCTTCTTAGTTGACATAGAACCATTAACACCCATTCTACTTTGGGTCCAGAAATTCAGATGGTTCTGGAATCCAGCTTTCTTTTCACAAGGGTGGCATTGGAAATTTTTTCAAATGTTTTCCCAGAACTTAAGAAACTGTTGCAGCATTCCTTGGATCTATAAGTCTAGTAAACCTGTTACTCTCATTGCCCTACCGATTTTTCTTAAAAAAAGAAAAGAAAAAAAAAGTGTTTTTGATAAAGCCTTTCTGGTACTTTGTGATCACCAGATCCTTTTCTAGATGTTCCTAACAATCCCTTTAATTATGCATTCTAGATTTTTGTGAGGAGTAGAACGCAAAGTTTGGTCCATAGTTAATAACACTACTTTTTTTTTTTTTTTTTAATTTCTGGATAGTCAAGACAATATTCACCCCTAACCAGTCTTGTGACACCTTTCCTGTTCTCCAAAATCTTTCAAAGATCATTGGCAATGGCTTTGCAAATGTATCTGCCAGTTCTTTAAGTACCCCTGGAATGTAGTTCATCTGGACCTGATGACTTAAATTTATCACTGTTAGGTCCTCTCTACTATTTCCCTCCTTAGATTTCAACTTTTTATTAGGTATTTTAATCCAAACTCATTTTCCTTGGTAAAAATATTGTCTGTTATCATTGTCTCATTTACCCAGAGCAGTGATTATGAACATTGCTTGATCTTACTTTTTTACTCAGTAAAGCTCAACATTTTTTATTTTATGTATGTTATTCTTTATTATTTGTTATTTATGAGCCTCAACTCATAACATTATTCTTTTAGGACCATGTTATGCTATCATATTTATCCTTCATTACCTATTCTTGCTTCTGTGTTATGTACAATTTTTTTAATCTAATTTGATTAAGGAGTTTACTATGCATACATATCAATCTCTTTAAACAACTCTCCCTTTTATTGGAATTAATTTTGTGTATGTATGTGTGTGTGTGTGAGAGAGAGAGAGAGAGAGAGAGAAAGATTACTGATAAGTTTAATTAATCTCATACCAACTTTTTTATAGGCACCCTTAACTGTTTTTTCCTCCTGTATTGTGGTATTATGCTGTTCAATGTCATTCTCCTTAATGTTTTACAAATGTGTTTGTACTTTAAACCAGTGTCCTTGATTGTTAGGTCTAATTTGTAAAAAGATTCAATGTATCTTCTCTGGTGTGGGTTCTGGGCTCTTGGAGCCTCCAAATTGTGGCAACTAATTTACATTACATTGGCTAAACTTTCTTAAGAAAAGGTAATAATCAAAGTAAAAAGTCCTTACCTTGGTCAGTTTCCCATTTTGGGGGGTGACAGCATGGATGAAGTTAGAGCTGATGTAATTTATGCTGGATCTTTGCATCTTTATCCTTCTGATAATAATGTCTATGGACTGTTGGACTAACCAGTTTATGATCTGACAGCACAAGGACAGGTGATTACCAAAATGATCATTATATCTGCAACTAGTTCTTTTCTGTTTGTTCAGATTTCATTTTTTTTTTTTTTTTATCATGCATGGGTCAATGCATTTACTGAGGTTATCCTTGCTTAAAATATGGAAAGGGAATAACCAATAATTTTCTATAACAAATCACATCTTAACAGTTATGAAACTGGCAGAAAGGTGTACATAGTAATATAAGATGGAGGCAGCATTGTATAGTGGGAAATTATGTAGGAAATGAGTCAGAGATCTTCGTCTCAAATTCCAGCTCTGCTACTTACCACCTCCATGACTTTGGACAAGTCACTTATTTTTAACCTGCTTGGGCCTCAGTTTTTCATTTGTAAAATATGAGAGTTGGATTAGGTGGTTTCTATAACCAGCTCTAAAATGTTGACCCTATGTTGTTTTTTTGTTTTGTTTTGTTTTAACCAAAATGGATGTAAAAAAAAAAAATAAAATGCAGCCTTAAAGATTGTTTTCAAACAGTTGTCTCCCATGACCAATTTAAAATCACAACATATTCTGTAAATGTCACCAAGGAGATAACTTTGTTCTATGGTCTACTAAACATCATTATCAATTAAGAAAAAAAAAAAAAAACATGGAAGTGTAAATTTAGAGCTGTGTATAGCACTGTAGAAAGTATCTTGTACAAAGTTACTAGATAAGAGATGAAATAGTTGAGACTCAGAGGTGTGACCAGTCCAAATAGTGATTGTTGGTACTGGGTTTAGAACCAAAACCTTTGTCTAACTTGTGCACTATTCTCTACATCTGGCTCCTCTGTATATGCATATAAATTCCTTTAACAAATACCATGTACAAAAATAGTCTTAGAGAATGGCCACTTGGGCAGGTAAAAGTCACTTATTTAATAATGTGAATTTCTAAAACCTGAAAGCCTTCTCAAATATACAAAGACTTCATCACAAACAAAACTTGATTGTATATATGTGTGTGTGTGTGTGTGTGTATATATATATATATATATATATATATATATATATATATATATACACACACACATATATATGTATATACATATATACATAAATATGTATGTATGTGTGTGTATATATATATAGTTTATTTTGAAAGTACTAGTCACTGAATATTCAAATATTAGGTAATAGAAGTAGTATTGGTTATCATTTATTGATGATTGACTCTAGAGGAAAAGTATTCTGCAGGGAGAATGTAGGTACATTTGCTAATTGTTTAGTTATCTCTGGAACTTAATTTCTATCAGCTTTCATTACATTTTGATTTGAATAATGTGAGACATTTTCCTATTGCCATTTTCTGTATTAAAGATATGGATTCTATATCAGTTTTGTAAGTATGTTGATATTACCTCTGATTGGAATTTTATGGAATTCAGTCATATGCATTCCCTGTTTTACATCATTTCATTCTTTAAATAGAAATCACATTTTCCCCACAGTAGGACAAGTAAATTTAGTTGATTCAAAATAGCTTTTTTATTCTTTTCTTCTTATCCTGCTGTTGTGCATTGACCTGTGAAAAATGCTGTGAGTGATGATTGCTCTAAGGAACATCTAGTAGTGTTATCTAGGACATACTGGGAGAAGGTTAGCTTCAGAATCAGGTTATTAATGAGGAGCTATGTCCAGGAAAACAAGAATAACGAGATGAGGTTGCTGAGAGGGAATCCCAAGTATTGATAAATCTAAACAAGAGTCAAAGTTGTAGAGGATTTGAAGAAAACTAACTAGATAATATAAACATTCAGTATCTTTACATGTATTTGGTTTGTTTTTATGGTTGTGTCCACATGATTCAAAACTCCATGGCTCTGTGATTCTATCATTGTGGGCGCATGGGCACATCTTTTTAATGATAGCAAATTAAAACTGCTCCACACTTTAGTAGATAAGTGTTTTCTAGTTTCTGTGGTCCCCAAATTAAATACATTGTAGCTACAATTGCAATAGACTAAATGTTCTCCTAGCATTTTGATGGATCTACATATCCCTTAGTGTATTGCTATCTTTCTAGAGTTGATCCTTGGGAAAAACAAACAAACAAAAAAAATTGATTCACCCTTATTTCATAGTACATTCAAAAACCTATACTATAATCATTAATGACCTACAATGGAAGAAATTGTTGGAGTTGAGCTAAAACTCTTTGACTCGTAAAAGGCCTCTCAGTCCTTAGAATTAGGAGTATTACATCTGAATCTTCCCCTTGGAGGTATTGGTGAGATTTCCAGTGGAATCTCAAAGAAAATCTGATACATAACAAGTACAATTCTGCTCATTTTCACTGAGAGCAACATTTGATTGGTCAGAAATATCTCAATGCCATTGGTAGTCATGAAATGTATGGGTGAAAGTACCTGTCCATTGAAATGGGAAGCCAAATGGAAACATACTGTAATGGGATGTTTCTAGCCAAAAATTTATTGGGCTCCTCACTTTGGTCACTGGGAAAGATTCAGTGATTCATCTTATGGTTTCCAGGAAAGTTGGTTCCAGTGAAGATTCTATTGTGATAGTTTACTCTGGTAACATAAGGAGTTTTCTAAGCATCTGATGATCACCATGTAAATTTGATAGGCAACTTTGATAGTATTTAATATTCTCTGCAAGTCTTATTGAAGGTAGCAGTTAAACACAGGAATAATATTGTTTAACATCTTTATAGTGCCACATATGTAAAATCTCATTTTGTCTTCACAGAAGCTGTTTATAAAACAGGTGTTATTACCTTAATTTTTTATAAATAAAAAGATTTGTTCTAAGATAATTAACTTCCCAGATCACACAATTAGTTAGGACTGAGATGGAATTCAAACAAGGTCTTCCAAGACTCCAAATCTCATGTTCTGTTCATTACACAACACATCTTTTGCAAATGTTGGGGTATTGGGGTAAAGTATAAGAGACTGAAAAATCCAAGAATAAACTCAGTGCTCTGAGAAATAAATGTTCTTCTAAGTAGAGGTATGCATGAACCTTTTGAAACTATTCAGTGGTATGAAAATGGTGGGTTCTCAGAATTCTGATGGCAGCACATAGACCAATGAAAGTATTGTTCTAACATGAGATTAAATTTGGTTATCCAGTGAGTGATGGTAAAATAATACCCTTATATTTAATTCAAAGATGACTAAAAGTATAAAATGAATGGTGATTCTGAATCAGAGATAAGGTGACCAGAAGCCACAGAACCTTAATATTTCTCAGAGACCATTCCTTTGAGTCTAGAGAGGGGAGAGGGCAGGAAAAAGCATACCTTGCTATTCTTTTATATTTAATAATTCTGTAGATTATTGCATAGATTCACAAAATAAGTTTTTTTGTGGTTGAATAAAAAAGAAAGGTTAAGTTTATCCTCTTTAGGGCACTAAAAGCATTATTGGTACAATCTTGGTAGCACATGGCACAACAGGGATCATATGTAAAGCATCTAAAAATAATTTTGATCTTTTTTTGCACATTTTCTATTAAAAAAACAAAAAACTTTTTACTCCATGTAATGTGAAGAATGAGTATTTGAGATGGTCACATCTATTAAAAAAATGTCTTTTCTTATATTTTTAAGGATCAATGTTATTACCAAGAAGTTATATCCAACAGTTTGTTATAGTATAGTTCCAGCACAGTTTTTTGAATAGTTTCTCCATGATATTCTACAGTATATATAGAATGGAGATTTATTGCATGATAGTCCTTGAAGGATAATTAAGCTTAATTTATATGATTATGGTTATCATATCATGTCTTATCAGGTGTTTAGTAGGTGTGAAATTTTAACATCTGGTACTGCACAGTTTCTACCATTTCTTTATCTAATCTACCTTCAATCCCTAAGTCTGGCCTATAATTTCTGGCAATAATGACTTGGCCTTGAGTTGCTATCTCTTATTTTACAGCGAAATCTGCATGGCTTTTCCAGTGAATTATTAGAAATAGTCACTCAAAATATTCTTATTTTTAGTAGCAATAGGAGAAGGATCTCATTTTTCATATGCTTCCCCTCCATTGTTTTGTAAAGCTATTAGGTAGCATAATGTGTGGAGTGCCCAGCTTGGACTCAGGAAGATCCTCATTTGAATCCTGCCTCAGACACTTACTAGCTATTTAATCCTTGTCAAGTTACTTAATCTTTTTTCCTGTTTCAGTTTCCTCATCTTTCAAGTGGGGATAATGGTAACACCTCTCATGGTTATTATGAATAATTGAATGAAGCAAAACATATATTAAACCTTAAAGTGCTATAGAAGTATTCCTACTTCTGCCAATATCTAGGCACTAAGATCATCATTATGGATAACATGCTAAGAAGAAGAAGTGATTCAGGAAAAAAAATGTTATAGAAGGGAGAAATAGGAACAAAGCATGAAATTATAGGTCAGTTGGGGACCAACTACCATTGCTGGAAGCATAAGTGGATTATAAATGAGCAGGAATGGATTCCTAACTTGTGTTTGTTGTCTAATGCACAATAATTGTTTATCTCAATATTCTCCTACAATCTCTCTATTCTAACATACATACATTTATGCAAGCACATTTTTTAAATACAATTTTTATATAGCTTTTTATTTTCAAAATGTATGCAGTTTTCAACATGAGACTTGCAAAACCTTGTGTTCCAAATTATTTTTCTTCCCTAACCCCCTCTCCTAGACAGCAAGTAACCCAAAATATGTTTAAATGTGCAATTCTATATTTCTGCAATAATACTGCACAAGAAATATCAGATCAAAAAGGAAAAAAAAAGTGAGAAGAAAACAAAATTCAGGCAAACAAAAAAAAAAAAGTGAAAATACTGTATTGTGATCCACATTCAGTCCCCACAATTCTTTCTATAGCTGCAGATGGCTCTTTCTATCATATGACTATTGGAACTTTCCTGAATCACCTAATTGTTGAAAAGAGCCACATCCATCAGAATTGATCATCATATAATTTTGTTGCTGTGTACAGTGATCTAGTTCTGCTTACTCCACAGCATCAATTTATGTAAGTCCAGGTCTTTCTGAAGTCATCCTGCTGATGGTTTCTTACAAAACATAACATGTGCCATAAGTTATTCAGCGACTCAGTTTCCAATTCCTTGTCACACTAAAAAGAGCTACTACAATCATTTTTGCACATGTGGCTTTTTTTCCTTTTTGTATGATCTTTTTGGGATACAGGCCCAGTAGAGACACTGCAAACATATTTTGAAGCCCAGTAGAGAGACTCCAAACACATATTTTGAAATGTCCAGTAGCTTTGGTAAGGAACTGGGCCAACATACTTTATATTTATTTTAATTATATACTAATTTAAATAGTACAGGATTTTGGAATAAGGTTTATCTATCTTTCATGTAATTGTGGTTGTTACTCCTATAAGAAAAAACACCATATATTACTGATCTTATTACTATGTTAACTTTTATGCTCCTCACAATGCAAGTGAAGTATTTTTCACCCATTATAATAAAAATATTCATAATTTTGGTATTATCCTCATTCTCTGACACAACTTCCACACAAGTTGTGGATTATAGTAGATAAAAATCAGTACTATAAATTGATTAACAATATTAATGCTTTACCTGCCATACAAAAACTAGTTAGATTTTGTCTTAAATTTCACAAAAATTTTATAGTATTATCATGTCTGTATTTGCTGAAGGCAAATAACATTCTTAAAAGTTAATACAAGTCATTGTTTTACATTCTTAGAAATTACTGTAGTCTTGGTCAGTGATTAGTAGAAATTCAGATAAGGACAAATAATCCTTTATCTAGTTTTCCTTTAATTCTTTGAAGTTTAATCACTCTAATTTACTAATTACTGAGCATAAGTTGATGTGATTCAGTCAGAACAGTTTTGCCACTAAGCAAAAAATATTTGCTAGCTCCCTAAAACTTTTACCCAGTCAGTTTATCTCTGCTGGTGTGTTGAAGTTGTGAAATAAATATTAGTTTTAATTTTTATTATTGATCTAATAAGTGGAAATGTAGATCTGTTTGTACTAAATTTTAATTAAGAAACAAAATTTACTGAACAATTATGAACGATAGTGGATGGAGAACCAATCTAGGAGTAAGGCAGTTCAGGATACATGCTGGCTGTGTGACTCTGGCCAAATCACATAGCTTCTTAGTGCTCTTACCAATTCTTTAAAACTATAAAGCATAGATGGTTTTTTGATCAGCCGTGAATTTATATGTCTAAATAAAAATAGAAAAAAAAACCTTAAGATTCAAAGGGTAGATGAAATAATACCTATGAAAGAATTTGGTTTTCTTTAGAGAAAATGCACCATTCCTTTCCATTATGGAAGATATTGCCTGCTGCTTAAATGAGAAATATGATCTATAGCTGAGGTAGCATAAACAATTGAATATAGCTTTTCCAGCCATGTTTTCTGTTATAGTATCCCCTGCGAGGTAGATATCCTGGGCTTTAAATTGGAGTTAAAGGAGAAATGCTGAATGGACCATTCACTTTAGAGAACTTGAGAAAATCTGGCTCTTCTTCCCAGAAAATTAATTCTAGAATATATCTTCCTTTTGACTTATACTAACTCTTTGACTTAAATCAGTATTTCTTTTCCAACTCATAATTAAACCTGAGATAAAAACAAAATGCAAGTGCTTCTGTGATTTACCTGCTTTATAATCAACTAGTGTAGCAAAGAGATCCCTATAACCACAATTATTTCTTTATAGGTAATTTACAAAATGCATTCTTTGTTTTAAGCTCACATATATTTTCCTTTATTATGATATTAGTTGTAATATCATGAAACTGCCAGTTTCCAGTGAGATTCATTAAAAATTTTAGATCCGCCCATTTGAAAACTATATCAATCCCCATTTTGTTTCAAAATGCAATCAAGTGAACCCTCAAATGAACTTAATGTGACACTCCCCATCATTCAACAGTGAACTGAATTTAGTCAACTCAATTTCTTCAAAAGTTAAAATGGAAGTAAAAGGTTAGCATGAAATGCCAACTAGTGAAGTTCAGACAAATCTCTCTTAAAATATATATATGGAATTAGATAGACATGAGTTTGTTACACATTTTATAATTTAAAATATATACTTATATATACATATTTTACATTTTATCAGAAAATGCATAGTAAAAAGAATTTATAAGTTTGTGAGCTAGGTAATAGTCTAATTTGTCATTTGATAGTTCAAATTGTTCATAGTATTATAGCTTCACCTTATTTACCTTTATAGTAAAAAAATTACAGATGAAGAAAGTGAAGCCCAAAAGAAATTAAAATACTTACCTAAAGTCACTCAGCAATAAGAGATGAAGCCAGATTTTTAAGCTGATCCTCTGACAAAGTCATCCAGGGCAAGGCCCTTCTGCTGCCTTAAGAAATAGGTTATCATTGATAATTTATAGTTTATATAGTTGTTTATAAAGAGCCTTACACACATCTGTTTTGATGATAGAGAGACCCCCTCTTTGAAGCAGTGTCCTGGAAAGAGGAAAACTAGTTTCAATCTAGGCTCAGATACCACCTGTGTGACCTAGGCCAAGACACTAAATCTCAGTATGTTTCAGTTTCCTTCACCATAAAATGGGGATAACTTTTGGGATTGTTGTGAGGATTAAATGAGATATTATTTGCTTGAAATATTGTGGATGCTATATAAATGCTTATTTCCTTTCCCTCTTTTACCTAATAATGTTGTAAAAAAAGGCAGAATCCTCTTCATTGATGAGGAAAGAAATATATTCTCATCAGATGTCTTTACCAGGGTTATGCCCAGTGCAAGCCACAGATTGAGAATTCAGACTGAGATTCAAGGCTAGGTTTCCTTGTTGTATCTCCTTAACTCTCTACAATGAACTATTTAACCACTTAACAGAGTTACCTGCTATTAAAGTTTCCTTTCCTTTCTCTCCATCTAGTCTTGGTGCTTGATTAGTTGTGGGCTAAAATGATTAAAAAAGATGTTTGTATACAAATTCCACAGAATAAGAAATTTGCAGAGGGAAATGATGACTTTTAATCAGCTACCAGATTTAGCCACAATTTGACCACTTTCTAGGCTCTACAATTTAATCAGAACTCAGGGGATGGACCACTGAATCAATTATTTTTCACCATATCTACCATTGCATCCTCTAATTGCTTGTGAAAAAAAAAATTATGTCCTTTGCAACAAAGGCATATAATCTGTTGTTCCATTTTTATTCCTCTATAGAGGACAGGCATGATAAAGCATTTATTAATAACTAAAATATCATTTTTATTGCTGGCTTCAAGAAAAAAATTGTATAAATGATTTATCTTTGTAAATTTGCTTATGGTCAGGTCATTCCCAAAAGTGAAGCAAAGAGTTTTCATTCAAACATAATAGCTATGTTTTGTATTGAATCTTTTTGTATAAAATCTTGTTGTATAATATCTCCTCATGCCTTTCAAAGCCTTAGTTTTGCCTTTTACCTATTATGTTTCTAGACAGATTGAAGTAATCAAGAGTTTTAATTCATAAAAACAACACATTGACTTTAATTTATGGATAGGAAAATAATAATGTAGACGTGAGAGTAAAGACAGGAATAACTAATATGTGATCAATAACTTCACTATTATAAAAATATCTTGTTTAAATTTGAAAAAAAATTGAAGAGCTAATTTTTTAGCATATAAAATTAGACAGATTTAATCTAAATGTCCATCCTGCATAGGAATAATAACTTCAAAGATAATAAGGGTAATGAAGAGTAAAAGGGCTATTAAACATTCTAAGAATATGTGAAAAATCCTTACAGAAAATACTTTTAGAATAAATAGATATGTTACTGAGAAATAGTAAAGAATAATAACAGGTACATAATATTAGCTTTTTCAAGTGTGATTTAGGGTGCTTTATCTCAGAATGAAGCTTATGGAGTGACTAAGGCCCATATTCCTGACTGTTTTCTCTTGCATTTATCAAAAGTTTTACTTCTTTAAGGAATCTTAAAACACAATGAAATTCTAATTCTCTTCCATGAGCTCTCCAGCAAGTAGCTCTGATTTCTCTCTTTTCTTAGAAAATCTTGCCTTGATTTTGCCCGTATAAGATTACTGGGAGAGGAAGTAATGTTGACTTTTTTTTTTCCTTTTCTCATCACAATAGGTCCTGACATTTATTCTTTTTTCCAAATATTATAGTTAAAACCCAGATGGGAGATTGTTTTTGATAGAAAGTCACAAGTTTAATTTCATCATTAAAATTATTTACTTATGAAGAAAAATAAATTGCTTCATATCATATATATCCCCTCTCCCAGAACCATCAGCTCTTCTTCAGAATCAAAAGGAATGCAGAGCAGGTACACAAATTGGAGTTTGAAACTGAGCAAGACATTTATAAACATATAACCCGGTTAGCTATTTAACAACCTCATGCTCCCAAGCAAGTGGAGCTAGCAGCTGAATTAACTCCAGTCCTGAAGAGCTATGAACGAAAATGACCAGGTGCCCCTAAGAAAAAGGAACAATAAACATAGAGGGGAACAAGATGAAGTCCATGTCATCCTTATTGATCAGTCTACTATTAGAGTTGTTCTAAAGATACTGTCAATTAGCTAACAGAAAATGAGCTAAAACTAAATATCAAAATAATGATACAGCAGTTGCTTTTCCTAGGGTCCTTTCTTTCTGAATCTCATCCAAAAAGAGATAAAAGGGGATAAAAATGATAAGGGTAACATCATCAACAACACGTATTGCTAAGTCTGCAGAGTGTTTTATATGCACCATTTTATCAGCATTCCTATTAAGTAAACTTTATAAATATTATAATCTTCACTTTACAGATAAAGAACTTGAATTCCCCTATGATATATGAATGGTCATTCAATCTTTATTTGAAGACTTCCTGTGAGGCTGAAGATCAACATTACCAATCTTATTGGTAGGATGGGAATATTCCTTACAAAGGTAAAGATAGCTATACCTAGTTAACTATGTAACTAGATCAACCATTCTTCTACATCTTCTACACCAATGCCCAATTTTAGAGTTATTTTTAGTCAAAGGAGATGAAGATGGGTTTGTTGGTTACTGGGATGATTTTTTTGGGGGGAGGGAAATGTCTCCTGTATTTGTCATTTCCTCCCTATTTCTATTGTTATTATATTCTGAACCTTAATTATTTCAGGCAGTGTCTAGTTCTTGTTTTGTTTTGTTTTTGCTTTTGCTTTTCTCTCATGTGTCCAGACTAATCTTAATGACAAAATAATTTATTTCCTTTAGATGGGATG
The DNA here is from genome assembly GCF_048593235.1 of Sminthopsis crassicaudata. Taxonomy (NCBI): domain Eukaryota; kingdom Metazoa; phylum Chordata; class Mammalia; order Dasyuromorphia; family Dasyuridae; genus Sminthopsis; species Sminthopsis crassicaudata. The sequence continues at coordinate 419,694,843 of NC_133619.1, forward strand.
GAGAAATCAGGATCAACATTGTGTTTTCCTTTGAGGGCTGCATTTTTTATTTTCCTCTTCTGATTCAATGAAAACCATTTCAGGATTTTCTCCTCTCCTAGATTCAGAAATAGAAAGAACCATCCAAATTTTCTCTTTAATCCACCTTAAATTCTACTCATCAATAGGATGAGCATATGGATTTTTTTTCCTTTTGGAAAAAAAAAAAAACTTCCTTTTATTCTGTTACTATGCTGTTAGTGTTCCCTTTTGTTGAACCACATGATGTGATTTAGGAAGAAAATGCATGTAGAATGCAAGTCATCAATTGCCATTCAGTCATATTAGATGGAATATAAGCATTTACTTTCCAAGAACTTCCTACCATTCCTTTTATTTTGCTATTCTAGTAATAATATATCTAGATAAGAAGTAGTCAACCAGAGAGACACTTTTAAAACCTTTTTTTTGGGGGGTACACCTTATCATTTGGTTTTCTTGGCTGGCATCATCTTCATTTTCAGCCAGTTTGAACCATTTGCTCATTGCATAATGTATTTTCTTATCTGTGCTTAGAAAAAGTGAAACCATCCATCCCTATGTGTCTTTGAAGACAAACTATTAGAAAGTGAAGCCTGGAGCATTCATAACTCAAAGGAAGAAAAAATATCTTTTTTTCAGGCAATAAAAAGGCTGATAGGAGTTAGGGGAGAAAGTAGGGTTGCAGATTCCATTTTATAAGAACTTTTTCTTTAAGGTTTTACTATAAAATTTCAGGTCATTGGCTTCAGGCAAACCACAATGCAGATGCATATTGTAATGAAGAATAATGGCATAGAAAAAGCCTGGAATAAACACATGTTTAGTATGCTAATGAGAAGAGACAAGGCAGAATAGACAGATGGGGGAAAAGTACAAAGAAATAGAACAACTCTAGGTATAGAAAAACAGAAATTGCTGGCTCTGCTTTTCCCTAAAAAGCTCTTATGACTAATGTGTTTTGTGAAACAAAGAATATATAGCTAAAAAGACAAAACTTAGGTTTTGTTGAAATCTCATACACCTAGTTTGACCACATTTCCTTATGATTACTTTTTTTTTTTAATCACATATTTTTTTCTTAATGTTCAGGAGAAAACAATGATTTATTTTCTTCCACAATTTTTCCATCTTTATAACTTTACTTTGACATAACCCAGAATTGTCCAGAGAGCAGGATCAAGTTTCATAGTTGAAGTTCCTGCTTCCATGGAAACCATAAGCCATCTTTCCACTCCTTTGGATTACCTATCCTTTATCTTTTGCCTGTTTCCATCTGGTGATATGGAAGCACATTTTAGCCTCTAGCAATAATCTGCAGATAGGGTAAAATCAGGAAAAATTTGGATCACTATTTGTCAAAGATGCCACAAAGGGGCTTCCCAAATCCACTACATCTTGGTCAACAAAGCTTTTCCAATTTTATAAGTGCACTCTTTCTTCTCTTCTCCTCTCTCCACTTCTGTCTCTCTCTATGTCTCTGTCTGTCTCTGACTCTGTCTCTCTCTTTCACTCTTCTGTCTCTGTCTCTGTTTTTCTGCTTCTGTCTCTGTCTGTCTCTGACTCTGTCTCTATCTCTGTTTGTCTCTGTCTGTGTCTCTCTCTCTACCTCTGTTTCTGTCTCTGTCTCTGTCTCTCTCTTCCTCCTGCCTCTCTCTGTGTCTCTCCTCCTCCTCCCTGTTCTTTGTCTTAAAACAAACCTATTTAATTATGTAAAACCCATAGTGCTCCTCTCAGAGCTTTTTGTAAAAATCCTTAACTCAGTTGGTTCTTCTAAGAAGAACAAGTTCATAGGATCTGTCATTCAGCCATTTAGCTTAATTTTAAATCATCTCACAGGCATAGTCATAAGGAAACTGATCAAAATGGTATAGATGATTCAGTGCAAATCCATAAATATTCCTGGCCAAAGTAACAACAACAAAACACAAAACTCCAATTGCGATGGTCCGGTCTAGCTCCTCTGAAGGGCTCAGAATAAGTCCTTGTCAAGATAAGGAAAAGTCCTTGCCCCACGTTGGGCGCCAATATATAATGTGCTGTTGTCTCCAGAAGCTGCCGATCGCTCTCTGGGAGGAGATCTGCTGTGTCAACTCAAATGTCTCCAACAGATTCTTCTTCCTGTAGAGAGCTGACTTCCCTTCCTGCAGAGAGCAGCCTCAAGTCTGATCCAGAAACAACTCCCTTTTTCCTCCAGAGCTGCCCTCTTTGTCCTCCCAGAGAATGAGCGTGGGATGATGCAAGGGCTTCTGGGAAGAATTACTTTAATCAATGAACTTGCTCCTCCTAAGTATGCAAGCTCTTTCCCAGGAAAGGCCCAAACTAGAGAATTGTCAAGTACCGACTTAGCATTTAATAAGAACCTAATATCTCATTATCTCATTAGCACTTAGTAAGAACATAACACATTTTTTTTTTAAAGCTAGACAATAAATTAATCTTTGCTTTAAATGTAAGCACAAGACAAACCAGTCTTTCTTGATAGTATGTTCATGATCCCAACTTTAAAACTGGAAGAAATGAGACCTTGAGAAGTCATGTAAAGTGACCTTCTTAAGATTAAAAAAAATGTAGAAGAAAGAATAAAAATGTATCTTAGAAAATTCTGCTGAAATTTATATGTTGAAAATAAAATTAAACTACAAATATTTGCTTTTTATTCTCTCCAGTAAATATGACGTGCCTATTATGTGCAAAGTTTCATAATAGACACTGAGAAGGGCACAAAATTTATATAAACTTGGTGTTTGTTTTTACCAAACTTGAAATCTAATAAGGATAAAAGCTACAAATAAAATAATTATAACATTCCATGCTAAAAACTAATATTTATGTAACATTTTTTCATTATATTATATCTTTGAATCTTCACAAAAATTCTATGAGATAAGTGCTATTATGATGCAAATTTTACAGATGAATAAACTAAGGCAGAGATTAAGTGATTTGCCTAGGGTCACTAATTGATGTGTTACAATTTTAATAATCTATCATATACTCCACTTAGTATTTCTAATAAAGAAAGATGAAGTGAAATGGAGAAAGTTATTACTAACAAATACCATATAGGGCTAAAAAAAAATCTAACATTTACTCTTATTTCTCACATATGATTTCAAGATCTTGGTTATTTAGTCTAGAGATAACCAGAATTTTGTTTAAAAGGTGATTTGAGAGGTAATAAACATTTAAATGTAGTTGTAAGATGTATATATCTCTACACTTATGGTGAGTTCGATGGCATTTATCACTGTGAAAAGTCTGAAGCCTTGTGATGTGACATTTTATAACAGAAATTTATTGTTATGTAAGGCACAGAAAATTTGTTTAAAAGAATGTGAGTTCCTATGATTATTTTATATATATATATATGTGAGCTGATTGATATTTAATTGGATAATTGTATCAAATTCTGAAAAATTCAATTTTATAGTAGAAGTTAGGTTACAAATTGTTGAAGTGGGAGAAGTATAACTAGGGCAGGGGGTCCTCAAACTACAGCCTGCGGGCCAGATGCAGCCTGCTGAGGACATTTACCAGCTGGCGGGATTATGGCAAAATCAGACTGGAAGTAACATTAGACCTAAATTCCCGTTAGCAACTCATACTTCCAGCACTGGGCTGAGGCGGAGGAGACAGAGTGTGAGGCAATACTGAGTTCTCAGGCTGGGATGTATGGTGTGGGAAAGGGAGAGAGATGCAGAAGATTGAGAACTGATGGCCCGTGGCCTTGTAAAGTAACAGAAGCCACCAAAACAAACAGGCGTGAGGGATGCACAATGCATGCTGCACATGTCACGGCCGCTACAAAGGGAAATATGTGGGCTGTGTCTGGTGTGCGAGTATAGTGACAGTACTACAGGTCCCAGCTTGACACTATCATTGCCATTATACTGTAATGACAATGTAACAGCTTCCTCTCTAGCACATGTTGCGGTACTGACTGCTATTGCTGCCCAGAGTGAGGCTCCTGGTACAGACCGTGGCCCTGTATCCATAGTGACCGCATGTCTGGCTGTTGTGGTCATCAGTTTTATCATTGTGTGTATGTTCTGTAGTTTCATAAAGAGATGGAATATTGCTAACATATGTCATCACCTTATAATCACTGGGGGTCTGACCTTAATGCCCCCCACTTATCCTGAGTATGAGGGGGTGCAGAGCTGGTGTACTGCTTCATTCCCCTCCAGATTCTTAAGGTACATACACTTGTGCAGCTTCAAGTCCCATGGTGACCTCCCCTGGAAGCCTCAGTGTATAATTTGTCACTGAAGCTCATTCTGCACATACAATATATCGCACAGTTATATACATATATGCAGAGTCTTGCCTGTGATTATGATAAATTACAAGTGCAGCACATGCGATCATGCAGAGCTGGATCATGAGAATTGATCCCAGGATTCAGAGGAAGCCAGGGCATTTGGGAAGGCCTCCTGAGTGGTGACTTGTATGCAGTGAAGGTCTGAAGCGGGAGAGAGAGTGTGGGAAATGGAGGCATCACAATGCAGAGGCAGCTTGGAGGAAGTTGGGCATTGCAGTCTGTATGTCTCTGTGTGGGCAAAGTTATTGCTGGTATAATGTTTTTGTAGTGCTGTACATACATACATAGTATTTTACTAATAGCAATTTGGAATCCCTTAGAAATAATAATGTCAAGAAAAAGAAAAATTGACTTGGAGTGTAGGATATTCAAAGAACAGTGGACTTATGATTACTTTTTCATGCAGTACAAGGAAAGAGCTGTATGTCTGATATGCCAGAATATAGTGTCTGTGTTCAAAGAATATAATTTGCATTGACACTATGGAACTCAACATAAAGATAAATATGATTGGTTGGAGAAGTGAGAAAAGATAAAATATTAAAACTGAAAATACATTGACAACTCAGCAAAATATTTTTGTGAAGCAGAAGCAGCTAAATATTTTATCACTGCGAGCAAGTTTTCAAGTTGCCAAGCTAATAGCACACTCTGGCGACCATTCGTGGAGGGAGAATTTATTAAAGAAGGCCTTCTTTCTGTTGCCAAAGAGATGTGTCCAGAGAAGGACGATTTATTTAGTGCAGTGAGTCTTTCAGGACCTCCAATTACATGGAGGATTGAAGAAATGGGAGACAATCTGCATCAGCATTTGCAAAACTCAAAAAAAAATTGCTATTTTTCCTTGGCACTTGATGAAAGCAATGAGGTTCATGATTCTATACAACTTCTAATTTTTATTTGTGGGATGAATGATTATTTTGAAGTCATAGAAGAGCTTGCTGCACTGCAAAGCATCAAAGAAACAACTAGAGGAGAGAATATCTATGAAAAGGTTTGCCAAACTATGAATGGTTTAGAGCTGGATTGGGCTAAACTAGCCAGCGTGACAACTGATGGTGCCCCTAGCATGGTGGGATTTAAGAAAGGAGTAATTGCTCGCATTAACCAAGAGATGGGCAAACATAATCATTCTCATCCAATAGCCATACACTGCCTCATCCACCAACAAGCGCTGTGTAGTAAATCACTGAAGTGAGACTCTGTTATGAAAATTGTGGTATCTTGTATTAACTTCATTAGCGCTAATGCAATAAATCACAGACAATTTCAGGAATTTCATTCTGAGCTAAATGTTGAGGATGAAGATGATCTATATCACACAGAAGTCCATTGGCTGAGTCAAGGGAGAGTTTTGAAACATTTCTATGACTTACTTCCATAGATTACAACTTTCTGCTTTCAAAAAACAAAGAAGTACCAGAGCTCGAGGCAGAATGGAAATGGCACCTTGCCTTTCTGACAGATGTAACAGAGCTACTCAACAATTTCAATATGCAACTTCAAGGAAAGAGGAAGCTCATCTGTGATATGCAATCACATGTCAAACCATTTGAAGTAAAATTAGGCCTCCTCATCAACCAAGTGAAGGAGGAAAACTTCTGCCATCTCCTCACAACTCAAAATCTGTTAGCAGAAAAACCACTGATTGCATTCCCAAACAAAACATGTGTGGATTCATTGGAAAAATTGCAAAAGGAGTTCCAATTTAGATTTTAAAAAGCTTCATTTCCATGAACAGGACATACAGCTTTTTCGTAACCCATTTTCTATTGACATTGAAAATGTGGATACAATTTACCAAATGGAACTGGCCGAACTGCAGAATTGTGACTCTTTGAAAGACTCATTCAAGTCAAGCAGCCTTTATAATTTCTATGCATCTCTCTCCTCTGAGACATATCCTCATCTCAGGAACCATGCACTCAAAATGGCAACCATCTTTGACAACACTTATATCTGTGAACAGACTTTTTCTAGAATGAAACATTTGAAATCTCCAACCAGATCAAGACTAATGGATGGATGCACACTTGCATCACTTGTTACGACTAGCAGTGACAAATATGGAACCAGACATTGACCATCTCATTAGCCAAAAGCAGGCCCATAGTTCCCATTGAAATACTGGTAAGTTTGTTGATTTAACTTTACTTAATTTTAAATATTGTATTTGTTCCCATTTTGTTTCTTCACTTCAAAATAAGATATATACAGTGTGCATAGGAATTTGTCCATAGTTTTTGTTTTTACTATAGTCTGGTCCTCAGTCTGAGGGACAGTGAACTGGCCCCCTATATTAAAAGTTTGAGGACCACTGAACTAGAGTAAAACAATTAAGTTTTGCCCAAGGGCATTGATATGGGGGGGTGCTTCTTTCCCTAGAAGTTTTCTACTTCTTTCCTAGGCTGTGCCATGTAGGGTAACACTATTCTCTTACCTCATCTTAATGACCTTTCTTGAACTTTCTTGATTTTTTTTTCTTTTCTTGGAATTTTCTATGTTTGATATTCTGATTCAGAGGTGCCTAGACTTGTTCCTACTTTATTTGCATGAGCTGGGGCTGCACTGGAAGGCCTGCACCTGAGTTCCTATCCTGGTTCCACTACCTTTTCTGCTGACTTTCTAATTATCTTTGGCTGGAAAATGTTGTACTACATCTTTTTGGGTGTTTTAACACTCTAAAATTTGTTTAGAGTCATTATTTAAAGTAATTTGGAATGATTTTGGGGAGAGGTTGGACAAATTTCTGCTTTTACCCTGCCATCTTGGCCATTACTCTGTGTTTGATATTCTTAACATCAATCAATTTCAGTTAACAAAATTTGATTAAATCATAAAGTTTTAGCTGTTTAATATCCAGCAACTACAATTCAGAAAGTTATTACACATCTTATGCCTACATTTAAGCAACCATATCTCTAGAGCATTTAACCTCTCCAATTGCCCTAAACCAAAATTCTGATTATTTTTAAACTAACTAATCAGCTCCATTCATTTTAAATAAGATATAAGAAATATATGGTAAAGCTGGGCTTAAATGACATACATAAAGAGTAAGTAATATAGTTGTATACTTCTGACTTCAAATCTATTAACATTCCTATTAGACCATAGTACAGCTTTCTATTTAGGTAGATTTCTTTTTATGCATTAAACTGTGTTTTAGATAATTACTTCTCTCATGCTCACCAAAATGAGAATTATTTTGGCCTTTTACCTAACTCATGTCAATGAATATTTATAAGATTCTATAAGTGGGTCAACATGAGTTTGGAGATTTTTTTTGTCAACGTTATCTGTTTTTTTTCTTTAATAATCTAAAAGGGAGGATCTGATTGGTAGTGTAAAGGACTAGACTTGTCTACTACAAATGTCATTGTATAAGATTTGTTTTATGTTTTGTTAATTTTTTAAAAAAAATTATATTCTGTTTTCTGAGAAAAGAAAATTATTTGGGACTAGTCTCCAAGGCTTCTCAAAAGATAAGATAAAATATTCAGTCTAGGAACATATTGAACCCTTTTCAGGGTCTCTAGTAAAATGTAATATTTCAGCAATAGAACACATGCATTTGTTCTTCAGAGAATCATAGGTAATTTTGTGCTTTCAATAGCTTTCAAACTTGACCACATAAAAACTTTCTGAGATATAAGACAGAAGATACTTTGTTTAAAAATGGAAAAGAAAATTATCCCTCTCCAAAAGATACATTTGCTTCCTACCCCAAAATATCATTTTTCTTCCTACCCCCTATTCATATATCACTCATCTCTTTTCTTGATAAGTTTTGACACTCTTGACTATTATTCACTAAACTCTTTTATTCTCTCACACCAGAAAGGAATGCTATAAAATATCTGAGAGGTAATGGAAGACATCATGGAAACTAGTGGGCCAATCTTTAGTCCTACCAAGAATGTTCAAGATGGCTTTACATATGAGTTTATTCCCTTGGTTCATTCCTCTGTGGCTCTCTGTTATACTTCATTTCTGGCTGAATGTATTATTGTCAATTCAAGCTGAAAAAGAGTGAGAATAGTTCTAATAATTTTTTCTCCCTTGATTGTTTCTTTTTTTTTAAATTAATTTTATTATTATAACATTTTTTGACAGTACATAAGCATAGGTAATTTTTTTTTTACAACATTATCTCTTGTGCTCCCTTCTGTTCCGAATTTTTCCCCTCCTTCCCTCCACCCCCTCCCCTAGATGGCAGGCATTCCCATACATATTAAATATCTTATAGTATATCTTATAGTATATCCTATATAAATATCTTATAGTATATCCTAGGTACTTGCAAAGGAAGAATTGTATTTTGACGATAAAAATAATCTGGGAAGAAAAACAAAAACAATGCTCACAGTTTACACTCATTTCCCAGTGTTCGTTTTCTGGGTGTAGCTGATTCTATCCATCATTGATCAATTGGAATTGGATCAGCTCTTCTCTATGTTGAAGATATCCACCTCCATCAGATCCTCATACAGTATCATTGCTGAAGTGTATAGTGATCTCCTAGTTCTGCTCGTTTCACTCAGCATCAGTTGATGTAAGTCTATCCAAGCCTCTCTGTATTCCTCCTGTTGGTCATTTCTTACAGAACAATAATATTCCATAACATTCATATACCATAATTTATCCAACCATTCTCCAATTGATGGCCATCCATTCATTTTCCAGTTTCTAGCCACTACAAAAAGGGCTGCCACAAACATTTTGGCACATACAGGTCCCTTTCCCTTCTTTAGTATTTCTTTGAGATATAAGCCCAGTAGTAGCACTGCTGGGTCAAAGGGTATGTACCTTTTGATAACTTTTTGGGCATAATTCCAGATTGCTCTCCAGAATGGTTGAATTCTTTCACAACTCCACCAACAATGCATCAGTGTCCCAGTTTTCCCACAGCCCCTCCAACATGCATCATTATCTGTTCCTGTCATCTTAGCCAATCTGACAGGTGTGCAATGATATCTCAGAGTTGTCTTAATTTGCATTTCTCTGATCAATAATGATTTGAAACACTTTCATATGAGTGGAAATAGTTTTAATTTCATTATTTGAAAATTGTCTGTTCATATGCTTTGACCATTTATCAATTGGAGAATGGCTTCATTTCTTATAAATTAGAGACAATTCTCTGTATATTTTGGAGATGAGGCCTTTATCAGAACTTTTAACTGTAAATATGTTTTCCCAATTTGTTACTTCCCTTCTAACTTGTTTGCATTAGTTTTGTTTGTGCAAAAGCTTTTTAATTTGATGTAATCAAAATTTTCTATTTTATGATCAATAACGATATCTAGTTCTCCTCTGGTCATAAATTCCTTCCTCCTCCACAACTCTGAGAGGTAAACTATCCTATGTTCCTCTAACTTATTTATAATCTCGTTCTTTATGCCTAAATCTTGGACCCATTTTGATTTTATCTTAGTATGTGGTGTTAAATGTGGGTCCATGCTTAGTTTCTACCATACTAATTTCCAGTTTTCCCAGCAGTTTTTGTCAAAAAATGAATTCTTATCCCAAAATTTGGGATGATTGGGTTTGTCAAACACTAGATTGCTATTTTTATTCACTATCTTGCCATGTTAACCTAACGTATTCCACTGATCAACTAGTCTATTTCTTAGCCAATACCAAATGGTTTTGGTGACTGTTGCATTATAATATAGTTTTAGATCAGGTACAGCTAGGCCACCTTCATTTAATTTTTTTTTTTCATTACTTCCCTTGAAATTCTCTACTTTTTGTTGTTCCATATGAATTCTGTTGTTATTTTTTCTAGGTCATTAAAATAGTTTCTTGTGAGTCTGAGTGAGTATAGCACTAAATAAATTAGTTTAGGGAGTATTGTCATCTTAATTATATTCGCTTGGCCTATCCAACAGCACTCAATGTCTTTCCAATTATTTAAATCTGACTTTATTTGTGTGGAAAGTGTTTTGTAATTTTGCTCATCTAATTCCTTATGTTCCTTTGGTATATATATTCCCAAATATTTTATACTATCGACAGTTATTTTGAATGGAATTTCTCTTTGTATCTCTTGCTCTTGGATTGTGTTGGTAATATACAAAAATGCTGAGGATTTATGTGGATTAATTTTGTATCCTGCAACTTTGCTAAAGTTCTGAATTATTTCTAATAGCTTTTTAGCAGAGTCTTTGAAATTCTCTAAGTATACCATCATGTCATCTGCAAAGAGTGATAGTTTGATTTCCTCATTTCCTACTCTAATTCCTTGAATCTCTTTCTTGGGTCTTATTGTCGAGGCTAGTGTTTCTAGTACTATATTGAATAGTAATGGTGATAGTGGGCAACCTTGTTTCACTCCTGATCTTACAGGGAAAGGTTCCAGTTTATCGCCATTACATATGATGTTTACTGAAGGTTTTAAATATATGCTCATTATTTTAAGGAATAGTCCATTTATTCCTATTCTCTCAAGTGTTTTTAGTAGGAATGGATGTTGGATTTTATCAAATCCTTTTTCTGCATCTATTGAGATGATCATATGGTTTTTATTAATATGATTATTAATATGGTCAATTGTATTAATAGTTTTTCTAATATTAAATCAGCCCTGCATTATGGTATAAATCCTACTTGATCATAGTGCATTATCCTGGGGATGATTTCTGAAGTCTTTTTGCTAATATCTTATTTAAGATTTTAGCATCCATGTTCATTAAGGATATTGGTCTATAGTTTTCTTTCTCAGTTTTTAATCTACCTGGTTTAGGTATCAGTACCATGTCTGTGTCATGAAAGGAATTTGGTAGCACTCCTTCAATCCCTATTTTTTCAAATAGTTTATATAGCATTGGAGTTAGTTGTTCTTTAAATGTTTGGTAGAATTCACATGTAAATCCATCTGGTCCTGGGGATTTTTTCTTAGGGAGTTGGTTAATAGCTTGTTCTATTTCTTTTTCTGAGATGGGACTATTTAGACTATTTACTTCTTCCTCTGTTAATCTGGGCAAGCTATATTTTTGAAGGTATTCTTCCATTTCATTTAAGTTATCGAATTGATTGGCATAAAGTTGAGCAAAGTAGTTCCTAACTATTGTTCTAATTTCCTCTTCATTAGTGGTGAGTTCTCCCTTTTCATTTTCAAGATTAACAAATTGCTTTTTCTCTTTCCTTTTTTTAAAATCAGATTTACAAACCCTTAGTTTTCATAGAACCAATTCTTAGTTTTATTAATTAATTCAATAGTTTTTTTTTTACTTTCAGTTTTATTAATCTCACCTTTTATTTTTACAATTTCAAGTTTCGTGTCTGTCTAGAGGTTTTAATTTGTTCCTTTTCTAGCAATTTTAGTTGTAAGCCCAAATTTGTTGACTCTCTCTTTCTCTATTTTATGCAAGTAGGCCTGTAGAGATATAAAACTTCCCCTTATTACTGCTTTGGATGTATTCCACACATTTTGATATGATGTCTCACTATTGTCATTTTCTTGGGTGAAGTCATTAATTATGTCTATGATTTGCTGTTTTACCCAATCATTCTTTAGTATAAGATTATTTAGTTTCCAATTATTTCTTGGTCTATTTTCCCCTGGCTTTTTATTAAATGTAATTTTAATTGCATTTTGGTCTGAAAAGGATGCATTTACTATTTCTGCCTTACTGCATTTGATTTTGAGGTTTTTATGTCCTAGCATATGATCAATTTTTGTATAGGTTCCATGAACTGCTGAGAAGAAAGTATATTCCTTTCTGTCTCCATTTAGCTTTCGCCAAAGATCTATCATATCAAACTTTTCTAGTATTCTATTTACCTCTTTGACTTCTTTCTTATTTATTTTGTGGTTTGATTTATCTAATTTTGAGAGTGCAAGGTTGAGATCTCCCACTATTAGAGTTTTACTATCTATTTCCTCTTGCAGCTCTCTTAATTTCTCTTTTAAGAATTTAGATGCTGCACCACTTGGTGCATATATGTTTAATATTGATACTGCTTCATGATTGATGCTGCCCTTTAGCAGGATATAATCCCCTTCCTTTTAATTAGATCAATTTTTGTTTTTGCTTGATCTGAGATGAGAATGGCTACCTCTGCTTTTTTGGCTTCACCTGAAGCATAGTAGATTCTGCTCCACTCTTTTACTTTTAGTTTGAATGTATCACCCTGTTTCAGGTGTGTTTCCTGTAAACAACATATTGTATGATTCTGGCTTTTAATCCAGTCTGCTAGCTGCTTTCTCTTTATGAGGGATTTTACCCCATTCACATTTATGGTTAGAATGACTAATTCTATATTGCTTGCCATCCTGTTAACCCCTGCTTATGCTTTTTTCTTTTCCTTTCCTCTTACCCCCCTACCCTGTATTCAACTTGTGAGCACCATTTGCTTTTCACAGACCTCCCTTTTTAGTATCCCTCCCCCACCTTAAAGTTCCTCTTCCTATTTTACCCCTTTTTCTCACAATTTCTGTATTGCCTTCACCTTATCTTACTTCTTCCCTCTCACTTTTCAATGAAGTGGAAGAAGTTTCCCCATAAATCAAATATGTCTGTTGATACACACTATCTTCATCTTCCTCCTTTCTTTCTGTCAGATATAAAAGGTTACTTTTGCCTCTTCATGAAATGTAGTACCACCACTTTACCCTTTTTTATGATATAATTTCCTTTCCACCTCTAGTTTCTAGGACAAATTATACATGTCTTCTTTTCATATTTTTATGGCAGAAATATAGTTCTTAAGATTTCTTTTTACCTTTTTAGAAACCTCTTGAGTTCTGTATTTGAAGATCAAACATTTTGTGTAGGTCTGGGTTTTTTATCAAGAATAGATAGAATTCATTTATTTCGTTAAATGTCCATCTTCTTCCCTGGAAAACGATGCTCATTTTTTGCTGGGTAAGTTATTCTTGGCTGCATATCAAGTTCCTTTGCCTTTCGGAATATCATGTTTTAGGCCCTTCGTTCTTTTAATGTGGAGGCTGCTAGATCCTGGGTTATCCTTATTGTGGATCCTCCATATCTGAATTGCTTTTTTCTAGTAGCTTCCAATATCTTTTCCTTTGTCTGATGGTTCTTGAACTTGGCCAATATATTTCTTGGTGTTTTGCTTTTAGGGTCCCTTTCAGTAGGTGATCAATGAATTTTTTCAATGTCTATTTTATCCTCTGTTCCAAAACATCTGGGCAGTTCTCTTTGATAATTTCCTGGAAAATAGTGTCTTTTTTCCCTCACATTTTTCAGGGAGTCCGATTATTCTCAAATTGTCTCTCCTAGATCTGTTTTCCAGGTCTGTTGTCTTTCCAATAAGGTATTTGACTTTCTTTTCAATTGTTTCGTTTTTCTGGTTTTGCTTGACTACTTTTTGGTTTCTCCTTGAGTCATTCATTTCTAATTGTTCGAGTCTAATTTTCAATAATGTATTTTCTTCATTCACTTTTTTCATATCTTTTTGTAATTGTCTTCTATGGAATTTTTTTCCATTTTATCCATTTTATTTTTTAGAGAGCTGTTTTCTTTTTCCAGCTCACTAATCCTGTTTTCCTTGGAGTTGTTTACCTTTTCTAATTCACTAATTTCATTTCTTAATGATTTGATCTCTTTATCCACTTTGTCTTTAAATTTGTGGATTGACTTCTCCAGGCTCTCTTGCCAAGCTTCCCTTTCCTTTTCCCATTTCTCTTCTAGTTCTCTGGTGCAAGCCTTTTTGATTTCCTCTATGAGATTCTTTTGTATTGAAAAGCAGCTCATATCCCCCTTAGGGGATTCCTCTGGAGACAATCTCATTTTGGTCTCCTCAGTCTTTGAAGTCTGTCCTCTCTCCATACAGAATCTGTCAATGGTTAGAGCCCTTTTAAATTTTTTGTTCTTTTTGTCAGAGCAGAATGAAAGAAAACAAATTGACAAGAGAAACAATTGGTCTGTTTCTGGGGGGGAATGGGTGTGGATGGTACTACCAGGCTTTCTCTACAGACTGTGGGACACAGCAGTGAGGTACTAACAGGACAATGTGGCTGCACTGTGTCTGCACTCTGAGGCTCTGAGAATGTGCTGAGTCACTCTGGGTGGAGGTGGGGCTGGCTAGTCCCGAGAGACTCTAGCTTTCCGGGGTTTTATTCTTTACCTCCAGTGATTACACCTTCTCTGCTGCTCCTGGCTTGCTGCCAAGATGGAACATCCACACTGGGGTAAAAGTTTTTTCCCAGAAACATCACTCCCCTTCCCAATCTGGTCCGAGTTGTGTGAGCTGCCTGTCTTACTGTGTCTGCCTGCCCTCAGTCTGCGCCCAGTCTTTTCGACCCTCCCCTGAGCAAACACAGACCTTCTCTGGTGAATTTCAAGGATGTCTTCTTTTGGTGATTATTTGTGGGTTTCTTTTCCGGTCAAGCATTAACTCCAAGTCTTGTCATGAAGTAAGTCCTGAGAGAAAACATGGAGCTCAAGCAGCTATCTGCCTCCACAACGCCATCTTGGCCAGAAGTCCCCCTTGATTGTTTCTTATGTTCAATTGCCCTGGCACAGTAGGAAAAAGCCATGGTTTCTGTGAAAACTCAAGCAAGGAATTTTAATGCAAAGTTCAACAGAGCTTTATGCTTGATATCTAAAGATTACAAAATCTTCTTGATTCTTCCTATAAAGGAACTCCTATACCTGATTATTCCTGCTAACATCGTTCTACTTTTTCAATGATATATGAAATCCTATTCTAAATCCCAATCAGCATTATTTAATTATTACCTACCCCACTCTTTGCAGTTTGCCCTCATTTTTGTTGCCACAGATACATTTTTTACTGGTTGCTTTGACCATGTTTTTAAACTCCAGTGAACCATTTTCCCCTACCATAGGTTACTGAAAACATTTTCATTCTGTGCTACATAGGCTTTCTCTGTGCATCCTAGAAAAATGTGGAATGGTGGAAAGAATATTGGAGATATCAGTTTTATCATCTATAAAATATGGATAATAATATTTGAAAACTATTTCATGAGACTGAAGCAGAAAATTATATATAGTAGATGAAAACATCTTGTAATCTGAAAACATTATTCTAATGCTTTAAGAAGAAAACTGTGTTTTATCCAGTCCTATCAGAGGACCTAGTACTCAAAATTGCTTTTCTTGCTTATCTAATTCTACTTGCAAGTATTTTCCACAGTATTATCACATATTTTAATCTTCTTAGTTGCCAAACAACTCTTACTTATAATGCAAATGTCTTGTAATCTTAGGTTCTACAAGAAGCATTTTTTGTACCAATAAATCAAATTAAGAAGAATTTATTAAGCACTTGCCAATTCCAGGCCTTGTGTTGAGGTGCAGATATAAAGAAAAAGCAACACCAGTCCTTGTCCTCAAGGAGCTTACATTTTAATGGGGAAGGTGAAGAAAGAACTGACACTTTCTTCTTGCTTTATTAATTTTGCACTTGTAAGTTTTATGGCTACTTTCCCCAATTTCTACATCATTATTTACTAACATTTTCCTATGTCCCTAAAATGTTCTTATTCATTATTTAATATATAGGCATATAATGTAAAAATTGTCACCATGGTTTAGTATGTATGTGTATATATATGCATATATATGTATATATGCAGGTATATTTTACATATACTTCAAAGCTTAAGAGTCCATGTTTTATCCAAATTCTGCACAGGAAGTCCACCTGATGTATTTCTTATATATCTCTTGAAATTTATTCTAGCATGTTTTTTTCTGTGTAATGATCTGTTTTTCTAACTATATGTCTTGATTCACTTTTTTTGGTTGTTTATATTTGATATACTGTACACTACATTCATATGCATTCCTATTAATGTAGCTTTAAAAAAATGCTAAGGTTTCTGCTAGCAGGGGTTTTTTTGTTCAATACCATTCCACAGCCATGCATAGGAATTCCTTTTTTTAAGATTTTTTTTTTTTTTTTGAGGTGGGGGACAGTTATTTGTTTCTCCTCTGAATAAATTTCTTTATGCTAAGAATTGTTCCTTTTACATAGCCTGACACATTTTTTTAGTTAATCAGAAGTTTTGCCTTATAAATTGCCAGTTGTTTAATTGATAATTAAAATATTAAAACAGTATGGTGAAATGTTTTATTGTCTTTCCTTTTTAAAAGTAGGTGCCCCTCTGAAAATATATATTTTTTGTTTTGAATTCCTGCCCCATCTTTGGTGCCTAATGACTACAGGAACAAACTGGGGATTGTAGCCTTATGTGTTTTAGGTACTAGTTTAATGATCTGGTTCTAATATGCAATCTGCTGAATTTTATTGACTTGGAATATCACTACTGCTAAGGATTTTGCACCAGATTAAAATTTTAAAAAATAAGAAAATGATTAAACTGGATTGAATTTATTTAAACACATCAGTTTGATTAAATATTTGAGCTTAATTTATAAAGAGAGTATTTATATTTTTAAATTGTTTTACTTTAAGATGAGTAATTTCCTTGCTTGGCAGGAGTACTTCAATAACATCCTTTTGTCCTATGAGAAGGACTCATTATCTGTTCCTATTTTAGTGAAACTAATGAGCATTTTCATACAGCATGAATTAGATCTATACTTTTAAAATTTGGGCAGTGACTTAAAATCCTGATATCTGTTCTATATCTTATGATGGCTTCTCAATAAGTAACATTTAACAAATTCCCTATACTAAGAGGCAGTATAGTATGGCAGAAAGAGAACTTGATCTGTCTTCAGAGGAGTTGGCTTCATATCCCATCTCTATCATTAACTCTTAAGTCTTTGGACAAATCACTCAATTTCTTTGCACACCAGTTTCCTTATCTATATGACAGGGGAGTTGTAGGAGATGACTTTTAAGGTCTGTTATACTTTTAAATATGTGACCTTCTGTTGAATAGTAGCCTCTTGAATTTTGTAATATTGTAACTTTAAAGTCCTATAGAATTGTAAAATGTAATCTTGTAGATTTAGTCATAACTACGGATTTTCTTTCAATAATTTTTTGTTGACTAAGAAATATTGATATATGCAGAGTTCTTAGTGTTGGAGTAAAGATAATTTACAAATAGATTTCTAGGTTCTATAAATATAGTTGGGAAAATATACATATTTTCATTAACCTCTAAAAGAAATTTAGAACTTCCTTCAAATATTTTAAAACATTATTTGGAAAATGGATTCATAGGATTTGCTAAACTATATTTGCTATAAAAGGCTCTATAACACAAGTTAAGAATCCCTGGTATAGAGAAGGCCCAGTAAATAAACTCTGTCTACCCATGTAACCTGTCAATTCTACAACTTTTAGTCTTAAGAAGGTCCATGGAGCTTGATATATAAGATCCCATGGAAAAGAGACTCTAAGATACTGCTCCACAAGGTGTGTCTTCAAGTGATAAAAGGGTTAAAGAATTTTTGTGACTATCTACTTTGTGTCTTTCAACTCCTACTGGGTCTAATCTATCACCCAAGGGAAGGAGGCAAGGGACCTGATCAGGTGTTTTTTTTTTTTTTTTTTTTTTCTGCCCCAAAGGACTTTCCCAATCCCAAAGCAATGATTTTCAGCAAAGCCTACACAAGATAACTTCTCCCTCTTATTGACAATCCAGTCTACCAATTAGGCTTAAGAGAACTTCTGATGCAAAGCAGAGCAACCTACCTTTTGACTTCAGGCCTTCCATCTTCTTCTGTATCTTGAAGAAAGAGGAAGAAGAAAGTTAGTGCATAAAATGAATTTTCTTTACCTACTATGTAGATTTGTGTCCAACTCCTGCTGTGCTCTTTTCTTGCCTAATCTCTACCACCTGTGTCCCTTTTACCTCATGATGCCTTCAGATTAATCTACAACCTTCTCTGAGAAAAGTGGTGCCCATTACTTAAGGGTGAACATTCTTATAACTGGTCATACCCTTCATATCTACCCTTCACCCTTCAGTTCCTCATCCCCATGCCCTTTAACCTTTCCTCCCTGAAATTTCAATTAAACATTTCCCAATTCTTCCATCATGCTCTCTAGAATTCCTGTTCCATCAACAATAAACTTCCCTTCATTCTTAAATGTTTTCTTCTCCCACACTTTTCATTTACTAGTAGTTACTAAAATGTGGACCCCTTTAGAAGACATAGTATCCTAGGAATACTCTTTCTAGTATTGGCTCATTCTGCTTGGATCACTGATTGAGAAGAGGGAATTGAAATACTCCTTGCTTCTTCCTATCACCACTTCTAGGTTTTCCCCCATCCTCCATCATTCAGTAACTTCTCTTTCTTTGAGCTTCATACTATTAATATCTACTATCTAATCAAAATCCTGGTAGCTGTTGTCTATAGACCTCCAGGTCACTCCTCTTCCTTTCTTGGCTTACCTGAAATTAGGAAAAGGCAGTTTGCACTTACCGTGTTTCCCCGATAATAAGACACTGTCTTATTATTTTTTTGGGACTAAAAAACACCAGAGGGCTTATTTTCAGGGGAGGGCTTATTTTATCCTCCATCATGCCCCTTTTATCCTCCATCATGGCCATTTTAGCCTCCATCATGCCCCTTTTAGCCTCCATCATGCCCCCTGAGTGCTTATTTTATTCTCCATCGCTTACTGAACTTACCAAGTTTTTAGATGGTCCTGTCTCAGCTCTACTCTGCGGCGCTGCTCTCAGTAGCGCCAGCAAGCAAATCACCAGGGAAGAAGAGGATGACGCGCTCACTGCTGCAGCTCTGATTGGATGCAGCTCGGAGCGCGACGTGCGTTTCACCCGGGAGGGGAGGGCGGCGCTGCATACTGAAGGTACCGCTACGCAGCATATAGCGCAGGGGATCACCATGATGACCGTTTTCATAGTAAGTTCGATAGGGCTTATTTTCGGGGGAGGGCTTATTTTAGCAGAATATTAAAGAGTATGTGGGTGTCTTATTTTCAGGATAGGTCTTATTATCGGGGAAACACGGTAGTACTCACCAATCACCTAGCTATCTAGAACAGAGTCCTAGGGAAAAAAAAAACACTATATTTTAAAGTTTAAATGACTTGATGAGGATCACAGAAAAATATGCAAGAAAAACTGAGAGTATATAAAATAACCACTTCTACAACATAGTAAAAAGTCCATAGGACATATAAATCAAAAGGAAATATCACAGCAAATTTATAGATTTATAGAACCTTTAAATAAAAGCAATTCTTTTCCAAATTAATAAGGAGAGGAATATATTATCTGTAATTAATTGTAAAAATAAATTTGCCAATATTTTATTATAAAAATCATCCTTGAAGATAATCTGAGGAAGTAGGAATGTGATTGGGGGGGCAGGGCGGAGTCAACATGATGAATTAAAGCAACTCTCTTAACATATCTCACCAATTTTAAAAATAAAACTTCAAATCCAATTTTTGAATGACAGAGCCAACAAAAGTTCCAACCTAAAAAATCTTAGGAGTCTACAGGAGAAGTGATAAGGTATTCAATAAGCTTAAACTGTTCACACAGATTTGAAATTTGGGACAGTGCCACTCCCCCCATACTCCAGGTGAACTGAACCCAATTTCAATATAAAAATGAAAGTCAAGAAATAGGAGGGAAAATAAGTAAACAGCACAACAATAACAAAAGAACTTGAACATAAAAATCTATTGTGGTGTCAGAGAAGACCCAGAAAAAAATGACAATAATAAAAATTACAATCAAACTCTCAAAGAAAAATGCTAATTGGATCCAACCCCAACAAGAATTCTTAAAGAATTAAAGAGATAAGAGTGGTAGAGGAAAAATTGAGAAAAAAAATGAGTGATAAGAAAATTATGAAAATAGAATTAACAGCTTGGTAAAAAAGAGGCACAAGAAATATTGAAGAAAATAACACCTTAAAAAAGAAATTTGGTTTAAGGGTAAAAGATGGATAAAAATTCACTGAAAAAAAGAACTCCTAAAATGCACACTAGGCCAAATGGAAAAGTAAGCCCAAAAATTCTCTAGAAATAAGCACTCTTTATAAAGCAAAATTTGCCAAATGAATAAAAGTGATACAAAAGCTCATTGAAGAAAAAAAATCCTTATAATCCAAATTATAGCTGGGCATCAAGAAACAATAAAAACAAAGTCAACAGAATTTTTTAAAAAGAAGAAAAAGTAAACTATTCTCAATGGGAAAAAAAAAAAAAAAACAGCTGACCTGGAAAATAGATCTAGGAAAGATAATTTAAAAATTATTAGACTACCTGAAAGCCATGATAAAAGGAAAAGCTTAGACATCATATTTCAAATATTGAGGAGCCATAATCAGATGCAGCTTCCATTGTAAGGCAATGAATGAAAGGCCTCGAATATGATATTTTAAAGGGCAAAGAAATTTGAATTTCAGCCATCAAGTGTCTAGCAAAATTAAGCATTATCTTTCAGGGAAAAAAGATGGACATTCAATGAAACAGGCAAATTTAATTTATTTCATTGGAAAGACCAGAGCTGAACAGAAAATTTGTCTCCTATTCTTCCTATTTGAAAAGACAAGTAATATATCAGTTATACATGTGAATCATGTAAAACATATTTTCATAATCTTCATGTACCAAAAAAACCCCAAGAAGTAAGAAAATATATATTTTTTTTTAAAAAAAGTTTCCAATCTTCCTTTACAGTTTATCAGTTCTTTCTCTGGAGGTATTAAATTTTTTATCTTGGGTCTCTTGGAATTGTCTTGGATCAGTCTTTATCATAGTAGTTAAGGCTTTCACAGCTGATCATTCTTACAATATTGTTGTTTCTATGTCTAATGTTCTCCTCAGAAAGAGGGAGGGAGAGAGGTATTAGCAGTATGTCCTTGGGCAAATCACTTCACCCTATTTGCCTCAGTTCCTCATCTATAAAAATGAGCTAGAACAGAAAATGGCAAACCATTCCAATATATTTGCCAAGAAAACCCAAAACCTAATCACAAAGATTCAGACATACTGAAACAATTAAACAACAGCAAAAGTATAAGGCAGCATATTAATTGCTTGAAAGACAACTTTTAGAGAAAGAACTCTACTGTTTGGAAAACATCACCTAAAATAACCTAGTCTTTGAATCTCAGTTTTGCTATCTGTAGAATGAGAAGACTTGAATTCTACCTTCAATCTTTGATATATTCATTTAAGTGGAAAACTCAACATGCATTTTATTTTAGTGAGATTATTTCAGAAATATATACATATTGGGGCAAAGCCAGGATGGTGGAGAATAGACAGTTCTTTGTCTGAGCTCATCCTAACTTCCCTCAGATAACCACTAGATCAAGCCTTTGAACTGGATTTGGAGTGACACAAATATTTAGAGTGTAACAAATTTCCAGAGAAGGTATTTTGGAAGAACTTCATAAAAGGTCTGTTTTCATCTATCAGAGGGTGGGGGGTGGAAGGGAGGTGGCCAAGCACAGGTGCAGCACAGGGACCCAAGGTGGTGTGGTGTTCCTCCACTGCAGAATATACCAGTAGTCTCTTAGCTAAAATACATAGCATCGGCTACTCTGTCCTGGTTCAGAAGCCAGTAGATCAGCAGATTAGCTGTGAAAACACAAATACAAAAGGCAAATAGTGAGTCTCTGAACCATAATATAACATGGGACTTGGCCATGCCCGTCTAGCACAAGAAGTAAGCTGTAGCACCAGTCAGTATGAAGCTGCTGTCACCTATATAGAAAGCTTGGGACAATCTCCCCTTTGCCCTAAGAACAGAACTCAACCTTTAAAAATGAGCAAAAATGACCATAGATAGTTTTTATGGAGACAGAGAAGAACAGACTTCAAATCCTGAGGACACTAAAGCAAATCATCTCTAGATAAAGTCCCAAAGGGTGATTTGAGTTGTTCTCTATCTCACATGGCTCTCTTGGAAGAATTCAGAATACAAAGGGGCAAAGAAAATGCAAACTTTGCAACAAAATTTAGAAAAGGAAACAGTTGTTATCTGAAGAAAACTCCTTTAAAAATAAATATAGAGAAATGGAAAAAACATATAACTCCTTACAAAATAGACTTGATGAAATGCAAAAAAGAAACCAGCTCATTGAAAAACAGAATTTGTGAAATGGAAAAAAAAAATCCAATGAACAAAACAAGTCATTTAAAAGTTCAATTGGCCAAGTGCAAAAGACAAAAAAGCTAACTGAAGAAAATAATTCAGTAAAATTTAGAATTGAACAAATGGAAGTGAATGATTCAATGAGAGATCAAGAATTAGTCCAACAAAGCAAAAAAAAAATGAAAAAAAAAATAGAAGAATATGTAAAATACATCTTTGGAAAAAAAACTGAACTGGAAAAATAGATCTAGGAGAGCATTTAAGAATACTGGACTTCTTGAAAACCATGATGAAAAAAAAAAGAGCCTAGACAACATCTTTCAGGAAATCATTAAGGAAAACTGCCCTGATGTCTCAGAACCACAGGGTAAAGTAGGCATTGAAAGAATTAACTTCCTGATGAAAAAGGAATATCAGAGCTAAATTTCAAAAGTATCAGATAAAAGAGAAAATATTACAAGCAACTAGAAATAAACAATTCAAATATTGAGGAGCCATAATCAGATGCAGCTTCCATTGTAAGGCAATGAATGAAAGGCCTCGAATATGATATTTTAAAGGGCAAAGAAATTTGAATTTCAGCCATCAAGTGTCTAGCAAAATTAAGCATTATCTTTCAGGGAAAAAAGATGGACATTCAATGAAACAGGCAAATTTAATTTATTTCATTGGAAAGACCAGAGCTGAACAGAAAATTTGATTTTCAAATACAGAACTCAAAAGAAGAAAGAAAAAAAAAACTTTCTTTTAGAAGTTAAAAAGTCAATAAAGTTAAAAAGTTCATATCCCTATATGGGAAGACAATATATTTAATGCTTGAGAACTGTATCTCTGATATGGGTATATTTAGTGTATGTAAGTATAATTTGATTTTATTGTGATGATATAAAAAAGAAACTAAAGCTGGAAAGGGATTGTATTAGAAGAAGATGAAAGGGGAGATAAAATGGGATAAATTACATCACATGTAGAGGCAAAAAAGACCTATTACATTTGAGGGAAAGAAGGGAAGGGACTGAGCATTGGTTGAACCTTACTCTCATCAAATTTGGCTCAAAGACAAGATATCAGATGTATTTAGCTTATGGAGAAACTTGTCTCACCCTATAGGGAAGTAGGAGAGGAAAGAGGAAAAGAAAGGGGAAAGAAAAGGGGGAGGCTAATAAAAGGGAGAACAGAAGTAGAAGGGGAAATGTCTGTAAAAGGGGAAGTTTGTTGAGGGAGATAGTAGTCAGAAGCAAATTATAGGGGAGGAGGGAAAAGGGGAAAAGAAAAAGAAAAGTATAAACTTGGGGAAAACTAGATGGTAGAAAATACAGAGTTAGTAATTAAAAAAAATTAAATTATTTTTATTGTTTAAATTAATTTTATAATTATAACTTTTTGATAATGCTTAGATATACATTATAATAGATATGCATAGATAATTTTTTTTAAACATTATCCCTTTGTACTCCCTTCTGTTCCGAATTTTCCCCTCCTTCCCTCCACCCCGTCCTCTAGATGGCATGCATTCCCATGCATATTAAATATGTTATAAGGTATCCTAGATACAATGTATGTATGCAGAACTGATGTTGTTGTTGTTGTTGTTGTTATTGTTCTTGTTGTTGTTGTTGCTAAGGAAGAAATGGATTCAAAAGGTAAAAATAACCTGGGAAGAAAAACAAAAATGCAAACAGTTTATAATAATTTCCCACTGTTCCTTCTCTGGGTGTAGCTGATTCTGTCCATCATTGATCAATTGGAGCTGAGTTAGATCTTCTCTTTGTTGAAGATATCCAATTCCATCAGAATACATCCTCATACAGTATTGTTATTAAAGTGTATAACGATCTCCTGGTGCTGCTCATTTTACTCAGCATTAGTTGATGTAAGTCTCTCCAAGACTCTCTGTAGTCATCCTGCTGGTCATTTCTTACAGAACAATAATATTCCATAACATTCATATACCATAATTTACCCAACCATTCTCCAATTGATGGGCATCCATTCATTTTCCAGTTTCTAGCCACTACAAAAAGGATTGGCACAAATATTTTGGCACATACAGGTCCCTTTCCCTTCTTTAGTATTTCTTTGGGATATAAGCCCAGTAGTAGCACTGCTGGATCAAAGGGTATGCACAGTTTGATAACTTTTGGGGCATAATTCCAGATTGCTCTCCAGAATGGTTGGATTCTTTCACAACTCCACCAACAATGCATCAGTGTCCCAGTTTTCCCACATCCCCTACAATCTTCATAATTATTTTTTCCTGTCATCTTAGCCAGTCTGACAGGTATGTAGTGGTATCTCAGAGTTGTCTTAATTTGCATTTCTCTGATCAATAGTGATTTGGAACACTCTTTCATATGAGTGGAAATAGTATCAATTTCATCATCTGAAAATTGACTATTCATATACTTTTACCATTTATCAATTGGAGAATGGCTTTATTTCTTATAAATTAGAGTCAATTCTCTGTATATTTTGGAGATGAGGCCTTTATCAGAACCTTTAAATGTAAAAAAATGTTTTCCCAATTTGTAACTTCCCTTCTAATCTTGTTTGCATTAGTTTTGTTTGTACAAAAGCTTTTTAATTTTATGTAATCAAAATTTTCTATTTTGTGACCAATAATGATCTCTAGTTCTCCTCTGGTCATAAATTCCTTCCTCCTCCACAAGTCTGAGAGGTAAACTATCCTATATTCTCTAATTTATTTATGATCTTGTTCTTTAGGCATAAATCATGGACCCATTTTGATTTTATCTTAGTATGTGGTGTTAAGTGTGGATCAATGCTTAGTTTCTGCCATACTAATTTCCAGTTTCCCCGGCAGTTTTTGTGTCACAAAAGTTGGTATCTTTGGGTTTGTCAAACACTGGATTGCTATATTTAGTCATTTTCTTGTCCTGTGAACCTAACCTATTCCACTGATGAACTAGTCTATTTCTTAGCCAATACCAAATGGTTTTGGTGACTGCTGCTTTATAGTATAGTTTTAGATCAGTTACAGCTAGGCCACCTTCATTTGATTTTTTTTTTTTCATTAATTCCCTTGAAATTCTCGATCTCTTGTTCTTCCATATGAGTTTTATTGTTTTTTTTTTCTAGGTCATTAAAATAGTTTCTTGGGAGTCTGAATAGTATAGCACTAAATAAATAGATTAGTTTAGGGAATATTGTCATCTTTAGTATATTTGCTCAGCCTATCCAAGAGAACTTAATATTTTTCAATTATTTAAATCTGACTTTGTTTTTATGGCAAGTTTCTTTTGTAATTTTGCTCATATAATTCCTGACATTACTTTGGTAGATATACTCCCAAATATTTTATACTGTCGACAGTTATTTTGGATGGAATTTCTCTTCGTATCTCTTGCTGTGGATTTTGTTGGTAATGTATAAAAATATTGATGATTTATGTGGATTTATTTTGTAGCCTGCAACTTTACTAAAGTTATGAATTATTTCTAATAGCTTTTTAGCAGAATCTTTGGTGTTCTCTAAATATACCATCATATCATCTGGAAAGAGTGATAGTTTGGTTTTCTCATTACCTACTCTAATTCCTTTAATCTCTTTCTCAACTCTTATTGCTGAGGCTAGCGTTTCTAATACAATATTGAATAGTGATGGTGATAGTGGGCAACCTTGTTTCACTCCTGATCTTACTGGGAAATGTTCCAGTTTATCTCCATTACGTATGATGTATACTTGTTAGGATTACTAGGTGAGAACTCAGGTTGTCTGGACAATTACAAGGTGAGAACTCAGGTTGACTTGACAGTTCTCTGGCTCAGACCTGTAAAGCGAGTTTACACCTTAGGAATCCTAGAAGGAGCGAGCTCATTGGCTGAAGTGGTTAATCCCAGAAGCCCTTGCATTATCCCACGCCCATTCTCTGGGAGGATAAAAGAGGCAACATTGGGCCTGGAGAGCAGTCTGCCTGGGGAAAGAAAAGGGCTGGACGACAGCACTCCAGGAAGAGGAGAAGTCTCTGCATTACATCAGGCCTGACGGGGCTCTCTGCAGGAAGGGAAGTCATTTCTCTGGACAAGAGTACAGGAAGAAGAATCTGTCTGAGAGATTTGAGTAGACACAGCAGATCTCTTCCCAGAGAGCAATCAGCAGCTTCTGGAGACAACAGCTCGCTACAATTGGCGCCCAACGTGGGGCCAGGACCTTTCCTTATTCTGACAAGGACTGAGCCCTTCTGAGCCCTTCAGAGGAGCTATACTGGACCATAGCAATTTGGCGCCCGAACAGGGACCGACACAATCCTGATTCCAGTGGAAAAGCCTCCCATCCAGATCTCAGTCTCTCTGACCCAGAACCGTGAGTAACGAGGAAACTTTGTTAAAGATTAAGTGAGCGTGCTAATAGATAAATAAGGAACTTAACTTGTTAAGGGCTAAACCAGCAATCTCTTATAGTGAAATGGGGCAAACACCTTCTGTTCAAGGAAAATGTTTAGAGAGCATCATCAAGGTTATGAAAAGCCAAGGATTGATTATAATTTTGGAGGAGATTACTCAACTTTTAAGAACTGTGAAGGTCATATGTCCTTCTTTTTCTCTGGAAGAAGAATTGGATCCAGATGAATGGGAATTAGTAGGAAAGCAATTAGGTGAACACTACAATTCCAGGCCAAACTCAATTTCCAAAGATACAATTCATATATACAATGTAATCCAATTGACTTTAAACAATGTTATTCTAAAGGAAGAGATGAAGGAGCAAAATGGGGAAGTGTCAACTAAACTAGGTGAAAAGGATGAATCAGATAACAATGAAGTTAAGTACAATTCTGAGCAACAGCAACAGGAGCACCTCCCATCTCCTCCCTCAATTAACCCTTCAGGGGTGGAGCAAGGAGGAGAGGAAGAGGCAGAAACACAAACAGAATTGTCCGTGAAGCAGTCTAAGCCTATGACAAGATTAGAAAAAGCATTGGTTAAAGCTAAGAGAGAAGGACAGGATATAAGTGATTTTATACATGCATATCCTGTGATTGAAAATATTGACTCTGTAGGTCAAAAAAGGAGAAGATATGCACCTTTAGATTTGAATAAAATTAAAGATTTGAAAAAAGGTTGTACCCTTTATGGGGCTACATCAGCTTATGTTAAAATGTTACTAGATGGTTTGTCTTATGAAGTCCTAACCCCGAATGATTGGAAATCCATAGCAAGGACATGTCTGGAACCTGGAGAAAATTTGCTATGGCTTGCAGAATTTCATGAATTATGTAAAATTCAAGTCAGATGCAATTTGGAAATAGGAGTTAACACACAATTCACTTTTGAGCACTTGGCTGGCAAAGGTCGGTATGGAGAGAATTCAGAAGAGATTAATTATACCATGACAATATATGAACAAATTGCTAAGGCTGCAATAAAAGCTTGGGGTGTCCTCCCTGGACAGAAAGATCGGGGAGAGGCTTTCACTAAAATACAGCAAGGTCCCAATGAACCTTTTGCGGATTTTGTGGGACGTTTGCAAACTGCTGTCAAAAGAACTATTGGAGAAAATGCAGCTACAGAAATAATGACTAAACATCTGGCTAAGGAAAATGCCAATGAGATTTGCAAAAGAATTATATGGGGATTAGACAAAGATGCTCCTTTAGAGGAGATCATAAGACGCTGTGCTACAGTGGGAACAAATGCTTTTTACACCCAGACAATGATGAATGTGGAAAAACAGGGTCCCTCCTGGCAAGGGCCTTCTAGAGAAACTCGGCAATGTTTTCAATGTGGAAAAATTGGACATCTAAGAGCTCAGTGTAGGTATGGAGATACAGTGAGGAAACAGGGTGAGAGAAGACCTAAAACCCCATGTCCAAAATGCAACAGAGGACTCCATTGGGCATCAGAGTGTAGAATAATTCAGGGAAATGGGATGAGGGGCCCAGGTCCAGGGCCCCAGGCAAAAAAAAACTTGGGGCATGATGGCAGCTGATGTTACATCCAAAGAATCTTTAGAAGGCCAGGACTCTGATTTGATCAAACAGCAGAAATGCAATCACATGGCAGAAAAGGATTATCTGATAAATCAGCCAAAAGGGGAATCAGACTGTAAAAATGGATTACACTTGGGGAGAATACAGGCCTTTTAAACCCACAGGGCTGTGTCAGTGCAAACAATTCCAATGTAATTGCCAGATGATGAGAAGAGATTTAGAAAGTGGTAAATAGAAGGTATATAGATAGGTTAACTGCCTGGGGGAGAGGGTTTGCTTGTATTTCTTCAGCAGGAGAAGGAATCAGATGGGTGCCAACGAGTCGTATTCGCCTTGTCCATCAGAGAGGGACAGAAAAAGAGAAAGACCTCAAAATAAAGGAGAAGATCTAAGAAACATCTTACACCGAAAGAGCATGGCTAATAAAAAGACTGTTAAAGAACTTTAAAACCAGCAGGAATCATTGGATTTCCTAACACAAGATGAGACTAATGGACAATGGACTTATAGACATTTATAAATTTTCGATTTATGATTATTTGATCATGTTATTTGTTTTATACTTCTAGCATGTATTATGTTACTATGTGTTAATGTAATCCATGTAATTATGTGTAATGTTTCCCATATTGATGGATTTATGTTTCAAGGTCATGACTATCCTATGTTCTAAATCAAAAGAAATGGTTTTAAATATATGCTCCTGATTATTTTAAGAAATAGTCCATTTATTCCTATACTCTCAAGTGTTTTTAGTAGGAATGGATGTTGGATTTTGTCAAATGCTTTTTCTGCTTCTATTGAGATGATCATATGGTTTTTGTTAATCTGGTTATTTATATAGTCGATTATGCTAATGGTTTTCCTTATATTGAACCAGCACTGCATTCTTGGTATAAATCCCACTTGGTCATAGTGTATTATCCTGGGGATGATTTTCTGTAGTCTTTTTGCTAATATTTTATTTAAAATTTTAGCATCAATATTCATTAAGGAGATTGGTCTATTTTTTCTCTATTTTCAACCTACCTAATTTAGGTATCAGTACCATCTCTGTGTCATAAAAAAAATTTGGTAGGACTCTTTCAATCCCTATTTTTTTCAAATATTTTATATAGCATTGGAGTTAATTGTTCTTTAAATGTTTGGTAGAATTCACATGTAAATCCATCTGGTCCTGGGGATTTTTTCTTAGGGAGTTGGTTAATAGCTTGTTCTATTTCTTTTTCTGAGATGGAACTATTTAGACTATTTTCTTCTTCCTCTGTTAATCTGGGCAAGCTATATTTTTAAAGGTATTCTTCTATTTCATTTAAGTTATCGATCGCTCTCTGGAAATAGAGATCTGCTGTGTCAACTCAAATCTCTTGGACAGATTCTTCTTCTTGTAGAGAACCGTTGTCTCCAGACAGTTGCCGTTAACTGTCGTCCAGAGAAGTGACTTCCCTTCATGCAGAGAGCCGCGTCAAGCCTGATGTAGCGCAGAGACTTCTTCTATCTCTGGAGTGCTGTCCTCTTTTATCCTCCCAGAGAATGGGCGTGGGATAATGCAAGGGCTTCTGGGAAGAAGTACTCCAGCCAATGAACTTGCTCCTCTTAGAATTCCTAAGGTGTAAACTCCCTTTAAAGGCCCAAACCAAAGGTCCAAGCCAGAGAACTGTCAAGTCAACCTGAGTTCTCACCTTGTAATTGTCCAGACAACCTGAATTCTCACCTTGTCACTGTCCAGACAACCTGAGTTCTCACCTGGTAATCCTAACATCCCCCCCTTTCTTTTGATTTAGAACATAGGATAGTCATGACCTTGAAACATAAATCCATCAATATGGGAGGTATTACATATAATTACATAAATTACATAAGCACATAGTAACATAGTAACATAATACATGCTAGAAGTATATAAAAAATAACATGATCAAATAATCATAAATTGAAAATTTATAAATGTCCATAAGTCCATTGTCCATTAGTCTCATCTTGTGTTAGGAAGTCCAATGATTCCTGCTGGTTTTAAAGTTCTTTAACAGTCTTCTTATTAGCCATGCTCTTTCAATGTCAGATGTTTCTTAGATTTTACCCTTTGTTTTGAGGTCTTTCTCTTTTTTTGTCTCTCTCTGATGGACAAGGAGAATACGACTCGTTGGCACCCATCTGATTCCTTCTCCTTCTGAAGAAATATAAGCAAACCCTCTCCTCCCAGGCAGTTAACCTATCTGGTCCCTTCCATTCACCATTTTCTGGGTCTCTCCACATCACCTGGCGATTATCTAAGGACAGTAGAGCTGCTCGCACTGGACACTGCCCTTCTGGTGAGTTATAAAACCTGTCTGCCGGAGCCAGTGCATCTTTGTCAAAAATTAGAAAATTAATGGTATAGAGAACTAAATTTAAAAGTTCTCTAGGGTTACCTGTGGCTCCCCCTTTCTTTTGTTTTTGGAGGAGGGTCTTAAGGTCTCTGTTTCTTCTCTCTACTATTGCCTGACCTTGCGGATTAAAAGGTATTCCAGTAATGTGTAATATCTTATACTGCACACAGAAGTGTGCAAAATGTTTAGAACTATATGCAGGTCCATTATCTGTCTTTATTTCTTGTGGCATACCCATAATTGCAAATGCTTGGATAAGGAATTCAGTGACCACTCAGGCTGTCTCTTTTGCTGTTGATAATGCAAAAGTGAATCCTGAAAAGGTATCTACTATCACGTGGATGAAAGATAGATGACCAAAAGATTTATAATGGGTCACATCCATTTGCCAGATTTCATTGGGTCTCAAACCATGAGTATTCTTCCCTGGAGGGAGTGTAGCAGCGTGGAAAGGAAGACAAGCTGTACAGCTTTTTACTATGCTCCTAGCTTCCTCTCTTGTGATTCCAAATTGTAAACGTAAAGCTCGAGCAGCCTGATGATATTTAGAATGAGATTCTTGTGCTTCCAGAAATAAAGGACTACTAGCTAACATGGTTAGGCTATCTGCCTTTGAATTTCCATCAAAAATAGGACCTGGAAGTCCACTATGTGAGTGGACATGCAAGATATAAATCTTGCCTGGATGTTTTCTCACTTGCTCTTGAAGTTCCTTAAAGAGCTGATAAATATTAGAGGCTACAAATTTTATTTGGGCTGTGGCAATTCTTTGTACTACACCTACTGAATAGCCTGAATCAGTAATTATATTTACGTCTCCTGGGTAATAAGTAAGACCTAGCATGATAGCAAATAATTCATTCTGTTGAGTGGACTGAAAAGGAGTCCTGACTACTCTCTTTATGGTTAAATCATGAGAGTATATAGCACAAATATTTTCTTTGGAGGCATCTGTAAAGATTGTTGGTCCTTTAAGAGGAACCTTAGAAACCTTTTCTTCAAAAATCCACCGCCAATTATATAATAGCCGGGTTATCTTTAATGGAGATCCATGTGCAAAATTTGGAGCAGTGGCCAATAAAATTTGCCATTCTGGGATGGTCTCACAGCATACATTAATTTGTGCATTAGTATAGAATGTGTATATTTTTTCAGGACTTATTCCAGATAATTGTGTTACTCTTTTAATAGCCTTTAATAAAATCCTAGCCACAAGCACTGGGTAAGGAGTAAGGCTTTGTTCTGGTTATGCTGGGAGGTTCACCCACTCAATCACACTGTCTCCTTGATGAAGGACTCCTGTGGGTGCCTCTTTTGTAGCAAAAACTGATATTTCCAAGGGTTTTTGAGTGACTCTTTCAACCACATTGGCTAAAGCCAGTTCAACTTCTCTCAAAGCCTCTTATGCTTCTTTTGTAAGCTGGCATGGTGAATTTAAAGCACTGTCTCCCCTTAAAATGTCATATAGAGGTTGTAGTTGATTGGTAGTTAAGCCTAACACTGGACGCATCCATTGGATATCTCCCTATTAATTTTTGGATGTCATTTAAGGTGTTCAACTTCTCTGTTCTTAAAGAAAGCTTTTGTACTGTGAGTGTCTTAGGATATACTTCATATCCTAATGAATTTATTGGCATAAAGTTGGGTAAAGTAATTCCTAATTATTGTTCTAATTTCCTCTTTATTAGTGGTGAGTTCTCCCTTTTTATTTTTAAGACTAACAATTTGCTTTTCCTCCTTATTTTTTTAATCAGATTTCCTAAGGATTTGTCTATTTTGTTGAATTTTTCATAGAACCAAATCTTAGTTTTATTAATTAATTCAATAGTTATTTTTACTTTCAATTTTATTAATCTTTCTTTTATTTTTAGAATTTCAAGTTTTGTATTTGGATGGGGGTTTTTAATTTGTTCCTTTTCTAGCATTTTTAGTTGTAAGCCCAATTCATTGACCTCCTCTTTCTCTATTTTATGCAAGTAGGCCTCTAAAGATATAACATTTTCCCTTATTACTGCTTTGGCTGTATCCCACACATTTTGGTATGACATCTCATTATTGTCATTTTCTTAGGTGAAGTTATTAATTATGTCTATGATTTGTTGTTTCACTGAATCATTTTTTAGTATAAGATTATTTAGTTTCCAATTATTCTTTGGTCTATTTTCCCCTGTCTTTTTATTGAATGTAATTTTCATTGCATTAGTATTTCTGCCTTACTGCATTTGATTTTTAGGTTTTTATGTCCTAATATATGGTTAATTTTTGTATAGGTTCTATGAACTGCTGAGTCTGTCTCCATTTAGTTTTCTCCAAAGATCTATCATATCAAACTTTTCTAGTATTCTATTTACTTCTTTGACTCCTTTATTATTTATTTTGTGGTGTGATTTATTTAATTCTGAGAGTGCAAGGTTGAGATCTCCCACTATTAGAGTTCTGCTGTCTATTTCTTCCTGCAGCTCTCTTAATTTCTCTTTTAAAAATTTAGATGCTGCACCACTTGGTGCATATATGTTTAATATTGATACTGCTTCATTATTGATGCTACCCTTTATCAAGATACAATGCCCTCCTTTATCTCTTTTAATTAGATCAATTTTTGTTTTTGCTTGATCTGACATGAGGATGGCTACCCCTGCTTTTTTTGGCTTCACCTGAAGCATAGTAGATTCTGCTCCATCCTTTTACTTTTAGTTTGAATGTATCACCCTGTTTCAGGTGTGTTTCCTGTAAACAACATATTGTATGATTCTGGCTTTTAATCCAGTCTGCTAACTGCTTCCTCTTTATGGGAGAGTTTACCCCATTCACATTTATGGTTAAAATGACTAAGTCTATATTGCTTGCCATCCTGTTAACCCCTGTTTATATTTTTCTCTTTTCCTTCCCCCTTACTCCCCTCCCCAGTATTAAACTTGTGAGCACCACTTGCTTTTCATAGCCCACCCTTTTTATTTTTATTATTTTTTTGATTGAATTCAGCTAAACTAGCTTTTATTTTTTAATCAATTAATTAATTAATTAATTGATGTATTTATTTATTTTATAAAATAAATCTTTTTATTTACTTTTTATTAATTTTATAATTATAAAATTTTTTGATGGTATATATATGCATGAGTAATTTTTTTGTATGACATTATCCCTTGTATTCATTTTTCCAATTTCCCCCCCCCTCCCTCTACTCACTCCCCTAGATGACAGGCAATCCCATACATTTCACATGTGTTACAGTATAGCCTAGATACAATATATGTGTGTAAATCGAATTTTCTTGTTGCACGTTAAGTATTTGTTTCCGAAGGTATAAGTAATCTGGCTAGATAGACAGTAGTGCTAACAGTTTACATTCACTTCCCAGTGTTCCTTCTCTGGGTGTAGTTGTTTCTGTCCATCATTGATCAACTAGAAGTGAGTTGGATCTTCTTTATTTTGAAGATATCCACTTCCATCAGAATATATCTTCATACAGTATTGTTGTTGAAGTATATAGTGATCTTCTGGTTCTGCTCATTTCACTCAGCATCAGTTCATGCAAGTCTCTCCAAACCTCTCTGAATTCATCCTGCTGGTCATTTTTTACAGAGCAATAATATTCCATAACCTTCATATACCATAATTTACCCAACCATTCTCCAACTGATGGACATCCATTCATCTTCCAGTTTTTAGCCACTACAAAAAGAGCTGCCACAAACATTTTGGCACATACAGGTATCTTTTTCCTCTATAGTATTTCTTTGAGATATAAGCCCAATAGTAGCACTGCTGGATCAAAGGGTATGTACCTTTTGATAACTTTTTGGGCATAATTCCAGATTGCTCTCCAGAATGGTTGAATTCTTTCACAACTCCACCAACAATGCATCAGTGTCCCAGTTTTCCCACATCCCCTCCAACATTCATCATTACTTCTTCCTGTCATCTTAGCCAATCTGACAGTTGTGTAGTGGTATCTCAGAGTGGTCTTAATTTGCATTTCTCTGATCAGTATTGATTTGGAACGCTCTTTCATATGAGTGGATATAGTTTCAATTTCATCTGAGAATTTTCTGTTCATATCCTTTGAACATTTATCAATTGGTGAATGGTTTGATTTCTTATAAATTAGAATCAATTCTCTATATATTTTGGAAATAAGACCTTTATCAGAACCTTTAACTGTAAAAATATTTTCCCAATTTGTTAATTCCTTTTTAATCTTGTTTGCATTATTATTGTTTGTACAGAAACTTTTTAGTTTGATGTAATCAGAATCTTATATTTTGTGATCAATAATGATCTCTAGTTCTCCTCTGGTCATAAATTCCTTCCTCTTCCACAAGTCTGAGAGGTAGACGCTTCTCTGGGACTTCCGGAGCTGAGTTCCACCCCCTCCAGCTAAGCTAGGCAGGGTGTGTTGCCTTGGGCTGTATCCGCCCACTTGTCAATCTCTTAACTAGTCTTAGGTGGGAGCTGAGACCACACCCCCTGGTGCCGAGATCTGCTGAGTCACCCCCAGGATCCGGGGAAAATCTAATCTATCTGAATTTTTAAAGTGTTTAGATTTCCCTTCTGAACTGCTATATTATAAGCAGAGAAGAGCTAACAGCCTGTGCCAGATTCCTTTATCTCAGTGGCTTCTCTGATCCCAGAGCCCTTCCCAGTGCAATCAGCGCAGTATGCTAGCACCCAGCCGTCTGTGCTGGCCTCTCTTCTTCCTCCCCTGGGAACTGACCTTTTCTGTTGAAACTTCTGATTCTCTTCAGCTGGTAAGTCGTGCTTCCAGTCCTTGTGGTATCTATCAGTCCAGCGCTATTTCTGAGGCTGATTTATCTAATTGGTTGTGAGGGAGTAAGGACGTTCACAGAGTCGTGTGTTTCTTCTCTGCCATCTTGCGTCATTTATTTATTCTTTTTTTTTTTTTTTTTTGATGGTACATGGAACCTACACAAAAATTGACCAGGGCAAAAAAACCCTCAAAATCAAATGCAGGAAGCCATAAATATTAAATGCATCTTTTTTCAGATCATGATGTATTAAAAATTACCTGCAATAAAGCACTAGGGAAAATAGACCAAAATTTATTGGAAACTAAATAATCTAATCTTAAAGAATGAGACATCATGAGAATCATAGACATAATCAGTAATTTTATCCAAGAGAATGACAATGTGACAACATACCAAAATTTATAGGAGATAGAAAAAACAGTTCTTAGGTCAAGTTTTATATCTCTAGATGCTTACTTGCATAAAATAGAAAAAGAGAAAATAAATGAATTGGACTCCAATTTAAAAGTCTAGAAAAAGAACAAATTAAAACCCCCAATTAAATACCAAATTTGAAATTCTGAAAATAATAGGAGAAATAATAAAATTGAAAGTAAGAAAACTAATGTACAAATAAACAAAACTAAAAGTTGGTTTTACGAAAAAACAACAAAATAGATAAATTTTTAGTTAATTTGATTAGAAAAAGGAAAGAAGAAAATCAAATTGTTAGTATCAAAAATGAAAAGGGTGAACTTTCCATTAATGAAGAGGAAAATTGTGCAATAATTAGGATTTATTTTGCCTAACTATATGCCAATAAGTTTGATAATTTAAATGAAATGGATGAATACATACAAAAATATAGATTACCCAGATTAACAGAGGAGGAAATAAATTACGTAAGTAATCCCATTTTGGAAAAAGAAATTGAACAATATATTAGTCAATTCCCTAAGAAAAAATCTCCAGGGTCAGATGGATTTGCATGTGACAAACATGTAAACATTAAAAAAAAAAAAAAAAAAAAAAAAAACAATCCCAATAGTATGCAAATTATTTGAAAAAAATAGGGGTAAAAAGAGTCCTACCAAATTTTTTTTTTTTTAATGACACATATATGATGTTGATATGTAAACCAGGTAGGGTCAAAACGGAGAAAGGAAAATATAGACCAATTTTCCTAATGAATATTGATTCAAAAATCTTAAATAAAATATTAGCAAAGAGGTTACATCAAGTTATCCCCAGGATAATATAACATGATGATTTATACCAACAGTGCAGGGTTGGATCAATATTAGGAAAGCTATTTGCATAATTGACTATATCAACAACAAAACTATCATAAATTATATTATTGTCTCTCAATAGATGCAGAAAAAGCATTTAACAAAATCTAACACCCATTCCTGTTGAAAACACTAGAGAATATAGGAATAAATGGAGATTTCCTTAAAATGATCAGTAGCATCTAATTAAAACCATCAGCAAACATTGTATGTAATGGGGACAAACTAGAACTATTCCCATTAAAATCATGGATGAAACAAGATTGCTATCACCATTACTATTCAATATTTTATTAGACATGTTAACTTAGCAATAAGAGAATAAAAAGAAATTAAAAGAATTAGAGTAGGTAATGAGGAAACAAAATTTTCACTCTTTGTAGATGGTACGATGATATACTTAGAGAATCCTAGAGAATTAGCTAAAAATATACTGGAAACAATTTACAACTTTAGCAAAGTTGCAGGATACAAAATAAGTTCACATAAATCATCAGCATTTTTATGTGTTACCAGCAGCAAGTGATACAAAGAGAAATTCCATTTAAAATTGTAGATAATACAAAACTTTTGGAGCCTACCCACTAAGACAAAATCAGGACCTATATGAACACAATTCCAAAACACTTTCCATACAAATAAAATTAGGTTTTATCAACTGGAAAAATATCAAGTGATCATGAGTAGGCTGAGCTAATGACAATATTACCTAAATTAATCTACTTATTCAGTGACATATCAATCCCAAGAAAATTATTTTACAATGCTAGAAAAATAATAACAAAGGTCATCTGGAAAAACAAAAGGTCAAGAATTTCAAGGGGATTAATAAAAAAATAGAAATGAAGGTGGTTTAGCTATAAAAGATATAAAACTATATTATAAAGCAGCAGTCATCAAAACCATTTGTTGACAGCTAAGAAATAGAGTAGTGAATTAATGGAATAGGTTAAGTTCACAAGATACAATAGTTAATGACTATAGTAATCTAGTGTTTGATAAACCCAAAGACCCCAGCTTCTGGGATAAAAACTCACTTTTTGACAAATATTCTTGGGAAAATTAGAAATCAGCATGGCAGAAACTAGGTATTGATTCACACCTAACACCCTATATGAAGATAAGGTTGAAATGTGTTCATGATTTAAACATAAAGAGTTATATTATAAGTAAATTAGAACAAAAGATAGTCTACCTCTCAGATCTGTGGAGAAAGAAGGAAATTGTGGCCAAAGAAGAACTAGGATACATTATGGAATTCAAAATTAATTTTGATTATATTAAATTAAAAAGTTTGTGCAACCAATGCAGACAAGACTAGAAGGAGTAAAGTGGGGAATTTTTTTTAAATATCCCATGGTTCTGATAAAGGTTTCATTTTAAAAAATAGAGAGAATTGACTCAAATTTATAAAAATTCAAGCCATTCTCCAATTGATAAATGGTCAAAGGAAATGAACAATTTTCATATTAAGAAATTAAAACCATTTATTGTCATATGAAAAAATGCTCTAATCATTGATCATAGACATGCAAACTGTGAGGTACTACTACATACCTCTCAGATTGGCTAAGACTATAGGAAAAGATAATGATGAATTTTGGAGTGGATGTGGGAAAACTGGGGCACTAACACATTGTTGCTGGAGTTGTGAACTGATCCAACCATTCTGGAGAGCAATTTGGAACTATGCCTAAAGGGCTATCCCATTCCACATATCCTTTGATCCATCCATTTTTCTATTAGTCCTGTATTCCAAAGATCATAAAAAAGGGAAAAGGACCTATGTGTATAAAATTATAGCTGCCCTTTTTTGAAGTGATAAGGACCTGGAAACTGAGTGGATGTCCATCAGTTGGAAAACGGCTGAATGTTAGGATATATGAATGTTATGAAATATTATTATCCTATAAGAAATGATCAACAGGATGATTTCAGAGAGGCCTGGAGAGATTTACATGAACTGATGCTAAATGAAGTGAGTAGAATCAGCAGAACATTCTACACAGTAACAAGAAGATTATATGATGATCGACTGCTGATGGATATAGCTCTTTTCAATAGGGAGGTGATTTAGTTCCAATGGCCTTGTGATGAAAAGAGCCATCTACCCTCAGCAAGAGGAATGTGGGGACTGAGTATGGACCACAAAATACTATTTTCACCTTTTTGTTGTTGTTGTTTGTTTGCATTTTGTTCTCTTTCTCATTTTTTCCTTTTTGATCTGATTTTTCTTGTGCAGCATGATAATTGTGGAAATATGTATAAAAGAATTGCACATATTTAACATACTGGGTTACTTGCCATCTAGGGGTGAAGGTGAGAGGGAAGAGAAAGAAAAAAAAATGGAACACAAGGTTTTGAACGTGTGAATGTTTAAAACTATGCATATGTTTTTAAAATAAAAAAGCTTTAAAATTAAAAAAAAGAAATACATATATTTCATATGGTAAGATTAACTGATTTTGAATGGAAGAGTTTATGGTAAAATTCAGAAAACAGATGATGATGCTATTTTGATCCATATATTTCATAAGATTAGAATTTTCTGAGTATTTGCAATCTTTCATAATTTAAACTTGGAAATGTTTCTCTTTTGGCACTTAAAGATTTCTGATTATGTTTTATATAAAACTAAGAAATTTAAGGATGCATGAAAATGTATTTAATTAATTGTAATCTGATCATGGTTTTATTATTATTATTTATTTGATGCTGATCCTTAAGAATGGAATTATAGGTAACTCTACCTCATCTGTACACTACAATTAAGCATCAGATGTGGAATGCCAATTAGGTCTTCCTGAGCCCAAATTCAACACTATTCATTAGCTTAGTAATTAGGCTGCTTCTAGTATATTAACTCATAATGACTATTAACCCCAATTGCTCTTGTCTCATAGTGACTATTAACCCCAAGGTCTTTTGTTTAACCCAAAATTACTCAAAACTGCATTGGAAGGAGTTTCTTAGTGAACATTTTCTTTTTATTTTTAAAGTGCTAAAAGTTGTCAAAAATACATGAGAGCTTCCTTTATAAATTTTAATTTGGGTTTTTCTTAAACTTCCATCTAAATCTTGCATTTTCACACTTGTCATTGTCATACACATGTGTATGACATTAATTTGATTAATGACGTATTCCTTCTTACCCCTTCATTTAAAAAAAAAAAAATAACGCAACAGCAGGATGTCTACAAAGCTTTTGAGGTTATAAGTAGACATGCTAATTACATTCATTTTTTATAAACACAACATTTTCCAAGTAAGATTGATAGAATTCTGTTGTTTGAGCTGTCATTTTAGAGTTCTTCAAATTGTTTTAGTAATAATCATGATGACGACAATAATGATAACGATAATAATTATTATTGGTGTTATTTTTATTTTGTTAGGCTCTGTCATTAGAGCTATTTATGCCCAACCTCTTGGGGAGAATTTGGTCTTGTCTTTTTTATAAGTAAGCAAGGTCATTATTTAAATAACTAGTATATACAGCATTTATTTTTCCTTTCTATACAATGTTTAATTTTATCAAGGAGTCGTGTTCATTTCTCCTCATCTTGGGAAATGTCCTTGTTTTTTTGTCTCCTTGCTGAAGTACTTTATATTTGAATTCTACTTTGTAAGAGTTTATTATTCATTCCCTCAAGAAACTCTGTGAGATAGATCAGTACAATTATCTGTCATTTTATGGAAGACCTATTAGATAATTTTCTCCATTCCCCTGCCAAAATAACATTGTCATTTCAGTATTAATTCTAGCCATAATAATGGAAGCTATGTTCAATATTATATCCTCAGGCATACTGTACTGAATAAACCTTATTACCTCTGTTGCTTTTCTCATTTTATATGCATAATAATGCAACAGGAAAACAATAAAGGTTGAGAGAAAATATATAGAACTTCATATTAAATATTAAACATAAGGGAAGCTTTAGAAAGTTTAGTTGACCTTCATTAAAAATCTGTACTGGATAGGCATGTAATTGAATATATTTTCCTCATTTCTTTGATCTCCATTCTGAAAAATGTGACCAATAACTCTAGATATTTAAACATATGAATATATGTGTATAGATATTTGATTTCATAAACTCTGCAGATATTTTAATTTTTCAAAATATAATTTAGTTTTCTGTAAAATGCTTATATTAATTCTCATGTCACTAATTCTTAGGATTGTTGTGGAAAAACATTATATAAATGATATAATCTTATAGAAATTCAATCAATTTAACAAAAATTCAATAAGCACTTACTGTGTGCATGATAATATACCAGGCATTAGAGATACCAAGAAAAAAAAAAACTGACCTATGCTTCCTGTCTTCAAGGCATTACATTTTACTATGAGGTATATTATTCATATGTATATATACATGCATATGTACTATATATGTTATATATACTATACACATATACGAATATAGGATGTTTTGAATTAAGAGCATTAATGCAATGAGTTTCTTTCAACATCTGAAGATATTATGGGGTATCTACCGAGTTTCTACTCTACCCCTTTCTGAATGGTAGTGAATAATAATAATAATAATAAAAATCACTTTAAGGTTTGTAAAGATCCTTTTAAATATTTCTCATTTCATCCTCAAAATCAGTCTGGGAGGAAGAGAGATATTTATTGTCTTTCATTTTACAGATGAAAAATCAAAGCCAATAGTAATTTAGTAACTTGCCTCATATTCTTATTTTGCAAATATAGACTGTAAAATCCACAAAGTATTATTTTATTATATATTTTAGAAAGAAACCCTTTGTCACAGTCCTAATATATCATAGCCATTTGTTTATGTTTCAAATGAAATATTCCTGAAATATCAGAGCTGAAAAGATCCTTAGAGATCATTTAATACAAACCTTTGTATAAGAATAGCTGATCAGAGAGAGATGAATAAAGTGAGTTGTCAAGGGACACAGAACTGAGACGGTAACATATTTCTTTACTCCTGGTCCAGCTTTCTCCCTCTCCACTCTCCAGTTTTTTGTTTGACTAGATGTGAGAGAAAAACAGACACATGCTAATCCTATATAGGTATATGAACTTCCTTAATTTATCAATTTTTCTGTGAAGAGAAACAAATTAAGTTAACAGAGCACTGGTTTAATAATTAGGAGACCTGGATTCTCTTCTAACTGCTCTATTCCATAGCAATTTGAAATTGGACAAACTGCTTAACCTTAATGAGCCTCTTTTTTTTTTTATCTGTAAGGGAAGATAATTTCAGGTCTATTTAAATTACAAAGTGGTTCAGAATACAGAATAAAATAATTCATATGCCAACACTTTGAAATTTATAAAATTTAAATTGAAAATATTACTGGGAATTTCTGGGGTAACTGTACATTTCTTGACCATTTTGTCTCAGATATGCTTCGGTATCAAGGAGATAAGCAGG
Organism: Sminthopsis crassicaudata; assembly: GCF_048593235.1. Taxonomy (NCBI): domain Eukaryota; kingdom Metazoa; phylum Chordata; class Mammalia; order Dasyuromorphia; family Dasyuridae; genus Sminthopsis; species Sminthopsis crassicaudata. Next base: position 419,736,971 of record NC_133619.1, read on the forward strand.
GAAGATAAGAAGGTCTTCTTATCATGAGCAACCAAGCTAGTCTGAATATAGGAGAGGAGAATCTTTCCAAGCCAAGAGTGGCTATAGTCTCCCTTGTGATGCAGAAGTGGAAGAAAAATGGAATAAGGTGGAGAGGGGATTTTAGACCATAGCATAGATTCAAATAAAGGAACTGGATAATTAGAACCCTTCAGAAGGCTACATAAGGGAAGATTTAGAGGAGGCAAATATATTAAGATTAATTACAAAGAACACTGAAAAAAGTCACTGAATTTGGAATCTAAAAACTTAGATTCAAATCTAAGCCTTCCTCTTGTGTTTAGATTGGATGAATACTAAGATCTTTGAGGTCTAAGAAGGAAAATGAGTAGAATTTTCAGGAAAGTGAATTTGGATTCAATATAAAAAGAAGTATTCTAAAAATAAAATCAGTCTAAAAGTCAAATGAACTATCTTGGAAAGTATTAAATTAGTTATACCTTTCACAAGAGCCTAGATGACTGTTTGTAAAAGATATGGAAGAGTGGCTTTTCATTCAGGTAGGTGTTAGACCAAATGGCTTTTGAGGTCTCTTCCAACTAGAAAATTCCATGAGTCTATTCTGTGAAATATATATATATATATATATATATATATATATATATATATATATATATATACATATATATATATATATATATACATATATGTATATAATATACATATTTATATATGATTAGATTCTATAGATTTATATTTATATATAATTTATATTTATATAGATTCTATAATGTTATAAAGTTTATAAATGTTATACATAATGTTTATAAATAGTAAAGAGCATCTTTTACATCTTGCTTTGCTTGATGGGTGAGCCCACCATCTTTTGGGAGAGAGCTTTATATGACCTTATTCAAGCTTGAAACTCAAAATCATAATATTACAGTACTGAGTTATGGAGAATGGTGTCATCAAAGTGTTACATATACTCTAATCTACACAGAAATGAATCTAAATGATCTATGTCTTATGTTAAATGCAACAGTGGGAAAGGTAAATATAGCTTACAGAATAATGGAAAAAAATGATCCTAATCTGGGTTAAAAAAAATGGAAAACCTGTCCATCTCTGGAATATAACCAAAAAGGCATCTTTTCTTTCAAGGGATAATATTATGGGTATAAACTGAGGACATCATAGAGTTAAGGAAGAAAACTATTTGTTTTCATAAAAAAATGGAACTAATTATTAAAAACATGCTATCTGCAGTCATAACAAACAGTCATTTTATTGACACAACAGCACTTAGGATTTCAGAACAAAAGAGAATATTCAGACTCTTTTATGTTTCCATCATTAAGGTCTGTGTCTTTCCCATAATAGGGATATGCTAGACTTTAAAATTTTAATCCTACAATTGATTTATAATCTCCTTGATGTGGGTGGATCTTCCAAGGGTTCAATTCTTGATCCATTTGTGCCTTTCTTGTGAGTCTCTTGACCATACCCTGCCTTAAATCCTACATAGAGGATACACTTGAAGTGCTAAAGGTCTCCTGATAGCTCTGGTAACACATTATAGGTAAAGTACATTGTTTATGATGTCCATCTGTTACATCTTGCTCAGCTTAATGATCAGCCCATTGCTCAGCTTAATGATCAGCCCACCATCTTTTGGAAGAGAGGTTTATATTCTTTACTGTGCCAAAATTTATCCATCTGCACAGCACTAACATGAAATCAGGAATTACTTTTTGGTTCAATACAGTTGATTTCAGCATCCTGCTCTTTCTATTTCTGTAATCACTCTCATTTTCCCTTCCTTTCTATTATAACTGCTGCTAGACTGATTCAGGTTCTCATTACCTAATATCAGAGCTAGTCTCATGAATCACTACCTAGACATTGACCCCAATCTCTCATCTATTCTTTGTATGAGTACTAGAGCAATGTTACCAATGTAACCAATGTTACTTAGTTCTCTACACTTAAGAACTGAGTGATGTAGTTAGGCTTGGAGAGTTCAAATCCAGACTGTTCTAAAAACATCTTTGGTGACTTCCCATTGCCTACTGAATATTGAAAAACTGCTTATCTTGAAATCTTAGGATGACCACATACTATCTAACTTCATTCCATATGACTTTCGTTCTTGTGCTCTAAGTTCTAATCAAGCTAGATTACTTGTTTTACTCCATTCTTGTATGATTTTCACTAGCTGTCTCTCTAACTTTATCTCATATGACTCCCTTTCTTGTTATCCAAGTTCTAATCAAGCTAGATTTCTTGTCTTACTCTATTGTTATATTGAGTTTTCATTAGCTTTCTGACATTGCTAATGCCAAACTCCATGCCTAGCCTCCTCCTCTTTCAATCTCATCTGTTTGAGTCTCTCCTATCCTTTAAGTTTCCACTCAGAGGGAACATCCTCTTTCAAGAAGCCTTTTCTGATAGCCTCAAGAAAAGAAAATCTTTTCTGTATCAAAATTTTTAGAAATTAAATAAGTAATCTATTCACACATTCATTCAAAAACCATTTATTAAGTACTTATGGTGTATAAGGCACTGAGCTATGTGCCAAGGATAAAATTTGACCTACATATGAAGATAAGCACTCAAATATAGATGTTGATGCATGAAGATATACAGCTATACACACATGTAAATTTTCCCATATATAAAAGTACATGTATATGCATGCCCTCTATATGTATGTGTATGCAAATGCATGTTATATGTTAAACATGTGCACATATTTACATGAAAACATAGGTATAGATAGTTGACATCTAAATATACCACTTTAATAATTGTAAAACCCTTCACTAATATTATTTCATTTGGCCTTCAAAACAACCCTAGTTGTTATATATTATTATCCTCATTTTACAGATAAGGAAACTGAAGGTAGGGAGGATTAAATGGCTTACTATAGAACACACATCTACTAAGTGTCTGAGGCAGAATTTAAACTTAGGTCTTCTTGACTCCAGGTACAATGCTCTATCTACTGTGCTACTTATGTGCCTATAAACACATTTATATTAAAAATGTTTGGTTACATCTGTCTGTCTATCTACACACTAATCTTCTAATTGTCTCCTTTACATATAAGGGCCTATAAAGGACAGAATTACCTTGTACTCTGGGCTGAGGTTTGCTCCTATCTTTTCTGTCATCTATATGGAAGAACAGAGCAACTTTGGAGTTACAAAAATGATGAATTTTCTACTCCAGAGTTGTTTGATAACTATGGAAGGAGAAGATCTTACATGAGTTATGAACAAGAAAGCTAAACTTCACACATTAAAATAAAGGATAGGGTACTTACTATAAGTTAGGATAAAGTTTCTGGCTAAGACATCTAAATTTTTGGACCAGTAAAATGAATCAAACAAAAGATTGGGGCCAGAGCCAAGATGGTGGAGAGGACACATATTTCTTGCTGATCTCTTCCCATGACCCTCAGACTAACAAATCCAGACTCTGAATTAGTTCTGAACCAGCAGAATACATGCATATTGGGAGTGTAACAAATTATCAGAAGAAGATAATTTTGTAGCTCTCAAGAAAAAGTCTGTTTTAATTGGGCACAGAGGGAGGTGGGCCAAGTGCAAGCAGGCTGAGCACAGACACCAAATGCAGGCAGTGTAGATATGGGTTGATGCAAGCTTTGTGCACTGGAGAATCTACAGGGAGAAATCTTTTGCAATGAGGGCTATTCCACCTTGCCTGCAAGCCAGTAGATCACCAGAGAAGTCATAAAACATCCAATACAAACCCAAAAGATAAATAGTGAACCTTGAAACACCAGAATCTCACAGGAACTGGTCATGACCACCCAGCTTCTGAAGTCAATCATCACTTACCCAGCATAGCTGCTGCCACTGGTAGAGGAAGCTTGGACAATTCCTCCCCTCTTCCCTTGGCCCTAAAAGCAGATATCAATTAAAAAAATAATATAAAAGCAAAAAGAACTCTGAACATAGATAGTTTTTTGTGGTGAAAGAGAAGAACAGATTTCAAACCCTGAGGAGACTAAAGCAGATTGTCTCCAGATGAATCCCTAAAGGGTGATATAAATTGGTCCCCATCACACAAGGCTCTTCTAGAAGAAATTTAAAAAGGATCTTAAATGAAAGCTAAAAGAAAAATGGGGAAAGAAAAGGAAAACTTTACAAGAGGGTTTGGAAAATGAAACACAAAAATTATCTGAGGAAAATTCATTATAAAATAGATTCAGTGAAATGGAAAAAGCATATAACTCTTAATAGATTTGACAAAATTGAAAAAAGAAAACAACTCACTGAAAAACAGAATTTGTGAAATGGAAAAAGAAAATAACTCTTTAAAACACAGAATTTGTTAAATGGGAAAAATGCATAGAACAAAACAACTCATTTAAAAATTCAATTGTGCAAATACAAAAAGAACTTAAAAAGTAAATGAAGAAAATTATTCACTAAAAATCAGAACTGAACAAAGGGAAATGGATGACTCAATGAGACATCAAGAATCAGTGTAAAACCAAAAATATAAAAAAAATGAAGAAAATGTAAAATACCTACTTGGGAAAACAAATAATCTGGAAAATAGATCTAAGAGGGGCAATCTAAAGATTATTGGACTTTCTGAAAGTCATGATAAAAACAGAGCATAGCCATTATTTTTTTGGAAATCATCACTACCTGGATGTCCTAGAATCAGAAAGTAAAATAAGCATTGAAAAAAATTCACCAATCACCTCCTGAAAGAGACCCCAAAATAAAAACTCCAAGGAATATTGTAGCTAAATTTTAGAACTATTGGATCAAGGAAAAAATATTGCAAATAGCCAGAAAGGAACAATTCAAATACGAAGGAGCCATAATAAGGATTACCTAGGACCTAGCAACTTCCACCTTAAAGGATCAAAGGGCCTGGACTTTAATATTGCAAAAGGCAAAGGAACTTGGAATGCAGGCAAGAATAAACTACCTTGTTAAACTGAACATTTTCTTTCAGAGAAGAAGATGGATATTCAATGAAACATGTGAATTCCATTTATTTATGATAAAAAGACCAGAGCTGAACAACAACAAAAAAAATGACATCCAAATTTAGAAATCAAGAGAAGCATAAAAAGGTAAAAGGAAAAAAAAAAAACAAAAACAAACTCTTGAGAACTGTATCTATGTTATTGGTATACATAGAGAGTGCCTGTATAATTTGATTTTACTGTTATATTATAAAAAAGAAACTAGAAGTGGAAATGGGATTCTACAGGGAAAAGGGGAAATTAAGGTAAAATGAGGGAAATTACATATTATGAAGAGGCAAAAACCCTCTTAAAATTGAAGGAAAGAAGGGAGGGGGGTGAACATTGTGTGACTCTTACTCTCATCAGATTTGGATCAAAGAGAGATTATTAGACATACTTGTTTTCACAAGGAAACTTCTCTTACTTATAGGAAAGTGGGAAGGGAAAGTGCAAAAGGGAAGAGGTGGGCTAATAGGAGGGAAAACCAAAATGGTAAGGGAAAAGTATAAGAAATAACTATCAGGATGCTATGTTCTTGGAGACAATAGTATCATTTAGTCCTGGGACCAAACCATTTGGGCTCAGTAAATCTGTCCCTTTCAAATTAAGCATTAAAACTCTCTAATCTCAACTTCTGACCAAGATGGTGGTGTGGAGGCAGACAGCTGCTTGAGCTCTGCGTTTTCTCTCAGGACTTACTTCATGACAAGCCTTGGAGTTAATGCTTCACTGGAAAAGAAACCCACAAATAATCACCAACACAAGACATCCTTGAAATTCACCAGAGAAGGTCTGTGTTTGCTCAGGGGATGGTCGAACAGACTGGGCACAGAGTGAGGGCAGGCAGCCAGAGCAAGACAGGCATCTCACACAGCTCATACCAGAGGGGGTAAGGGGTAATCTCTGCCATTTCTGTGAAAAGACTATTACCCCAGAGTGGATATTCTGTCTTGGCAGCAAGCCAGGAGCACCAGAGAAGGTGTAATCACTGGAGGTGAAGAATAAAACCCCAGAAAGCTAGTGTCTCTTGGGACCTAGCCACCCCCACCCCCACTGGGAGTGACTCAGTGCATTCTCAGAGCCTCAGAGTGCAGATGCAGCACAGCCATCGCTCTCCTGTTAGTGCCTCGCTGCTATCTCCCTCAGTCTGTAGAGAAAGTTCGGTACACCATCCAACCCCTTCCCCCCTCCCCCCAAAGCTGACCAGTTGTTTCTCTTGTCAATTTGTTTTCTTCAATTCCCGCTCTGACAAAATGAACTAAAAATTCAAAAGGGCACGAACCATTGACAGCTTCTGTATGAAGAGAGAGCAGACCTCAAAGACTGACTAGACCAAAAGCAGATTGTCTGCAGAGAAATCCCCAGTGGGATATGAGCTGCTCCTCAATACAAAAGAATTCATAGAGGAAATCAAAAAGGCTAGAAGAGAAATGGGAAAAGGAAAGGGAAGCTTGGCAAGAGAGCCTGGAGAAGTCATTCCACGCATTTAACAGAGTAGATAAAGAAAACAAATCATTGAGAAATAAAATTATTGAATTAGAAAAGGTAAACAACTCCAAGGAAAACAGGATTAGTGAGCTGGAAAAAGAAAACAGCTCTCTAAAAAATAAAATGGATGAAATGGAAAAAATTCCATAGAAGAAAAAAAATCACCTAAAAACTCAATTGGACAATTACAAAAAGATACAAAAAAAGTGAGTGAAGAAAATACATCATTGAAAATTAGACTCGAACAAGTAGAAATGAAAGACTCAAGGAGAAACCAAGAAGTAGTCAAGCAAAACCAGAAAAATGAAACAATTGAAAAGAATGTCAAATTTGTTCTAGAAACTAGAGGTAGAAAAGAAATTATAACATAAAAAAGGGTAAAGTGGTGGTACTACATCTCATGAAGAGGCAAAGATAACCTATTATATCTGAGAGAAAGAAAGGAGGGGGATGAAGATAGTGTGTATCAATAGACATATTTGATTTATGGTGAAACTTCTTCCACTTCATTGAAAAGTGAGAGGGAAGGAGTAAGCTAAGGGGAAGGGAATACAGAAATTGTGAGAAAAAGCAGTAAAATAGGAAGAGGAACATTATAGTGGGGGAGGGATACTAAAAAGGGAGGGCTATGAAAAGCAAGTAGTGTGCACAACTTTAATACTGGGTAGGGGGGTAAGAAGGAAGGAAAGGAGAAAAGCATAAGCAGGGGTTAATAGGATGGCAAGCAATATAGAATTAGTCCTTCTAACCATAAATGTGAATGGGGCAAACTGCCTCATAAAGAGGAAGCAGTTAGCAGACTGGATTAAAAGTCAGAATGCTACTATATGTTGTTTATAGGAAACACACCTGAAACAGGGTGATACATTCAAACTAAAAGTAAAAGGGTGGAGCAGAATCTACTATGCTTCAAGTGAAGCCAAAAAAGCAGGGGTAGCCACCCTCATCTTAGATCAAGCAAAAACAAAAATTGATCTAATTAAAAGAGATAAGGAAGGGCATTATATCTTGCTAAAGGGTAGCATAGATAATGAAGCAGTATCAATATTAAACATATCCACACCAAGTGGTGCAGCATCTAAATTCTTAAAAGAGAAATTAAGAGAGCTGCAAAAAGAAATAGACAGCAAAACTATAATAGTGGGAGATTTCAACCTTGCACTCTCAGAATTAGATAAATCAAACCATAAAATAAATTAAAAAAGAAGTCAAAGAGGTAAATAGAATACTAGAAAAGTTTGATATGATAGATATTTGGTGAAAGCTAAATGGAGACAGAAAGGAGTATACTTTCTTCTCAGTAGTTCATAGAACCTATACAAAAATTGATCATATACTAGGACATAAAAATCTCAAAATCAAATGCAATAAGGCAGAAATAGTAAATGCATCCTTTTCAGATCACAATGCAATTAAAATTACATTTAATAAAAAGCCAAGGAAAAATAGACTAAAAAATAATTGGAAACTAAATAATCTTATACTAAAGAATGATTGGGTAAAACAGCAAATCATAGACATAATTAATGACTTCACCCAAGAAAATGACAATAATGAGACATCATATCAAAATGTGTGGGATACAGCCAAAGCAGTAATAAGGGGAAGTTTTATATCTCTACAGGCCCACTTGCATAAAATAGAGAAAGAGAGAGTCAACAAATTGGGCTTACAACTAAAATTGCTAGAAAAGGAACAAATTAAAACCCCCAGGCAGACACAAAACTTGAAATTCTAAAAATAAAAGGTGGGATTAATAAAACTGAAAGTAAAAAAAAAAACAAACTATTGAATTAATAAAACTAAGAGTTAGTTCTATGAAAAAACCAACAAAATAGACAAACCCTTAGTAAATCTGATTAAAAAAAGTAAAGAGGAAAAGCAAATTGTTAGTCTTGAAAATGAAAAGGGAGAACTCACCACTAATGAAGAGGAAATTAGAACAGTAGTTAGGAACTACTTTGCTCAACTTTATGCCAATCAATTCGATAGCTTAAATGAAATGGAAGAATACCTTCAAAAATATAGCTTGCCCAGATTAACAGAGGAAGAAGTAAGTAGTCTAAATAGTCCCATCTCAGAAAAAGAAATAGAACAAGCTATTAACCAGCTCCCTAAGAAAAAATCCCCAGGACCAGATGAATTTACATGTGAATTCTAACAAACATTTAAAGAAAAACTAACTCCAATGCTACATAAACTATTTGAAAAAATAGGGATTGAAGGAGTCCTACCAAATTCCTTTCATGACACAGATATGGTACTGATACCTAAACCGGGTAGATTGAAAACTGAGAAAGAAAACTATAGAACAATCTCCTTAATGAACATGGATGCTAAAATCTTAAATAAGATATTAGCAAAAAGACTTCAGAAAATCATCCCCAGGATAATACACTATGATCAAGTAGGATTTATACCAGTAATGCAGGGCTGCTTTAATATTAGGAAAACTATTAGTATAATTGACCATATTAATATTCAAATTAATAAAAACCATATGATCATCTCAATAGATGCAGAAAAAGTATTTGATAAAATCCAACATCCATTCCTACTAAAAACACTTGAGAGTATAGGAATAAATGGACTATTCGTTAAAATAATGAGCATATATTTAAAACCGTCAGTAAACATCATATGTAATGGCAATAAATTGGAACCTTTCCCTGTAAGATCAGGAGTGAAACAAGGTTGCCCACTATCACCATTACTATTCAATATAGTACTAGAAATGCTAGCCTCAACAATAAGACCCAAGAAAGAGATTCAAGGAATTAGAGTAGGAAATGAGGAAATCAAACTATCACTCTTTGCAGATGACAGGATAGTATACTTAGAGAATTTCAAAGACTCTGCTAAAAAGCTATTAGAAATAACTCAGAACTTTAGCAAAGTTGCAGGGTATAAAATTAATCCACATAAATTCTCAGCATTTTTATACATTACCAACACAATCCAAGAGCAAGAGATACAAAGAGAAATTCCATTCAAAATAACTGTTGATAGTATAAAATATTTGGGAATATATCTACCATAGGAAAGTCAGGAATTATATGAGCAAAATTACAAAACACTTGCCACAAAAATTAAGTCAGATTTAAATAATTGGAAAGACATTGAGTGCTGTTGGATAGGCCGAGCAAATATAATTAAGATGACAATACTCCCTAAACTAATCTATTTATTCAGTGCTATACCAATCAGACTCCCAAGAAACTATTTTAATGACCTAGAAAAAATTACAACAGAATTCATATGGAACAACAAAAAGTCGAGAATTTCAAGGGAAGTAATGAAAAAAAAAATCAAATGAAGGTGATCTAGCTTTATCTGATCTAGAACTATATTATAAAGCAACAGTCACCAAAACCATTTGGTATTGGCTAAGAAATAGACTAGTTGATCAGTGGAATAGTCTAGGTTCACAGGGCAAGATAGTGAATAAAAATAGCAATCCAGTGTTTGACAAACCCAAAGATCCCAACTTTTGGGATAAGAATTCATTATTTGACAAAAACTGCTGGGAAAATTGGAAATTAGTATGGCAGAAACTAGGACCCACACTTAATACCACATACTAAGATAAGATCAAAATGGATCCAAGATTTAGGCATAAAGAATGAGATCATAAATAAATTAGAGGAACATAGGATAGTTTACCTCTCAGACTTGTTGAGGAGGAAGGAATTTGTGTCCAAAGGAGCACTAGAGATCATTATTGATTATAAAATAGAAAATCTTGATTACATCAAATTAAAAAGTTTTTGTACAAACAAAACTAATGCAAACAAGATTAGAAGGGAAGTAACAAGTTGGGAAAATATATTTACAGTTAAAGGTTCTGATAAAGGCCTCATCTCCAAAATATACAGAGAATTGACTTTAATTTATAAGAAATCAAGCCATTCTCCAATTGATTAATGGTCAAAGTATATGAACAGACAATTTTCAGATGATGAAATTAAAACTATTTCCACTCATATGAAAGTGTTCCAAATCACTATTGATCAGAGAAATGCAAATTAAGACAACTCTGAGATATGCTTACACACCTGTCAGATTGGCTAAGATGACAGGAAGAAATAATGATGAATGTTGGAGGGCATGTGGGAAAACTGGGACACTGATGCATTGTTGGTAGAGTTGTGAAAGAATCGAACCATTCTGGAAAGCAATCTGGCATTATGCCCAAAAAGTTATTAAAATTTGCATATCCTTTGACCCAGCAGTGTTACTACTGGGCTTATATCCCAAGGAAGTACTAAAGAAGGTAAAGGGACCTGTATGTGCCAAAACGTTTGTGGCAGCTCTTTTTGTAGTGGCTAGAAACTGGAAAATGATTGGATGCCCATCAATTGGAGAATCTTTGGGTAAATTATGATATATGAATGTTATGGAATATTATTATTCTGTAAGAAATGACCAACAGGAGAAATATAGAGAGGCTTGGATAGACTTACATCAACTCATGCTAAGTGAAACGAGCAGAACTGGAGATCATTATACACTTCAACAATGATACTGTATGAGGATGTATTCTGATGGAAGTGGATATCTTCAACATAGAGAAGAACTAATCCAATTCTAATTGATCAGTGATGGACAGAATCAGCTATACCCAGAAAAGGAACACTGGGAAATAAGTGTAAACTGTGTGCATTTTTTTTGATGTTGTTTTTCTTCTCAGTTAATTTTTACCTTCCATATACAATTCTTTTTTTTTTTTTTTTTTTTTTTTTGCAACAGCAACAATAAAATTTGGCTCTGCACATATATATTGTACCTAGTATAAACTATAAGATAATTAATATGTATGGGAATGCCTGCCATGTAGTGGAGGGGTGGAGGGAAGGAGGAGATAAATTTGGAACAGAAGGGAGTACAAGGGATAATATAAAAAAAATTACCTATGCATATGTACTGTCAAAAAATATTATAATTATACAATTAATAAAAAAAGAAATAACTATGATATCAGAACAACTGCAAAAATATCAAGTGCTCTTAGATAAGTCAAGCAAATATAATAAGGCTGACAATACTATCTAAACTAATCCATTTTTTTTAGTTCTATACCAATCAAATTCTTAATAAAATATTTTGTTGACCTAGAAAAAATAACAATAAAATTAATCTGAAAGAACAAAATGACAAGAATTTCAAGGGAATTAATGAAAAAAATGCAAATAAAGGTGGCCTAGCTGTACCAGACCTAAAACTATATTATAAAGTAGCAGTCATCAAAACCATTTGGTACTGGGTAAGAAATAGAATAGATGGTCAGTGGAATATGTTAGGCTCACAAGACAAAATAGTCAATGACAATAATAATCTGGTGTTTGAGAAATCCAAAGGAGCCATAGGAATTCACTATTTGACAAAATCTGCTGGGAAAATTGGAAATTAATATGGCAGAAACTAGGCATTGAACCACAACTAATAATGCATACCAAGATAAAGTCAAAATGGGTTCATGATCTAGACACAAAAAATGATATTATAAACAAATTAGAAGAATGTAAGATAGTTTACCTCTCAGATCTGTGGAGCAGGAAATAATTTACAATCAAAGAAGAACTGGAGATCATTATTGATAACAAAATATATAATTTTGATGATATTAAGTTAAAAAGTTTCTCTACAAACCAAACTAAAGCAGAGAATATTAGAAGGGAAGTAATAAACTGGGAAACATTTTTAGATTCAAAGGTTCTGGTAAAAATCTCATTTCTTCTTTTTTTTTTTATTTTTATTAGTTTTTATTTACCAGATATTTGCATGGGTAATTTTACAACATTGACAATTGCCAAACCATTTGTTCCAATTTTTCCCCTCTTAACCCCCTTCCCCCCGGATGGCCGGTTGACCAATACATGTTAAATATGTTAAAGTATAAATTAAATACAACATATATATATATATATGTATATATATATATATATATATATATATATTATACATGACCTAACAGTTGTTTTGCTGAACAAAAAGAATCGGACTTTGAAATAGTGTACCATTAGCCTGTGAAGGAAATCCAAAATGCAAGTGGACAAAATTAGAGGGATTAGAAATTCTATGTAGTGATTCATAGTCATCTCCCAGAGTTCTTTTGCTGAGTGTAGCTGGTTCGGTTCATTACTGCTCTATTGGAACTGATTTGGTTCATCTCATTGTTGGAGAGGGCCACGTTCATCAGAAGTGATCATTATACAGTATTATTGTTATATAATGTATATAAATATATAAAGTATATAATGATCTCCGGATCCTGCTCATTTCACTCAGCATCAGTTTATATAAATCTCTCCAGGCCTTTCTGAAATCATCCTGTTGGTAATTTCTTACAGAACAATAATATTCCATATTATTCAAATACCACAATTTATTCAGCCATTCTCCAATGGATGGGCATCCACATACTTTCCAGTTTCTGGCCACCACAAAGAGGACTGCCACAAACATTCTTTCACATACAGGTCCCTTTCCTTTCTTTAAGATCTCTTTCGGATACAAACCCAATAGCAACACTGCTGGATCAATGGGTATGCACAGTTTTATAACTTTTTGAGCATAGTTCCAAATTGCTCTCCAGAATGGCTGGATGTATTCACAATTCCACCAACAATGTATTAGTGTCCCTGTTTTCCCCTATCTCCTTCAAAATTCTGCATTACCTTTCTCTGTCATTCTAGCCAATCTGATAGGTGTGTAGTGGTATCTCAGAGTTGTCTTAATTTGCATTTCTCTGATTATTAATGATTTGGAACATCTTTTCATATGACTAGAAATAGTTTCAATTTCTTTATCTGAGAATTGTCTGTTCATATCCTTTGACCATTTATTAATTGGAGATTGGCTTTATTTCTTATATATTAGAGTCAAATCTCTCTATATTTTGGAATGAGGCCTTTATCTGAACCTTTGACTGTAAAAATGTTTTCCCAGTTTTTGATTCTCTTCTAATCTTATCTGCATTGATTTTGTTTGTACAAAACCTTTTCAATTTGATATAATCAAAGCTTTCTATTTTGTGATCAATATTGATCTCTAGTTCTTCTTTGGTCATGAATTTATTCGTCTTTCACAGGTCTGAGAGGTAAACTATCCTATTTTCCTCTAATTTATTCATAATCTCATTCTTTATTCCTAGGTCATGAACCCATTTTGACCTGACCTTAGTATACAGTGTTAAGTGTGGATCAATGCCTAGTTTCTGCCATATTAATTTCCAATTTTCCTAGCAATTTTTGTCAAACATTGAGTTCTTATCCCAAAGACTGGGGTCCTTGGGTTTGTCAAAAACTAGGTTGTTAGAGTTATTAATTATTTTGTCCTTTGGACTTAACCTATTCCACTGATCAAGTAGTCTATTTCTTAGCCAATACCAAATGATTTTGGTAACCGTTGCTTTATAATATAATTTTAGATCTAGTACAGCTAGGCCATCTTCATTTGATTTTTTTTTCATTAATTCTCTTGAAATTCTTGACCTTTTGTTTTTCCTTATGAACTTTGTTGTTATTTTTTTATGTCATTAAAATAGTTTGATTGGAGTCTGATTGGAATAGCGCTAAATAAATAGATTAGTTTGGGTAGTATTGTCATCTTTATTATATTTGCTCTCCCTATCTAAAAGCATTTAATATTTTTCCAATTGGTTAGATCAGACTTAATTTGTGTGGAAAGTGTTTTGTAGTTTTGCTCATATAGTTTCTGATTTTCCCTTGGCAGATAGATTCCCAAATATTTACTACTATCAGTAGTTACTTTATATGGAATTTCTCTCTGTAACTCTAACTGTTGGACTTTGTTAGTGACATATAAGAATGCTGATGATTTATGTGGATTTATTTTGTATCCTGAAACTTTGCTAAAGGTGTGGATTATTTCTAATAGCTTTTTATTTGAATCTTTGGGGTTCTTTATGTATACATCATATCATCCACAAAGAGTGATAATTTGGTTTCCTCATTACCTACTCTAATTCCTTTAATCTCTTTCTCCATTCTTATTGCCAAAGCTAGCATTTCTAATACAGTATTAAATAGTAATGGTGATAGTGGAAAACCTTGTTTCACCCCTTATCTTAATGGGAATGGTTGCAATCTCTCCCAGATCTATTTTCCAGGTCTGTCGTTTGGGAAGTAGATAGCTGACATTTTTCTGCAGATTTTCATTTTTTTGGCTTTGCTTGACTGATTCTTGGTGTCTCAGTGAATCATTCATTTCTATTTGTTCAGTTCTGATTTTTAATGAGTTATTTTCTTCATTAGCTTTTTAACTTCTTTTTGTATGTGTCCAATTGAGTTTTTAAATGAGATGTTTTGCTCCATGGAATTTTTTTTTCCATTTCACAAAATTTGTTTTTTACTGAGTTATTTTCTTTTTCCAATTCACAAATCCTACTTTCTTGGGAATTCTTTATCTTTTCTAATTCACAGATCCTACTTTCCTGTGATTTCTTTACCTTTTCCAACTCCTTAATCCTTTTTCCATGCACTTCCTGTGAATTCTTTACCTTTTCCAATTACCATTTCAGGACATTGGTATTCTCTAGCATAGCTTCCCTTTCCTTTCCCCATTTTTCTTCTAATTCTCTCTTCAGATTTTTAATAGTTTCTTCTAGGAGAGCATTATTTGGGGAATTGTCTGGAGGCTGTCTGCTATTAGTCTCCTCAGGTTTGGAAACCAGCTCCTTTTCTGCATAGAAGCTTTCAATGGTTTTCTTCATTTTTTTCCTCATTTTTTTTTTTTTTTAAGTCTTCAGGGTCTGCCTTCAGGGCAAGAAGATTACCAGCTTCCTCTGCAGAGCAAGGATCAGCTTATGGGCAGTATTTGCCCTTTTAATGGGCTGTAAGGAACAACTGAACTGTGGGAGGGCTCTGGGAAGAGTTCCATGGGGAAGTGATTATGTCTGGGTATCAAGGGCTGAGCTGTGTAAGTACATTGCTAGGAGCCCAGCTGTGAGGATTAGTGACTGCCCTGGGGCTAGTGGTTAAGGAGCAAAGGTATCACTGCCCTCTCCCCCCCACTCACTTTGAGTATTTGCAATCCTCTGGTTCCTCACTGTACTGGAAGTGTCCCTGCCTGGGGGAGTGCAATCAGGCTGGGGAAATTCCACTACCCCCAGCCCAGCCCTTCACTATACAGATGAAAGGCTGCCCTGGGTTGTGCCCCTGCTGTGTGTGACTGCCCCCCATGAGCCCCTCGCTGCTGAATGTGTGGAAGAGTTGTGTTATGGTCTGCGCTAGATCACTTCTGGTTCTGGGTGGGCCCAGCCAGAGCCTCTGGGGCTTTGGCATCCCTCATTGTACCCACTACCCCAGGCTCCAACTTCTCTGCTGGTCCCCTACTCTGCCACAAGACAGTCAGGCTATAGCAGAGGGCTCTGTGTTAACCTTCCAATGGCAGAGGCCACCCCACTCCTGTTACTCTCTCTACTCTGCAATGGTCTGCACCCGCCACCTCAGGTCAAACCTATTCTGGCGATATTCCAGATTCTCTTCCACTGGTAAGTTTTTGTATTTCCAATCTCCATGGGTTTTACTAGTTAAGCTCTGTTTTTGAGGCTGAATTAAATACTTGGTAGAAAGGGAATTGGAGAGCTTATAATGTTCCATCTAGCTTTTTTGCCATCTTGGCTCCGCCATGTCATTTCTAAAATATATAGAAAATTGACTCAAATTTATAAGAATTCAAGCCATTCTCCAATTGATAAATGGTCAAAGGATATGAACAGACAATGTTCAGATGAAGAAATTGAAACTATTTGTAGTCATATGAAAAGGTCCTCTAAAACACTATTGATCAGAGAAATGCAAATTAAAACAACTTTGAGATACCTTTACACACTTCTCAAATTGGCTAAGATGATAGGAAAAGATAATGACAAATGTTGAAGGGGATGTGGGAAAAACTGAGATACTGATACATTGTTGGTGGAACTGTGAATGGATCCACCATTCTGGAGAGTAGTTTAGAACTATGCTCAAAAAGTTATCAAATTGTGCATACTTTTTGATCCAGCAATGTTTCTACTGGGCTTATATCCCAAAGAGATCCTAAAAAAGGGAAAGGGACCCATATGTGCAAAAATGTTTGTGGCAGCCCTTTTTGTAGTGGCTAGAAACTGGAAATTAAATGGATGCCCATCTACTGGAGAATGGCTGAATAAATTGTGGCATATGAATGTTATGGAATATTATTACTCTGTAAGAAATGATCAGCAGGATGAATACAGAGAGGCTTGGAGAAACTTATATGAACTGAGTAGAACTAGGAGATTATTATACAGGGCAGCAACAAGATTATATGATGATGAATTCTGATGCAGGTGACTGTCTTCAACAATGAAATGATTCAAAACAAGTTCCAATTGTTTAGTGATAAAAAGAGCCATCTACACCCAGATAGAGGACTGTGGGAACTGAGTGTGGTTCACAAAGTAGCATTTTCACTTTTTTTTTGGTTGTTGTTGCTTACAATTTTTTTTTTTACTTCTCTCTCTTTTTTTATTTATTTGATTTGATTTTTCTTGTGCAGCATGATAATTGTATAAATATGTATGTACATATTGAATTTAACATATTTCTACTATGTTTAACATCTATTGGACTACTTGGCATCTAGGAGAGGGCACGGGGGAAGGAGGAGAAAATTGGAATACAAGGTTTTGCAAGGGCTAATATTGAAAGAATTATGCACACATATGTTTTAAAAAATAAAAAGCTCTAATTAAAAAACAAAAACAAAACAAAAGATCAAGGCTGAGGGTATTAGATAACTGGAAACACCTTATTCTGGTTTTAGATAAACAACATTTGGGCAAAAATTTGTCTTGCTGAAGATGAATCTTTCATAGTTAAGATTCTGAAAAAGGAACCAGTGGGTAACTCCAGGAGTATAAGGACTATATCAGTGATTTTATTAGTTAAGGGTACTCCTAAGGGAGGAAACTCCTATCAATGTAGATCAGAAAATAGAATCCATCTCAAGTGATTCCATTTAAAAAAAAAAGAAAATAAAGGAAAGCAAAGAAATCTCCCTCCTCCAACATCTTCTCTCTCTCTCTCTCTCTCTCTCTCTCTCTCTCTCTCTCTCTCTCTCTCTCTCTCTCTCTCTCTCTCTCTCTCTCTCTCTCTCTCTCTCTCTCTCTCCCTCTCTCAGCTACACCCAGAAAAGGAACACTAGGAAATGAGTGTAAAATGTGAGCATTTTTTTTTGTTTGTTTGTTTTTCTTCCCAGATTATTTTTACCTTCCAAATACAATTCTTCCTTTACAACAACAACAGCAAAATTCAGTTCTGCACATATATATTATACCTAGGATATACTATAAGATATTTAATATGTATGGGAATGCCTGCCATTTAGGGGGGGTGGAGGGAAGGAGGGGGAAAATTCGGAACAGAAGGGAGTACAAGGGATAGTGTTGTAAAAAATATACCTATGCATATGTACTATCAAAAAATGTTGTATTTATAAAATAAGTAAAAAAAAAATCATTAAAAAAAGATTCTTTCTAGCTCTAAAATGAAAAAAAAATAAAAGAACGTTGATAAAAGTCTTTGACTTTTAGACTGAAAGAGCACAGCAGAGATAACCAAAGACTATAACTGGATGCTGAGGGAAGCTCCCTAGCTATGTGCTCAGGAGACTGTGTGATACTTGACAGAGGCCATATGTTTCACAATAAGCTTAAGTGACTTAGGGAGTCAGCATCATTCAGAGCCATGGACTGAATATTTAGTGGATAGTTGTGGTAGAGTTTCCTGCTGAACTGTGTTTCTCAGAGACTGTGTTTCAGCAAAGCAGTGTCCACCAGGGATGGGATTGGGGGAGGGGAGAAGGTCCAGTAGAAACAATGCAATTTTACTGTTAGGAGACGACAGATTCCCTGTAGTGTTAGAGGTGTGAGTTGTCACTCCACACGTGTGTACTTTACATGTTTATACTCTGTCCATTTATATATTCCCTGTAAATGGGCTTCTCAATTTCCTATATGTGTTCACTCTTCTTGCAGGTGGTATATGTATTTTGGGGACAGTGTCCTCAAGATTTTGGAGGAAATATTTCATTCCTGCTTTTCTTACCATGGTATATAACATTACTATAAATGTATCATTTGATTTTTAAAGATAAACTAATTGATATGATTTACAAGTTGTTTTTAATGGATGTGAAACATAGAATAATTTGATCCTGGGGTTGCTATACCTAAATTAGTTAATCTGTGGAAAGAAAGAGAGACCGAGAGAGAGACAGAGACAGAGAGATAGAGATAGAGAGACAGAGAGAGACAGAGACAGAAACACAGAGACAGAGGCAGAGAAAGACAGAGAGGCATACACACACACACACACAGAGGAAGACAGATGCACACAGAGAGAGAGAGATAGAAAAAGATTAAAGACATGTAGACGGGACTAGTGACATATGCTTGTATGTATCTCTTTCTATGTATTCTTCTCATATCAAATTATATCTTGTAGATATTTATGAACATATCTTTTACTCCCCTGAGATAATAAGTTCCTTTAGGTCAAGGATTATATCTTATTTCATCTTTATATTCCAAGCACCTAACACAGTGCTTTACACATACAACCATATAAACTAGTTGACTAATATTGTTTGCTTAAACTGAATTGGATGTGTTTTCATTTTTTGATAAATAATATTTGCTTAAGCTCCATTATTAATTTTCCTTAGTAAAAATCAAACAAAATCAAGTACATTAAGGTTGGTTTTTTTTTTTTTTTTTTTTTTTTTTTTTTTTGCTAAGGCAATTGGAGTTAAGTGATTTGCCCAGGATCACACAGCTAGGACATGTTAAGTGTTGGAGACCATATTTGAACTCAAGTCTTCCTGACTTCAGAGCTGGTGCTCTATCCATTATGCCACGTAGCTGCCTCAGTACATTAAACTTTCAAGTCAATATACATATACAAACATATATATATGACAATGTACTCTGAATGGTATTAATTTCCATGAGAAATGCAATAAAAGTAACTGAAATTTATATAATGCTTTAAATATTGACTAATATGTTTATTCTTTATTTCACTTCAAATTCTCAATAATCTTATGAAGCAGCTAGTAACATATCCTTATGTTACAAATAAGAAAACTGAGACTCAGAAAGGTGAACTCATTTGCCTAGGTCACACAGTTATATAGTCTGTTTTCCTTATATATAGGACGTCTTATTAAGAAGTAGGAGAGAGTTTTTGATCAGATTTAGAATTAGATATGAATTGTTTGTGAACTACATAGAGCCAATTCTGTATTTCACAAATCAGTTCAATTTTTTTTTTAAAGCTCCAACATTCTTTTTTTCCTTGAAGATCATATATTGAAGTTGAAATTTGGGCAAGGGCATATAACTTAATATCAGAGCTGCTGTATGTGGCAAATGAAGATGACAGTAAAGATTGACTGTGAAACAAAAATTAGTCTTAGTAAAGCTGTGAGATTGGGATAGGTTTAACTTATTTATTGTCTGTTTGTTTGAGGAATTGTTTAGAATGCATTTTCTATGAGATATAACCGTTTCAAACAATGTGAAAAAAAATAAGTAACAATTGCTTCCTCATAAGGAATATGTATTTTGTTCAGTTTCAGAACAAAGGCTTAAGAGATTTTGTAGTGCTTGCATACTTCTTGTAAATTTTTTTATTATATCATTAATCAGTAGATTTTTATTCTAGCTATAAACACAAGGTAAGCAATAGAATTTTACCTGAACATTAAGCTTAGAGGGAATTAAATTAGCACAAGCCAAACAGATGTTGTTTATAAATCAGATTACAATGGGAAACTATTAAGTCATAATTTTTCAATATATCACAAGGCAAATCATTGTTTGAATAATGCAGCATAAATATTTTTAATGTTTTGAAATATTTTAAAAGCTAGAGCATTATTATTAGAGTAGCACTTTTGAAAATTTCTGAATAAGCAAAAAATTGGGTGTGGCTGTTAATCCCTTTAGAGAGGTAGCATGCTGTAGTATATCCTATTATACTTTGAATCACAAAGACTCAACTTCAAAAGCTACTTGTTTGATGGAGAATAAGTCATTCAACATCTTTGAGCCTCAGTTTCCTTATATGTAAAATAGGAATAATAATACCTATAATTCCTCTCTTATAGAACTATTGTGAGTTTCAAATAAGATAACACAAAGAGAAAACTTTGCAAAGCAAAGCACATGTACATATCAGCTATTACTTTTTATGATATATAATTTGTATATTCCTAAATTTATATTGGAGAAGAGTCAGTTTCATTTTCTGAGAATATACATTTCTTTATTGACATTTTTACATGGAGGAAACATGTAAATATTGGGAAGAAATAAATAATAGTTCTGGTGATGAATAAACTAATAAAAGAGAAGTAATCAGAGATGCCCTGAGTTCTATATTTTGGTAAGTGGTATCTTTTGGGGACAGAGAAATAGCATGACTCATATGGATTATCTTCTGATTGGAATATCAGTTTATTGAGAATAGGGATTGTCTATTATTTCTATTTCTATTCCAAAATGCTTAGCATTATGTTTTGCATATAGTAATCATTTAATTAATAATGATTTACATTATATTCACTCATTTATGGAGATTCATAAGCTAGCAAAATGGAAAAATTGGTAAGATAGTATAAAATTTAGAGTTTTCACCATTTTGAGCTGATTAGGGACTTGAAAATAATGTGAAAAGAAAAACTTTTCCTTGGCATTTTCACTTTAAAGTCTGCTAGAGGGCAGGTATAGCGTGTAAGGAGAGGTGCGAATAAGGTGTAAAGTACAAACCTCCTTTTCTGGTTTTGTAATAATCCACAGTAGGTAGAATGGACATTGTTTTGATGGCACAAAAACACTGGGAAAGCTGGTAGAGTATATATAGAATAGAGTTTCACCCTTTCTAACCTACTCAGGATCATGGAAGGCAGAGAGACAAAAGAGGCTCTCTCTAGAGTAAGCAGCAAAGCAGCTGTCCAAAAGAAAAGCATGGTTGGAATCACTTGTTTTCCTTTCTGGGACAGGGACAGGGGCAGCAGGAAGGATGTAGTGATTACAGACTGTGATCAAGGCATCTCTAGTCCTGCCTATTGGCTCAGCAATGGTCAGGTTTTTCATCTGTGTATTTAGTTAATGGATTCTCCTTAATCTTCGGCAGTCTGCCTGGGTCTTTCCTGTCTACCTTTCTGGGTAAGTTTCCTGTAGCACCCTGAGGACAGCGCCACTGAGTTTAGTTTCAGGGCAGATAATATTCTCTTTGTAAATATTTTTTCCTAGGGATGGTAGGACCATTCTGGTATTGGCCTGTGGGTTTAATTCCCCTCAGATTCAAACAATGATGAAACAAGATTTACTCTTCTTTAGCAAGCTAAATGTGACTAATAATGGATTTTCTGCAGCTCCCTCTATTCTTCACTTATAGTCAAGAACCCACCCCTCATAGGGAGGGGAGTATTACAGAAATGAAAATAGTTTAAAGCTCAAAGGGAACTTAGAGATTATTTCATCATAGATTCAATAGAATCTAAGATGACATTGTAGATTGGATAAATTGCCCTCCTGCTTTGTTTAAAGAAGTCTAAGAAGAAAGAACTCAAAACTTTTTGAGACAGCCCATTTTACTTTCAGACAGGTCTAATTGTTAGGACGTCTTTCTTTATATCTAAGCAAAAACTGCATCTTCTGGCCAGTGCTTCTATCTCTTGTCCTCTGAGGTCAACAATAAGTTTAGTTCTTCTTCCATGTACAAACAGCCCTTCAAATACTTGAAGACTGACCTCTTATTCCCCATAAGTCATTTCTTCTTCAGGCTCAACATTATCAGTTCATTAAATCAATACTCATATAACATCAAACTTCATCAAAATCTTGGTCATCACCTACTTACTCTTTGTCTTGTCAATATCTTTCTTTAAATGTGGCACAAAATATCCTTTGATGCTGCAATACTACTCCTATGTCTGCATTCTAAAAAGATCCTAAAAAAGGAAAAGGAACCATGAATACAAAAAGTTTTATAGCAGCTTTTTTTCTAATGGCAAAAAATTGGAAATTGAGAGAATGTCCATCCATTGGAGAACGGCTGAACTAGTTGTGGTATATGAATGCAACAAAATACCATTATGTAATAAGAAATGAGAAGCAGGCAGAATTCAGAAAAAAAAACCAGGAAAGGCTATTATGAATTGATGCTTATTGAAGTGAGCAGAACCAGGAGAATATTGTACTCAGTAACAGCAACATTGTATATATGATCAGCTATCATATTTAGCTCTTCTCAACAAATCAAAGATCTAAGACAATTCCAAAAGACTCATGATAGAAATGTTATCCCAAATAAAGAAAAAGAATTATAAAGTCTGAATGCAGATTGGAATATACTATTTTTACTTTTGTTCTGTTTCATTTTTTACAACATGGTTAATATGGAAATGTTTATATGATTGAACATGAATTAACCTATATCAGATTGCTTGCTATCCTGTGAACAGGAATGGGAAAAAGAAAAAAAATTGAAATTGAAAATCTTTAAAAAATTAATATTAAAAATTATCTTTACATGTTTTATTTTTCCCCCTCTGGAATCTGACTATGCAATTTTAATTTATTCCCATGAAATTTCATCTTATTATTTGACCCTAAATTTTTTCTAGTATGGTAAGAACTTGAATTTTGATAAAATCTCTTTCTTAGCTCTTTGAAATTACATTCTAACTATGTCTGACATGTGCTATTATTAACCACTTTCGAAGTTTTATCAATCTTTTTGATTAAGATCATTCAACTAGTTCCTGAGTCAATCTATCTTACATTTATATTGCTAGCCCATGTCACTTCAAAGTTTTCAAAAAATCATTTGAGCAACTTTATCAAAGGTTTTGCTATAATTCTAATATTGAATTGCTATATTTATAGTACTGCATTGACCAATCACTATGAAAAAAAGAAAACAAGCTTAGTCTGATATAACATAATCTTTTTTAAATTTTTTAAATTAATTTTTATAATTATAACATTTTCTTTGACAGTACATATTCATAGGTAATTTTTTTTACAACATTATCCATTGTACTCCCTTCTGTTCCAAATTTTTCCCCTCCTTCCCTCCACCCCCTCCCCTAGATGGCAGGCATTCCCATACATATTAAATATTTTATAGTATATCCTAGGTACAATATATATGTGCAGAACCAAATTTTGTTTTTGTTGTTGTAAAGGAAGAATTGTATTCAGAAGGTAAAAATAACCTGGGGAGAAAAACAAAACAAAAAAAAAACAAAATAGTGCTCACAGTTTATACTCATTTCCCAGTGTTCCTTTTCTGGATGTAGCTGATTCTGTCCATCATTGATCAATTGGAATTGGATCAGCTCTTCTCTATGTTGAAGATATCCACCTCCATCAGATCCTCATACAGTATCATTGCTGAAGTGTATAGTGATCTCCTAGTTCTGCTCGTTTCACTCAGCATCAGTTGATGTAAGTCTATCCAAGCCTCTCTGTATTCCTCCTGTTGGTCATTTCTTACAGAACAATAATATTCCATAACATTCATATACCATAATTTATCCAACCATTCTCCAAATGATGGCCATCCATTCATTTTCCAGTTTCTAGCCACTACAAAAAGGGCTGCCACAAACATTTTGGCACATACAGGTCCCTTTCCCTTCTTTAGTATTTCTTTGAGATATAAGCCCAGTAGTAGCACTGCTGGGTCAAAGGGTATGTACCTTTTGATAACTTTTTGGGCATAATTCCAGATTGCTCTCCAGAATGGTTGAATTCTTTCACAACTCCACCAACAATGCATCAGTGTCCCAGTTTTCCCACAGCCCCTCCAACATGCATCATTATCTGTTCCTGTCATCTTAGCCAATCTGACAGGTGTGTAATGATATCTCAGAGTAGTCTTAATTTGCATTTCTCTGATCAATAATGATTTGAAACACTTTCATATGAGTGGAAATAGTTTTAATTTCATTATTTGAAAATTGTCTGTTCATATGCTTTGACCATTTATCAATTGGAGAATGGCTTCATTTCTTATAAATTATAATTTATAATATAGTTTGTTGTTCCATATGAATTCTGTTGTTATTTTTTCTAGGTCATTAAAATAGTTTCTTGGGAGTCTGATTAGTATAGCATTAAATAAATAGATTAGTTTAGGGAGTATTGTCATCTTGATTATATTTGCTCGGCCTATCCAAGAGCACTGAATGTCTTTCCAGTTATTTAAATCTTACTTTATTTTTGTGGCAAGTGTTTCGTAATTTTGCTCATATAATTCCTGACTCTCCTTTGGTAGATATATTCCCAAATATTTTATACTATCGACCGTTATTTTGAATGGAATTTCTCTTTGTATCTCTTGCTCTTGGATTGTGTTGATAATGTATAAAAATGCTTAAGATTTATGTGGATTTATTTTATATCCTGCAACTTTGCTAAAATTCTGAATTATTTCTAATAGCTTTTTAGCAGAGTCTTTGGGGTTCTCTAAGTATACCATCATGTCATCTGCAAAGAGTGATAGTTTGGTTTCCTCATTTCCTACTCTAATTCCTTGAATCTCTTTCTCGGCTCTTCTTGCCGAGGCTAGCGTTTCTAGTACTATATTGAATAGTAATGGTGATAGTGGGGAACCTTGTTTAACTCCTGATCTTACAGGGAAAGGTTCTAGTTTATCGGCATTACATATAATGTTTACTGACGGTTTTAAATATATGCTCATTATTTTAACGAATAGTCCATTTATTCCTATACTCTCAAATGTTTTTAGTAGGAATGGATGTTGGATTTTATCCAATGCTTTTTCTGCAGATATAACATAATCTTAATAAAGATATGACAGTTCTCTGTGGTCACCAATTCTATTTCTTTAATGCCATGGAATTTTGTGAGTAAAAGTCAGATTTGAAGTTACAGACTCTACTCTCTTTCCTGCCCTTAAAACAAAGGACAGCATTTACTCTTCTCCACTCCTATATGACAGCTTTCTTTCATTCTCTATGATCTTTCTTCACAGACCAATAACAATGGTTTGGCCAATCATTTCTATTAATTACTTTAGCACACAAGGTTATGTTATCTTCTGGTAATTTGAACTCTGTAAGGCAAACCAGTTTTTATATAACTCATTTTTGTTGTATTCTTTGAAGACCAAAGATCATTCTTTTTATCAGAGAAAAGTGACATAGTTAGAATTAAGGACTATTGCATTTATCATCTGTTATAATCATTAATTTATCCCAAGCCCAAGCAGTGGTCATATCACTTATTTTCTCTTCCCATTTTCCAAAATATACCTAACCACACATCTTTTGCTTTTTTCTGTATCCCTGGTGTTTAGATCAGTGGCTGGGATAGAGCAAATGCTTATTGACTGCCTGGTGGACAGAACTCTGGCAGATAGCTGGATACTATATTTCCTTCTAATCTAAACTGGACTTGCAATATTTCCCAATTTTTTCATCTTGTTCCTTTCTGTACAGGTATTCTAATGATGTCATCTCAATTTCTGCATTTTTTAATCTTCACTTAAATATTGTACAGAAATTCCTAGATTTCCTCATGTGAGTATGCTCTTTGATGTACAAGTTTAATGTGTCCTCCTCCTATATTTTTCGAGTACTCTTTTTACCTACAATTGTTCTTTTTACCTACCTTTCTAGAGCTTTTTTTTAGCCTTAAGTCCCAAGTCTCAATTTGATACCTTCAGTATCAAATTTGGTTCCTATATAAAGATATCAAAGTATATTTAGTAATATAGCTATGGAAGACATAATCTGTTGGTTAGATGTTTAAGAGGAAGAGAGAAAAAAGTGATTTCTAAAGTAATCTTGTTAACATTTAGAATTTCCTTTTATTTCAAGTTTCAGCTTTAGGGTTTTGATGTCAGAACCCGTGTTTTCCATATCTTTGACCTGGCCCTAGAGTTTAAAAATCAGGAAAAATATATTTTGGGGGGGAGTAAAACATTTTACCTTTCCTATTATTAATTTGGATCATTCGCCTTATCTTTGACTCATGTGCATACTTCTTCAACTTTATATTATACCACTCTCCCACTAACTGGTTTTCTTTGTCTAGAAGTTGGATGATTCTCTCCCTCCCCTTTCTACTTAGTATATGTGTTGTTTTTGTTAAGGGAGTAATTAGGAGTACAAAACTCCATCTCTAGGCAAGGTTGTCACATCTGTGTTTCCTGGAAAATTCAGATTTCTTTCAGAAGTCTCTATTTGTCTATATTCAGAAGACCCCCCATTAATCCCTTAGTCTAACATTTCATCATAGCATAAGGCAATTTAATGTTCATAAAGGCTCTGTTAGCAGAGAATAAACTCTGTCTAACTGGAAAACTTTTGAGTTTAGTCCTGGCTAAGAACTATATTTTTGTTGTCAAATAATCACAATTATTTCAGAATCTACAGTTTCTTTTAGAAGTTTCAGCTCAAGCACCACTGTCAATATAATGTCTTTCCTGATACCCTTGAATTTCTCTCAAAATCATCTTGTGTTTATTTTATCTATGCCTAGTTAGGATATTCTAAAAATCTTAGTATAGTTTTAAGCTATTAAAGCTTAATATTGCACTAAGACTTTTGAAATACACAATATTATTATCTCTCTACTTGAGAACCAAGGCAGTTAGGTAATACAGTTGATAGAGCACTGGCCTTGGAGTCAGAAAGACCTGAATTCAAATCCATTCTTAGACACTTTCTAGATCCTGGGCAAGTAAATCTTCATCCTATTTGCCTCCATTTCCTCATCTGTAAATGAACTGGAGAAGGAATGGCAAACCACTGGAATATCTTTGCCTAAAAAACCCCAAAGGATAATATGAAGAGTCAGACACGACCAACATTACTGAACAGAAACAAATAGCTCTATACCTTATTATTATTATTTTTACAAAGATTATGAATATAGAAAATAAACACAAGTGTCAAAGTGTATTCTAAATAATATGAAACCTCACTGAGGTAGGATGACCCTGGAGAGTTTGATTCTTGTCCTGCTTTGTTGGCCTTCGGCAAGTGCCTAAACCTCTCATGTTCTCAGACAGCTCTTAGAACTTGTGGGTCTCACTGTGGCATCCTAGAAAAGAGTTTATCTCTGAATGTAGATTTTTTTGGCACTTAATAAACATTTATTGATTATTGATTGACACAAGTGTTTAGCACGTAGTAGGCACTTAATGAATAAATAAATGCTTGTTGACTTACATATTGCAATATTTCAAAGAATAAGCTTGAACCCAAATAAGGGATAGAAGATAACTCCCCTGATCTTTTACTGACTGTGTATATGGGAGAATAGATGAGTCACAATTGTTGGGCACAACATGTATTGCCTGTTTTTACCAATGTATTGATATATTTTGATAATTTCTCTTTCTTTCTTTCTCTTTTTCTTTTTTTTAAATTTTACTTTAATAGTTTTTATTTACCAGATATATGCATGGGCAATTTTACAACATTGACAATTGCAAAACCTTTTGTTCTAATTTTTCTCCTCCTTCCCTCCCACCCCCCAGGTGGCAGGTTGACCAATACATGTTAAATATGTTAAAGTGTAAATTAAATACGATATATGTATACATGTCCAAACAGTTGTTTTGTTGTACAAAAAGAATAAGACTTTGAAATAGTGTACAATTAGCCTGTGAGGGAAATCCAAAATGCAGGCGGACAAAATTAGAGGGATTGGGAATTCTATGTAGTGGTTCATGGTCATCTCCTAGAATTCTTTTGGTGGATATAGCTGGTTCAGTTCATTACTGCTCTGTTGGAACTGATTTGGTTCATCTCATTGTTGAAAATGGCCACATCCATCAGAATTGATCATCATATAGTATTGTTGTTGAAGTATACAATGATCTCCTGGTCCTACTCATTTCACTCAGCATCAGTTCATGTAAGTCTCTCCAGGCCTTTCTGAAATCATCCTGTTGGTCATTTCTTATAGAACAATAATATTCCATAATATCTGAATTCCATAATATCTTAAAGGCTTTTAGTTGGAAAAGATCCTTCACTCCAAAGGATTTATTCTAACTAATCAGGGAACTTACCTAGAGCCTTTTACCCAGTTCCTGGGAAGGCCTGCATTCAAATTCATCATGATACTATATTCACTAGGCAATTCATTTCACCTCTATTTTCCTTAATTTCTTCATCTGTAAAATGGGGATGATAATAGCATCTATCTATGGGGATTAAATGTGACAATATTTGTAAAACATTATATAAATCCTAACTGTAGTGCTGTTTTGTTACTTTTATTATTCTTAGGTAGCACTGAGTTCCATATTATTGTGGTTCAGTTGTTATATTCAAATTTTTGTGACTCTGTGAACTACATTGTCTATGAAGTTTTTGTTTTTGGCAAAGATACCATATTGGAATGCCATTTTCTTTTTTTCAGGAGATTAAGACAAATAAGGGATAAGTGAGTTCTTCAGGCCCACACAGATAGCAAATGAGGGAAAGGTCACAAATGAACTCAATTCTTCTTGACTCCAGACCCAAAGCTCTATCCACTGACTATTTAGCTACCTTTGAGCTCCCATAAGAATAAGTAGCTAAATACATTAGGTTCTACCTAGGAGTAAAAACTTCTTTCTGACCTCTATTCTGAGATGAGATCAGCTTTATCTGGAATTTAGTGACCCAGTTTTTCTAACACTGACTCAGTTAAATCTCTTCTGTTTGTTTGATTCATATTAGCATGATGCCTTATTGCCATGATGACTAATCTGTATGATACTAGATTCTGTTAGGTCCTGTTTGACTACATGCAACATTCTGCCTTACTTATCTCTGTATAAATGCTAGATGGCCTACCTCTGTCTCCTACTT
The DNA here is from genome assembly GCF_048593235.1 of Sminthopsis crassicaudata. NCBI lineage: Eukaryota > Metazoa > Chordata > Mammalia > Dasyuromorphia > Dasyuridae > Sminthopsis > Sminthopsis crassicaudata. The sequence goes on from NC_133619.1 coordinate 419,766,357, forward strand.
GCTCTTTGTTTCTGTTCCAACCATTGATGACCACTGCTGGTTGTGCACAGTTACATTATGGTGCCCTCACTTATGTAAGAATATTTAACAACTAAGGATCTGGGACAGATAAATTGTAAAATCTCTGACTTTTCCTTTGATTAAAATCTCAAACAAATGTCTAAAGGATTTAGAGGTTATCTGGTTGTCTGGTTCCTTGGCTTGGCCTTCTGATGCCCCATTACTATAATTTATTATTGAACAGACTTCATACAGGTAGCCCAAAGAGGTGGAAGATTGATAAAATAAAAAGAATTGTGGAGAGATGTGCAGGGAGAGAGGAGTGAAAAGATTAGTTCTAATATCTTCTCCTTGTAATCTCTCCTTCACCTTGAACTCTTAATCATATAATACCTTGATGAAGACTAAGTACATTTTGTTTTAAGCAAAAGCATTTTCTAATGGATGAGTTAGAACAATATACTCTTAGCTAAATTACTTCTAGCTACAAAATTGAATGATGTTCATAAGTCCTTCCCTTCCTTCCTCCCTCTGTGCCCTCCCAAACTTTTTCTGGCAGTTGTGGTCCTAGTTTCAAAGCAGAAAACAAAAAATGTTATCTAGGGAAATTATATATAAATAAAATAAAATATTTCATTGCTGAAGGTTTTTTTTGGGGGGGAGGGAAGATAATTATGAGTAGGAGGAAAAACATCATTTAAGTTTGCTAATTTTTAAAAGCAAATTTATTTTCATGAATCTTTGGTCTCTAGTTTGCCATTGAGCTATATGGACATATTTTTGTTAATCATTATTATTATCATCATCCTCATTATCATCATCATTTTTAAATTGGCTCTATTTATTATTCCATATGGTAACAACATTGAAACTATAGTACAGAAGTAGCCAATTAGGCTTTTTATATTTTTAGAAATCCTGAGATAAAGTATTTAGGAATCTGGTAAGTCATCAATAATTTTCATAGTTGATATTCAAATTCTAGTACTTGTAATAGTAATTCTTCTTCCTAAGAATGACTTCAAGGCAGCATACCTTCTAAATGGGAAGATTACAGCTGTCAGAAAACCATATTGACAAGGAATTGCCAGCAGCCCTAAAAATATAGTCTTGGATATCAGCCAGTTGGACTAGAGTCAGCTCCCTGTTAGGTCATTTGTTTTCTTCCTCACACATTCCAAAATTCAAAGCCAAGTAGAGGGGTCATATTACAACTGAGCTACACAATTATAGCTAGTAGTCATATTCCTAAAACAATTCAATACAAAATCTATAATGCTGTAAATAGCACTTGGAGTAGAGTTTGTGTAACATTTTAGAACAGGTGGCATGCTTAACAGTATGTATTCAATTCATAAGAGGGCTATTACTGTAAGGCACTCCTCCAGGGATGATCAATGGGCTAGTGTTGAAGCCAGAGCCTGTTTTCTAGGTCGCTCCGAGTTTGAGGGCTTACATAGTCCAAGTCTGGGTCAGTAAGCAGGCTTCCAATTTTTTCACTCCCTTAAGAACACTGCATTGATTCTGAACATTCTTCAGAAATAAAAATAAGTAAGAGTACGCCCTGTTTCTGCTTGCATTAGGGGCAGAATATTTGTAACTCTTCCAAAAGTTCTAGGATGTCTTTGTAGAGTGAGGATGTCCTAATCTTATTGAAATTTCATATTCTTAGTTACTCAGCATTTTCAGAATTCCCTTCTTAAGATCTGTTGTAGGTATACATGTAAATACAGAGAAGGACTTGGAAAATCTTGTCAGTGATACAGATATTGCTTATCAAAGTGACCAAGTTTTCATGACTAAAACTCTTCATCATTTTCTACACTAAGACCTTGACACACTTTAGCATATAAGATTTCTCCATGGAAATACACACAAAATAGGCCACAATTACAGATACATTGAGAAAATCACCCAGAAATACAAGATTCCTGGAGCAGTACTGCTTTTTGGTAAAAAGACTTCTCTAGATTGCTTCTTTCCCCCAGAGGAAACAAGATATTTAAGTTGCAGCATTTCAGGTCCATTGAAAACAACAGTCTAGAGGACCTGTCTCTTTTTGTTTTTATTTGTTACCTATAGCCATACTCGTGGGTTATATAGTTTTGGGGGTTACTGTCTGTGGCTGATGCTTGTTCCCATAACTTACCTGTCTTGTTTTTTTTTTAAATATGGAATCAAGTTATATCATGGAAACATGATTCCATATAGTGGTAAAGAGTATAGTATGAAGGAACTTGTCATTAATACCTCAGTACTTTGGCAAGCCACTTAAACTCTGAGACATAGTCTCCTCAGTTGTAAAATGAGTTGTAAAATGATCTCTAAGGTTCTGCCAAAAGTCAAATGAATGAGTGAATGAATAAAAAGCATGAATTAAGCACTTACAACAGCACTGGGGCTGAGGATAAAAAAAGAGGGGGGGAATAAAAAGGATAATCCCTACCCTCAGGAAGGTTACATTCCAGTAGGGGTAGACCACACAACAGGGGAATGGGTTTGACTGGGATGGGGCATGTGCATACATGGATTAAGTGAAGTCTGGCACCAGCTAAAATGAGAAAAGCTCAGAATCCTTAGGACAGGAGTCCAGATTCTTGTGGGAGGGGCAAAGGAGGAAGTAGGCATATAGGCTAGATGGCTCAGAAATGTCTAGGAAGATAGAAATTTTCAGTCCCACCTCCATCTTCAATCCCATGTTTCACCTAAAATTGTTTAACACCCAAACAGGGCACTCAAAACTTCCTAATCTTCATTCTGGTTTCCAGGTCTGACAACTCTGGGACTAAACATAGGTACTAGGAGGTAGGTGAAGGGATTTCTCTGTAGCTATGTGACACAGTAGGTTTTTTCTAGATTTTAGGGTATACTTCATTTTCTTTAACTGATAAGGACTCTAAACTCTAAAGAAGAAAATGGATTGGTAACATCTAATAATTTGGATTATAATTATTTCTTTTTTTTCTTTATAATTTTTTTCACAGCATATATGTATGAGTAATTTTTTTATAATATTATCCCTTGTATTCATTTTTCCAAATTATCCCTTCCCTCCCTCTACTCCCTCCCCTAGATGACAGGCAATCCCATACATTTTACATGTGTTACAGTATAACCTAGATACAATATATGTGTGTAAATACCATTTTCTTGTTGCACATTAAGTATTAGTTTCCAAAGGTATAAGTAACCTGGGTAGATAGACAGTAGTGCTAACAATTTACATTCACTTCCCAGTGTTCCTTCTCTGGGTATAGTTATTTCTGTCCATCATTGATCAACTGGAAGTGAGTTGGATCTTCTTTATGTTGAAGATAGCCACTTCCATCAGAATACATCTTCATACAACATTGAAGTGTACAGCGATTGTCTGGTTCTATTCAATTCACTCAGCATCAGTTGATATAAGTCTCTCCAAGCCTCTCTGTATTTCTCCTGCTGGTCATTTCTTACAGAGCAATATTCCATAACCTTCATATACCATAATTTACCCAACCACTCTCCAATTGATGGACATTCATTCATCTTCCAGTTTCTAGCCACTACAAAAAGAGCTACCCCAAACATTTTGGCACATAGAGGTCCCTTTCCCCTCCTCAGTATTTCTTTGGGATATAAGCCCAATAGCAGCAATGCTGGATCAAAGGGTATGCACAGTTTGATAACTTTTTGGGCATAGTTCCAAATTGCTCTCCAGAATGGCCAGATTCTTTCACAACTCCACCAACAATGTATCAGTGTCCCAGTTTTCCCACAGCCCCTCCAACATTCATCATTATTTGTTCCTGTCATCTTAGCCAATCTGACAGGTGTGTAGTGGTATCTCAGAGTTGTCTTAATTTGCATTTCTCTGATCAGTAGTGATTTGGAACACTCTTTCATATGAGTGGATATAATTTCAATTTCATCATCTGAGAATTGTCTGTTCATATCCCTTAACCATTTATCAATTGGAAAATGGTTTGATTTCTTATAAATTAGGGTCAGTTCTCTATATATTTAGGAAATGAGACCTTTATCAGAACCTTTAACTTTAAAAATATTTTCCCAATTTGTTACTTCCCTTCTAATCTTGTTTGCATTAGTATTGTTTGTACAGAAACTTTTTAGTTTGATGTAATCAAAATCTTCTATTTTGTGATCAATAATGATCTCTAGTTCTCCTCTGGTCATAAATTCCTTCCTCCTCCACAGGTCTGAGAGGTAGTCTATTCTCTGTTCCTCTAATCTATTTATTATCTTATTCTTTATGCCTAACTCATGGACCCATTTTGATCTTATCTTGGTATATGGTGTTAAGTGTGGATCCATATCTAATTTCTGCCATATTAATTTCCAGTTTTCCCAACAGTTTTTTTCAAATAATGAATTTTTATCTCTAATGTTGGTATCTTTGGGTTTGTTAAAGACTAGATTGCTATAGATGTACCCTTTTTTGTCCTTTGTATCTAATCTGTTCCACTGATCGACCGGTTTATTGCTTAGCCAATACCAAATGGTTTTGGTGACTGCTGCTATATAATATAGCTTTAGATCAGGTACACTTAGATCACCTTCATCTGACTTTTTTTCCCATTAGTTCCCTTGCAATTCTCGACCTTTTTTTCTTCCATATGAATTTTGTTATTTTTTCTAGGTCATTAAAATAGTTTCTTGGGAGTCTGATTGGTATAGCACTAAATAAATAGATTAGTTTGGGGAGTATTGTCATCTTTATTATATTCGCTCGGCCTATCCAAGAGCACTGAATGTCTTTCCAATTATTTAAATCTGACTTTATTTTTGTGGCAAGTGTTTTGTAATTTTTCTCTATAATTCCTGACTCTCCTTTGGTAGATATATTCCCAAATATTTTATACTATCGACCATTATTTTGAATGGAATTTCTCTTTGTATCTCTTGCTGTTGCGTTTTGTTAGTGATATATAAAAATGATGAGGATTGATGTGGATTTATTTTGTATCCTGCCACTTTGCTGAAATTTTGAATTATTTCTAGTAGCTTTTTAGCGGAGTCTTTGGGGTTCTCTAAGTATACCATCATGTCATCTGCAAAGAGTGATAGTTTGATTTCCTCATTTCTTACTCTAATTCCTTGAATCTCTTTCTCGGCTCTTATTGCCAAAGCTAGCATTTCTAGTACTATATTGAATAGTAGTGGTGATAGTGGACAACCTTGTTTCACTCCTGATCTTACTTGGAAAGGTTGCAGTTTATTTCTATTGCATATTATGCTTACTGACGGTTGTAAATATATGCTCCTGATTATTCTAAGGAATAGTCCATTTATTCCTATACTCTCAAACATTTTTAGTAGGAATGGATGTTGGATTTTGTCAAATGCTTTTTCTGCATCTATTGAGATGATCATATGGTTTTTATTAATTTGATTATTAATATGGTCAATTATATTAATAGTTTTCCTAATATTAAACCAGCCCTGCATTCCTAGTATAAATCCTACTTGATCATAATGTATTATCCTGGGGATGATTTTCTGAAGTCTTTTTGCTAATATCTTATTTAAGATTTTAGCATCAATAATCATTAAGGAAATTGGTCTATAATTTTCTTTCTCAGTTTTCAATCTACCTGGTTTAGGTATCAGTACCATGTCTGTGTCATAAAAGGAGTTTGGTAGGACTCCTTCATCCCTTATTTTTTCAAATAGTTTATATAGCATTGGGGCTAATTGTTCTTTAAATGTTTGGTGGAATTCACATGTAAATCCATCTGGTCCTCGGGATTATTTCTTGGGGAGTTGATTAATAGCTTGTTCTATTTCTTTTTCTGAAATGGGACTATTTAAGCAATTTGTCTCCTCTGTTAATCTAGGAAGCCTATATTTTTGGAGAAAGTCATCCATTTCACTTATCAAATTTATTGTCATAAAGGTGGGCAAAGTTACTCCTTATTATTTCTCTAATTTCCTCTTCATTAGTGGAAAGATCCCTCTTTTCATTTGTAAGACTAACAATTTGATTTTCCTCTTTCCTTTTTCTGTTCAGATTTACCAAAGGTTTATCTATTTTATTGGCTTTTTCATAAAACCAACACTTGGTTTTATTTATTACTTCAATAGTTTTTTTAATTTCAATATTATTGATTTCTTCTTTTAATTTTTGTATTTCAAGTTTAATTTTTGGTTGGGGGCAAGCCCAATTCATTAATCTTCTCTTTCTCTATTTTCTTCAAATAAGCCTCTAAAGATATAAAATTTCCCCTTATTACTGCTTTAGCTGCATCCCAAAGATTTTGGTATGATGTCTTATCATTGTCATTATCTTGGGTGAAATTATTAATTGTTTCTATAATTTGCTTTTTCACCCAGTCATTCTTTAAGATGAGATTATTCAGTTTCCAATTACTTTTTGGTCTATTTACCCCCAACTTCTTACTGAATGTAGCTTTTATTGCATTGTGATCTGAGAAGAAGGCATTTATTATTTCTGCCTTCCTACATTTAATTTTGAGATCTTTATGTCCTAATATATGGTCAATTTTTGTATAGGATCCATGAACTGCTGAGAAGAAAGTATATTCCTTTCTATCGCCATTCAGTTTTCTCCAAAGATCTATCATACCTAGTTTTTCTAATGTCCTATTTACTTTTTAAATTTCTTTCTTATTTGTTTTGTGGTTTGATTAGTCTAAATCTGAGAGTGCAAGGTTGATATCTCCCACTATTATAGTTTTACTGTCTATTTCTTCTTGCAATTCTCTTAACTTTTCCTTTAGAAAGTTAGATGCTATACCACTTGGTGCATATAAGTTTAGTATTGATATGGCTTCATTATTCATGCTACCTTTTAGCAGGATTTAGTTTCCTTCCTTATCTCTTTTAATTAGATCTAATTCTGCTTTTGCTTGATCTGAGATAAGGATTACTACCCCTGCTTTTTTGGCTTTAACTGAAGCATAATAGATTCTGCTCCAACCTTTTACCTTTACTCCGTATGTATCTCCCTGCTTTAAGTGTGTTTCCTGTTAAATAACATATTGTAGGGTTCTGATTTTTGATCCAGTCTGCTATCCAACTCCGTTTGATGGGAGCATTCATCCCATTCCCATTTACAGTTAAAATTACTAATTCTGTATTTCCTGCCATCATATTATCCCCAGATTATGCTTTTTCCCTTGGCCCCCCTGAACCCCTTCCCTGATATTTAATTTATAGACCCCACTTGTGAAGCGCAGCCCTCCCTTTTTTTAGTATCCCTCCTGCCTCCTTCCAAGTCCCTTCCCGTATTCCCCCTTTCCTTTTCCCTTTTCCTCTCCCCCTTTTTAATGAGGTGAGAGAGAATTCTCTGAAAAACAAATATGTTAATTATTTACTCTTTGAGCCTCTTCTGATGAGAGTAAGATTCACACAATGTTTCTCCCCCTCTCTAAATTCCCTCAGATATAGTATATTTTCTATGCCTCTTCCTGGGATGTAGTTTCCCTCTTTTTATCACTCCTTCCCCTTTTTCTGATACTATCCCCTTCCCTTTACTACACCCCCCTTTTTATATCAGTAAAATCAAATTATCCATCCGGACTTTCTATATATCCACAACAGAGATACAGTTCTCAAGAGTTCTGTGTACCTTTTTCTGTTTCTCTTCAGTCTTGTGGATGTAGATCAAATTTTTTTTAAAAGTCTGTTTTTTTTTTTTTTTTTTTTTTTTTTTTCTATGAAACATATGGAATTCCTCTATTTCATTGAATGACCATCTTCTTCCATGGAAAAAAAAATGCTAACCTTAGCTGGGTAGTTTATTCTTGGTTACAGTCCTTGATCTTTTGCCTTTTGGAATATCAGGTTCCAGGCCCTTCAATCTTTTAATGTGGAGGCAGCCAGATCTTGAGTGACCCTTATTGTGGCACCTCGGTATTTAAATTGTTTTTTTTTTTTTTTTTTCTAGCTGCTTACAAGATTTTCTCCTTTGTGTGGTAATTCTGCAGCTTAGCCACAATATTCCATGGTGTTCTTTTTTTAGGGTCTTTTTCAGAAGGAGTTTGATGAATTCTTTTGATGCCTATTTTCCCTTCTGTTTCTATTATCTCTGGACAGTTCTCTTTGATGACTTCCTGTAAAATAGAATCTAGGCTCATTTTTTGGTCATAGTTTTCGGGAAGTCCAATGATCCTCAGATTATCTCTCCTAGATCTATTTTCCAGGTCTATAGATTTTCCCAGTAAGTATTTGACGTTATTCTCCAACTTTTCTTTTTTTTTTTGGTTTTTGTTTTGTTTTGTTTTGTTTTGTTTTGTTTTGTTTGACTGATTCTTGGGTTCTCAATGAATCATTTATTTCTATTTGTTCCATCCTGATTTTTAAGGAGTTATTTTCTTCATTCACAGTTTTTAGTTCTTTTTCTATATTCCCAATTGAGTTTTTAAATGAATTATTTTGCTCTATTGAATTTTTTTCCATTTCCCTAATTTTTTTTAGAGAATTATTTTCTTTTTCCAATTCAGAAATCCTATTTTCTTGAGATTTTTTTATCTTTTCCAATTCAGAAATCCTACTTTCCTGTGATTTTTTAACCTTTTCTAATTCACAAATTTTGTTTCCCTGCATCTCCTGGGAATTCTTTATTTTTTCCAACTCAAATTTCAGAATGTTGTTATTCTCTATCATAGCTTCTCTTTTCTTTCCCCATTTTTCTTCAAATTCTCTTAACTTTTTAATAGTCTCTTCTAGGAGAGAGTTATGTGATGGGGGCAGGTATTGTTTCCCTTTAGGCTGTTATCTGCTGACTCTCTGCTATTAACTTCCTCGGGGTTGGATACCTGCTCTTTCTCTGTGTAGAAGGAATCAATGGTTCTTTTTTGCTTTTTACTCATATTTAAAAAATTTGGTGGGGTCTGTCCTTGGGGTAGGAATTTATTTATTTATTTATTTACCAGCTTCCTCCCAGATCGGATGGATGCAGTGGCTCCTGAGCTAAGAGAGAACTCTGGGAGAGAGTTCCCCTCTCCCTCACTGGAAGTGCCTAGGAGGTGATTAGTACGGCTGCACTTTGAGGGCGCTGTGTGTCCTAGCGACTTCCCTGAGGTTTAAGTATGAATAGTAAAGGCGACACAAAGCCCAGCCAATGTGTCCTGTGGGGTGTGGATATCAGCAGCTGATGTGAAAAGCCCCTGCGCTCAAACCAGAAACCACGGTCCTTATTTCAGAGGTTCTGCTTCTCTGGGACTTCTGTGGCTGAGTTCCACAGCCTCCAGCCGAGCCTGGTACTATATGTTGCCTTGGGCTGTGTCCCCGCTTTTCAAGCTCTTAACTACCCCAAGGTGAAGTCCTGGACCACAGATGGAGGCTTTACCGCTGTGCCAAGATGTTAGGTCACTTCCAGATTGGGGTGGTTCTAGGATCTGGCTTTATATTTTAAAGTGGCTTGATTTCTCTTCTGGACTGCTGTTTTATAAGCAGAGAAGAGCTAACAGCCTGTGCCAGATTCTTCTATCTCAGTGTCTTCTCGGATCCCAGAGCCCTCCCCAGCCTGATCAGCGCAATGTGCTAGCACCCAACCGTCTGTGCTGGCGTCTTTTTTTTCCTCCTCTGGGAACCAATCTTTTCTGTTGAAGCTCCAGATTCTCCTCAGCTGATAAGTCGTGCTTCCAGTCCTTGTGGTTTCTATCAGTCCAGCGTTATTTTTGAGGCTGATTTAACTAATTGGTATTGAGGGAAGAAGGAAGCTTACAAAATCACGTGTATCTTCTCTGTCATCTTGGCTCCATCTCTATAATTATTTCTTAATGATCATGTTCTCAAGATCATTTATTTGAAAAATAAAAGTAAAGCCCATTAATAACATCTGTTGATGAATAAATGGACTTATTTATTATAGCATTCACTGAAAAGAAACATTATTATGACTTCAGATTTTAAAATAAATGTTATTAGGAAAAAAATAGACATTGAACATTTATTGGAGATAAAGAAGATATTGAACATGAAGCCATTTTAAAATCTCCACTAAATTTGTCATTCAATATCCCATTGTAGTGTAGGGGTTAGTGTAGTTTCTCACAGATTATCAGAAAGGATATAATTATGTCAGGTCTTACCAATATACACAAATAAACACAACACAATTTTCAAAGAGAGAGGGTATTAATAACTATTAAGAATGATTTAGTTACAGACTTGATGATGTGACTGTAGTCTGAGGAGCAGCTTAGCTAAATTCAAAGACACTTACAAGCATGTTGGTAATCACAACTTATGAAGAAAATCTATTAAAGCATAGCAGACTTTTGATTATGGATCTATGAAACATGAAAAATGTAAAAGGCATAAATTTCATATTTTGAAAATGTCCATTTTGATCTCAAATTAAAAAAAAAATCAAAGAGTGGGTAGAATACTGAATCTGGTTCTGGTATTTACTTTGAAAGAAAGATAGGGAAGTTAAAAAAAATACCAACAACATTAAAAGCATTACAAAAGAACTACAAAGATTATTAAAGTCTGTGAAGTATAATTTACCACCAAAAGACAAATTAATTTAATTGTTTATTTTGGAAAAGTGTAGCCAGTGCATTATATTAATGGGTCAGATAAACAAAGTATCACCTTATATAGGATATTAACCAGCTGTCTTCTGTTTTCACTGAGAACCAAACAAAAAAAGTGTTTAGCAAGACTCTTGTGTACAACAAGTATTCAGTAAACGATGACCAACTGATGCATTAAAATTAATAAATTGGTTCATATCTCTGATATTAAGTGACCAATTATGTAAGAATAAGTTACCAAGTATAGAGGGTGTTAAAAGATCTTATAGCTTTTATTGAGAAACATTTATTTCCAAATAAACCCCTAATACAAGAAAATTATAAGACTAACCTCAGTTGGAGAACTGATAAATTCCCATCTGCCTGGAATGTTGTTATATATAATGTGGAATAATGTTGATGTAAAACTGCCTCAAGGAAATAAAATAGACTAAATAGATAATAGATAATTTTTAAAAAGTTTCTTTCACATCAGACCTATGATTGTATTTTAATAAAAAATATGCCTTTGTATTATACTGAGGTAAGAATATTCCAATATTATATTATACTGAAGTAAGAATCAGTTTGCCATAAATATTTTAAAGGATTTGCTTTTTTTGCTGTTTATAACTTGTCAATCATTCATTGCTTTTTTTCATAGTTTTTAGGTTCTTTGGTTTCAGCAAATGATATGGCCAATGTGGCATTTATGACATATTTTATAGCCATTGGTCTTTCATAAACTTCGTTTTATCAAAGGACTTTCAATACTTACATCCTCTCTAAGGATTATTTTAGTACTGATTATTGTGACTAAATTTCTTTGTTCTTTGAATTAAATCAAAATATGTCACATTGCAGAAAGAATGATTAATATGAAAGAAGTGCCTTAGATTTGGGGTCAGGAATCCTGGGTTTAAATCCTGACTTGATGTCTTAAAACTTGTGTAATGTTGGGGAGTCTCGGTTTCTTTTTCTGTAAAATGTTGGCTTTAGCTAAAAGTCTTCCCAAATCACTCTCTGTAAACCTTTTGATCCTATAATTTATGGTAGAGATTTAGAATTCTTATTTCACAAAAAAATGGCTTTTCATAGAATGATGCATGAGGAAAAATATCTATTCAACTGAAGAGCAATGCTCCAATAAATCCACAGATGAGTAATAAATCATTACCTTCTGATTGTTCTTTCTGTAGGCTTTCTTTCAATGAGTTTTAATATTTAATTAGAACAATATATGATTGGCTATAGAATTATGTCAATTCATTTTTATGTTTGCATTTCAAACATCAAAATTAACAATGCATAAGAAGAAAAATTCATTGTACTGACAATTGTACTTGATAAAAAGAAGAAATGATCATTTCCAGTATTGTACCATTTTAATGTTTAACCAGACTGTTGACTTCACAATTATTCCCTCTTTTTTTTCTCTTCTGTTGTCTCTCTGATACCTCTAGACATTACCTCCAAGTCACTGAAAATATAGTAGCCTTTCTATTTACTAAACTCATCCCTTCAATTTGTATCTTTGATTCTATTTTTTCTGACAAGATTCCGTAGATATTCCCCTTCTCTCATGGTGCCCTCTTCTTTCTCTATTCTTCAATGTCTCCCTATCTCCTGGTTTCTTTTCTGTGGCCTACAGATATGTCCAGGAGTCCCTTTAAAAATATAAAAAAAGAAATATAACCTCTTGTTTAATCTACCATTCTCCAAAGGATGTAGTCCTAGACTATTCTCCCCTTTCATAAACAAATCCCTAGGAAAAAAAAAACAAGCTATCTTACCCTCACTTACTCAGTTTATATACCTCTTGCTTCTTGACTCCTTGAAATATAGATTCCAAATACATCACTGTACTGAAACTTCACTCAAAAGTTAGTGATGATCTCATTCACCAAATCCAATGACCTTGTCTCAGTGTTTTTTCTTTTTGATCTTTCTATGATAGGTTGACCTCTTTTTCAAGAACAATATCTGAATCCATGATTCCATGCAGTTTCAGTTAGTTTTTCCTTAAAAGGTATTGAGACTATTGTGGAGACTTGGATATCTCAGATATCCAAGTCTCCACAATAGTCTCAATACCTTCAGTCAGAAGACTGAAGGTTCACATTGCAGATAACATTTCCTGATTGTCTAATACAAAGCATCCATGAGGAGCTCCAGATGTTCTATGATGTGTAGTTTGGGGAAAACAATGTACAAATCATACAAAGGGGCTTACCTCATCTAAATAAACATGAGAAATTCTCAATGTATATTCTTATTAAGGCCTAAAATGAATAATTAAATCTCCTTTTGTTAATTATTGAATGATTCATGTTTGTCTCATTTTATTCCAATACTGAACATAAACTATCAATTTTCCATGAACAAGACATTCCATCTCTCAGCTCTGGACATTTTCATGTCTGTCCCTCTTGCCTAGAATGTTCTCCTTCCTCATCTACCTTTTAAAAGGCTTTCCTTTAATCCCAATTAAAATCTGACTTTTTCCAGGAAGTCTTTCTTCCCGCTTTTATTTGCCCATATTTGTCTGCTTACCTATGTAAATGTTATTCCCCTGATTGAAAGGGAGCTCTTTTAGAACAGGGGCAATAGAGGCAATTCCTTTTTTTTTTTTTTTTCTTTTTCTCTTTCTTTCTTTCTTTCTTTCTTTCTTTCTTTTATTTGAATCAGTGCTTTATTTGGTACATGGCATATAGTTTGTTAATAAATTGAATCCAAGAAGTAAATATGCTATGTAATATGTTGGAAAAGTTATACATGAGCTTATAGTTTGAATTAGAACAATTATCAAGTCCTTTTGTTCTTTTCAGACATTTGCACAAAGGTTCAATATGTTCAAGTTATCTCTGGGTATCAAGGAATGTCCATAAGTCCAAGATATTTTTGGGTTCCAGGCAATGATCCTGCTTTCAGGCCTATAAATACTTCCCTAGGAAAGAAATTGGAACTCCACAACACCTCAGATGAGAATGACTAATCCCTGGCCTTCCCCAGGGCCTTGGTAGCTCAAAACTTACCATTAAAGGTGAATTCATTCTTGTGACACTGTTGTTTCATTTTTATGACAAGATGTGCTATTACTTACTTTCTTTCCCTGGGTTAAAGATTTTTGTTCAAGCTGTTCCAAATGACTTAGGTGACAAAACAAGTATTATAATAACTTTTGCTAACACTAGTCTCACTGATAGTTGTCATCAACTATTAGAATCAATTGTGCGAGCATGTGTGTGTGTGTGTGTGTGTGTGTGTGTGTGTGTGTGTGTGTGTATTTTAACACTGAGCAATCTACTTTGGCTGTTATGTAGATTATGTAAAGGAGAAAACAATATAAAATAAGGTCAGAAAAGTCTGAAAAAGTAATGCAAGAACCAGATTTTGTAAGGTGTTAAATTTTATGCTGATGATTTTCTATTTTAACCTAATTGGTGAAATGGCATGAAGACCTGAGTACTGGCTAGTATGGTAAAGCAAATAAAAAAAAACAAAAAACAAAACTTCACATATAAGAGCTAGGTGACCCAAGGGTGAAGTCTAAGACTATGATGGAAGGAAGATGAACATGAGCCTTATAGTCTGAAAGTCGGCTAATTTGTTTGAAGCACTGAACACATAAATGCGGAAATTTGGAGCTATATTGTAAAAGACTTTTGTAGAGGACTAAAGAGCCATTTAACTTTTTGTTCAGTTGTATGGGTTTTCTTGGCAGAGATACTGGAGTAATTTGCCATTTCCATCTCCAGCTCATTTTATAAATGGGAACTGAGATAAAGGTAAAGTGACTTGCCTGTGGTCTCACAGTTAGTAAATGTCTAAGAGCAGATTTGAATTCAGGAAGATAAGTCTTCCTGACTTGAGGCCCAGCACTCTATTCTAGCTTCCTTCTAATATTAATGGAGACAGGAAACCAACTTCTTCCTGGTCTCCTCAATATAAAAATAGCACAGTGCTAGAGCTCTTGCTATAGGACAGCAGCATGGCTAAATAGGCTCAGAAAAGCTGAACTCAATTGAATTAATTGAATCCCAATGAATAGCAATCCCATGCTCTATTATTCTACTTCTGACTAATTAAATTTCTTTTTGTTAATTATTAGATCAGAAGCTCTTAACCTCAAACTTTTACAACTACTTTGATAATGGCACTTCAATACAATTATTTTCTTTGTAAATTTTATTTATACATTTAAATACATTATCTGAGAAGGGGTACATAGACTTCACTTGAATGACAAGAGGGTCATTGACACAAGGTTTAAGAACTCTTACTGTGTTCCATTTCCTTCTAGTTTTGGACCTGATCCAACAGATCATCCTAGTCAACTCTGGCCTATTAGAATTTTAAATAGGAAACTGGGGTAGGCAGGAAATTTTATTGTAGAGAAACAAAGAGACACCAAAGCTCCTTCAGTCAGGGAGTGGCAGGGTCATAATTACACTTCAGGAATATTAATCTAACAATTCTGCAGAGATTAAATTAGATAGAAGTTGGAAGCAATGAGAGAAATCAGCAGGCTCAGGTGAG
This sequence comes from Sminthopsis crassicaudata, assembly GCF_048593235.1. Classification (NCBI taxonomy): domain Eukaryota; kingdom Metazoa; phylum Chordata; class Mammalia; order Dasyuromorphia; family Dasyuridae; genus Sminthopsis; species Sminthopsis crassicaudata. The sequence goes on from NC_133619.1 coordinate 419,781,380, forward strand.
TAATAAGGGCCTATACTATGGTTAGGAGTATGTCAATGAGTTAAGGGAACAGATGTGCTTCGATTCCTACCAGCTTCCCTGCTTTGTTTCAGCCATCATGACCCACTAAGAATATAGTCATCACCAGAATAATCACTTATTGAGAAACTCATCATTACAGACCCTGCTTCACTTTTGCTACTCATATTTTATCAATATCCTCAGTTATTTCTGTTTCTCTGATTGGAGGGCTGAGTGGTAGTGGAACAAAAAACTCCTTTCATAGCCTTTTATAGAAGGCTCAACATGCCATCATTTGTCACCAGCTGCTTTATCTGAGTTTACCTCCACCATCCTCTTTATCATGCTCCTACATCAGGTACTTTCTGGAACTCTCCTTCCCCCCACTTTCAGTTTCCTTTGTGCATTGGCTTCACTCTCCTCTCCCAAGACTATAAGATCCTTCAATTTTTTTTTATTTGTGTATCTAGCACTGACATATAGTAGACACTTAATAAATATTTAATGTATTATATTACAGAAGTGAGAGATTCTGTGAAAGCAGAATTGATTGAACTTGGCAGATGGTTGTTTTGGGATAGTTAGTGAGAAAGACTAAAGAGTCAAGAAGAGAATGAATTATTTTAAAGGTGAATTTACAATATTGTTTATATATAAGTTGTTCTGTTCTTTTTTTTTTTCACCTTATACTGCATCAATTCATACAACTCTTCCTAGGTTAGGGCAGGTTGAAACCATCCTCTTAATTATGGCTTACAATACAATTGTATGCTATCACATTTATATAGGATTATTTGTTCAACCATTCTCCACTTAATAAAACACCCTCTCAGGTTTCCAGTTTGTTTTTTTTTTTTGTTTTTGTTTTTTTTTTTTGCCACTGATAAAAAGCTATAAATATTTTTTGTACATACTTAGAATCTTTTTATTTTTTTGACTGGGGATTTGATTAATCCTTTCCTTAATCTATTCTCCCTCTATTTTCCCCCTTTTTCCCTTTAACTGTTCTATTTCCTAGTTGGTTGAAAAACATTTCTGTAACTAATGGGGGGGAGAGAGAGAGAAGGAAAGGGAGAGGGAGTGGGAGAGGGAGAAGGAGAGGGAAATTTGATTTGATCATCATATAGTATTGTTGAAGTGTATAATGATCTTCTGGTCCTGTTTATTTCACTCAGCATCAATTCATGTAAGTCTCTTCAGGCCTCTCTGAAATAGTCCTGCTGGTCATTTCTTACAGAACAATAATACTCCATAACATTCATATACCATAATTTATCTAACCATTCTCCAATTGATGGGCATTCATTCAGTTTCCAGTTTCTAGCCACTACAAAAAGGACTGCCACAAATATTTTGCACATGTGGGCCCCTTTCCTTTTTTTAATATCTCTTTGGCATATAAGCCCAGTAGCAACAATGCTGGATCAAAGGATATGCATAGTTTGATAACTTTTTTAGCATAGTTCCAAATTGCTCTCCAGAGTGATTGGATCCATTCACATTTCCACCAACAATGTATCAGTGTCCCAGTTTTCCCATATCCCCGCCAACATTCCTCATTATCTTTTCCTGTCATCTTAGCCAATCTGAGAGGTGTGTAGTGGTATCTGAGTTGTCTTAATTTGCATTACTTTAATCAATAATGGTTTGGAGCACCTTTTCTTATGACTAGTTTCAATTTCTTCATCTGAAAACTTTTTGTTTATATCCTTTGACCATTTATCAATTGGAGAATGGCTTAGTTTCTTATATATTACAGTCAATTCTCTATATATTTGATAATGAGGGAAATGAGGCCTTTATCAGAACCTTTGACTATAAAATTTTTTTTCCATTTTATTACTTCCCTTCTAATCTTGTCTGCATTGATTTTGTTTGTACAGAAACTTTTTAACTTGATTTGATCAAAATTTTCAATTTTGTGATCAATAATGATCTCTAATTCTTCTTTGGTAACAAATTCTTTCCTCCTCCACAAGTCTGAGAGGTAAACTATCCTATGTTATTCTAATTTCTTTATAATCTCATTCTTTATGCCTAGGTCATGGACCCATTTTGACCTTATCAAAATGTGTATGATGTAAAGTGTGGGTCAATGCCTAGTTTCTGCCATAATAATTTCCAGTTTTCCCAACAATTTTTGTCAAATAGTGAATTTTTATCCTGAAAGCTGGGGTCTTTGGGTTTGTCAAACACTAGATTGCTATAATTATTGACTATTTTGTCCCGTAAATCCACTGATCAACTAGTCTATTTCTTAGCCAATACCAAATGGTTTTCATGATTGCTTCTTTATAATATAGTTTTAAATCTGGTACAGCTAGGCCACCTTCATTTGATTTTTTTTCCCATTAGTTCCCTTGAAATTCTTGTCCTTTTGTTCTTCCAGACAAATTCTGTTGTTATTTTTTGTAGGTCATTAAAATTGTTACTTGGGAATCTGATTGGTATAACACTAGATAAATAGATTAGTTTAGGTAGTCTTGTCATCTTTATTATATTAACTCGACCTATCCATGAGCACTTAATATTTTTCCAATTATTTAGATCTGACTTTATTTGTGTGGAAAATGTTTTGTAGTTTTGTCATATAGTTCCTGACTTTACCTTGGCAGATATTCTGAAATAAATATTTTATACTATTGGTAGTTATTTTAAATGAAATTCCTCTTTTTATGGATTTATTTTGTATCCTGCAACTTTCCTAAAGTTGTGGATTGTTTCTAATAGCTTTTAGTAGATTTTCTAGGGTTCTCTAAGTATACCATCATATCATCTGCAAAGATTGATAATTTGGTTTCCTCATTACCTACTCTTATACCTTTGATCTCTTTTTCACCTCATTGCTAAAGCTAGCATTTCTAATACAATATTGAATAGTAATGGTGATAGTGGGCAACCTTGTTTCACTCCTAATCTTATTGGGAATGGATCTAGTTTATTCCCATTGTATATGATGCTTACTGATGGTTTTAAATAGATGCTACTGACTATTTTAAGGAAAAGTCCATTGTTGTCTCATTGTTGTCATTCTCTTGGGTGAAATTATTGTGTCTATGATTTGCTCTTTCACCCATTAATTCCTTTTGGTGAGATTATTTAGTTTCCAATTACTTTTTGGTTTAGTTTCCCCTGGCTTTTGATTGAACGTAGTTTTTGTTGCATCATGGTCTGAAAAGTATGCATCTACTATTTCTGCCTTTCAGCATTTGAATTTAAGGTCTTTATGTTCTAACATAGGGTCAATGTTTGTATAGGCTTCATGAACTGCTGAGAAGAAAGTATATCCCTTCCTCCATTCACCATTTAGTTGTCTCCAAAGTTCTATCATACCTAACTTTTCTAGTGTTCTATTTATCTCTTTAACTTCTTTCTTATTTATTTTGTGGTTTGATTTATCTAGTTCTGAGAGAGCAAGGTTGAGATCTCTCACTATTATAGTTTTGCTGTCTATTTCTTCTTGCAACACTCTTAACTTCTCCTTTGGGAATTTTGCTGCTATATCACTTAGTAAATATATGTATTAATATTGCTTCATTATCTATGCTGCCCTTTAGCAAGATAAAGCTTCCTTCCTTATCTCTTTTAATTAGATCAATTTTTGCTTTTGCTTAATCTGAGATCAGGATGACTGCTCCTGCTTTTTTGACTTCTACTGAGGCATAATAAATTCTGTTCCAGCCTTTTACCTGTATTTTATGTATCTCCCTGCTTCAAATGTATTTTCTGTAAACAGCATCTTGTAGGATTCTGTAGGAATCCAGTCTGCTATTCACCTCTACTTTATGGGAGAGCTCACCCCATTTACATTTATGGTTATAACTACTAATTCTGTATTTCCTGCCATTTTATTCTCCCTAAATTATGCTTTTCTTTTTCCTTTCCCCCTTACCTCCTCTCCCCAGTATTAAACTTATGAACACCACTTTCCTCACTTAGCCCTCCCTCTTTAAAATCCTTCCCTCCCCCTTAGAGTCCTTCTCCCTTTCTTAAACCTTTCCCTTACTACTTCGGTATTCCCTTCTATTTAGCTTACCCCTTCCCTTTTTGCTTTTCTCTTCCCACTTATCAATGATTTGGGAGAAGTTTCTCTGTAAACTAAATATGTCTAATATTTCCTCTTTGAGCCAAATCTGATGAGAGTAAGATTCACACCATGTTCATCCCCCTTCCTTTTTTCCCTCAGATATATTAGGTTTCCTTTGCCTGTTTGTGAGATGTAGTTTCCCTCTTTTTATCTCCACTTTTCCCTTTTTTCTGGTACAATCTCCTTTCCGCCTCTATGACCTTTTTTATATTATAACAATGAAATCAAATTATACATGTACTCTTTATGCATACCCATAACAGTTCTCAAGAGTTCTTTTTACCTTTTTATACTTCTCTTGAGTCCTATATTTGGAGGTCATGTTGTTGTTGTTGTTGTTGTTTAGCTCTATTTTTTTTTCATCAGAAATAAATGGAATTCACCTATTTCATTGACTGTCCATCTTCTTCCCTGGAAGAAAATGCTCAGTTAAGCTGTGTAGTTAATTTCTGGCTGCATTTCAAGTTCCTTTGCATTTTGGAATATCAGGTTCTAGCCCCTTTGAGCCTTTAATTTGGATGGTGCTAGATCCTGAATATTCTTTATTGTGGCTCCTTGGTATTTTTTTTTTTTTCTGGCTGCTTGTAGTATTTTTTTTTTCTTGGTCTGATTGTTCTGGAATTTAGCCACAATATTCCTTGGAGTTTTCATTTTGGGGTCTCTTTCGATAGAGATCGATGAATTCTCTCAATGGCTATTTTGCCTTCTAATTCTATGAAATCTGGGCAGTTCTCTTTGATGATTTTCTGAAAAATAGTGTCTAAGCTCTTTGTTTCATCATGATTTTCAGAGAGTCCAATAATGCTTAGATTATCTCTCTTAGATCTATTTTCCAGGTCGTTTTCCCAAATAGGTATTTAACATTTTTTTTCTATTTTTTCATTTCATTGGTTTTGCTTGACTGATTCTTGATGTCATTCATTTCCATTTGTTCAATTCTGATTTTTAATTAATTATTTTCTTCATTTACTTTTTAAAATTTCTTTTTTGTATTTGTCCAATTGAATTTTAAAATGAGTTGTTTTGTCCTATGGAGTTTTTTTTTTTTTTTTTTCCATTTCATCAATTTTTTTTAAGGAGATATTTTCTTTTTCCACTTCACAAATTCTGTTTTTCAGGGAGTTGTTTTCTTTTTCCATTTTGTCTTTTAGTGAGTTATTTATCTTATCCAAACCCTCTTGCAAAGTTTTCCTTTGCTTTTCCCAATCTTCTCTCTTTTAAGAGCCTTTTTAATTTCTTCTATGAGAGCCTTGTGTGGTGGGGACCAGTTTTATCCCTGCTTGGGGTTTCATCTAGAGACCATCTGTTTTTAGTCTCCTCAGGTTTGAAATCTGCTCTCTTTCAGTATAGAAGCTATGTATAATTAGAATCTGCTTTGCTTTTTTAGTCATTTTAAATAAAAAAAATGCTGTGGCCTGCTTCTCAGGCAATGAGGGCTTTCCAAGCTTTCTCTACAGACAACAGGAAGTGGCAAAGTGGCAATGGGACAGCACCCCCCAGCTGTACTGGGATTAGGAGCTGTGCTGAAATCAGCAGCTGTGGAAAGGCAGTGGCTGTGTTGGGAACAGCAACTGCTCTTTTATCACACTGAGTCACTCCAAGTGTTGGATGGATATGGCCAGGTCCTGTAAGGCTCTGGGCTTCACTCTTTATCCTCTGTGTTTATGTAGAAAGTTTTATAGCTTCTCTACTGATCTACTGGCTTGCTGCCAGGTAAAATCCTCTCAGCAGGTTTTCTGCCCTTGGGGACCACACCCCACCCCTGTCTGCTCAGTGTGAGCTGACCTCTATGCTCTGCCTCCTTGCCTACCTCTGCCTGTGCCTGGCCTGACCTTCTTCCATGTCCACACACAACCAAAACAGACCTTTTCTGGTGATCTTCATGATTATCTTCTGTTGGTAATGTGCTGTACTCCCAATATTCATAAATTCTGTCAGTCTAGCACTATTTCAGAGGCTGAATTTCATAAATAGTTTTAGGGTAGCAGGAGAACTCAGAATGAAGAGTGTGTATTCTCTGCCATCTTAGCTCCACCCTCCAAAAAACTTTTTCTATTAGTGATTCCTTTTTAATAGAGAAATTTTTATGTGAACCCAGGTATTTAGATGTGTTATAGGTATAAAATCAAACATTTATGATAATCACAATTTTGAGACCTTCATGTTCTGGTCTTTTCACTAGATACTGTAACAATTTTTCCCATTTTTTAAACTTTTGTTTTATTTTTTCTTTTTGCCTCATATTAGCTTTTATTTGATCTAGTCTAATTTTCAGGAAGCTTATTATATGGGCAAGGTTTTTTATGCCATTCTATTAATTTACATTTACATTATACTTTTTTGCTTTATAGTTTCTTTTCTGTTTTTTTTTTAACTTCAAGCATTCTCATTTTATTCAGAATTAATTAAAAAAACTTGTTTTTTTCCCCCAGAAATTCTAGTTGAGTTTGTGCTCAAGTTGTGTTTTTCTCTGAAATGTTGCTTATAAATATTTGGAATACTTTTCTTTTCATGAGTTTGTGTCTAGAGTATCTCAGTTATAAAAGTAGCTTATTATTGGCTGGATTCTGCCAATTTCTGGAGAGAAGGTTTGAGCTGATTGATCTGTTGTTGCTTTCTTGCAATATTGATTATTATGTTATTCCAGGATCTCAAGGACAGGATGGGAACCTGAAAGCTTTCATTCTCCAAGCAGACTCTGTTTGCTGCCTCTCTGATTTGAAACCTGAAAATTTTTGGCCTGTTTTTGGATTGGTACAAGAGTAGACTATTATGAGTCAACCCCTGTCAGCTAGCTAGAGAACTCTGTTGGTTCAGTGGCAAATTGTAAACTACCCTTTGGTATGGTATTCTTGCTATGGTTAATCCTCTGCCTGGTAGGCTAAATGCTTTAGGTGAGCATCTGCTCTGCATCAGGGATCTGAACCACACTCCTTCTGAACCCCAAATATGACTCACCTGTGTAGGTCAGTCTGCCCTGGATCTGTGATCTGGAACTGGATAGTAGATGAAAATGTTTTCTATTTGCACCTGTGTTGTGGAGCCCCAATTTGAATCTGAGACCTCTTTTCTCCCTAGTGCCTCTACTAGGGCACTGGAGTGTGCTGTGGAAGGCTCTACTCCCTTCATCTCAGACGTCCTTATCTATCTCCTATAATAAGCTCAACTGGACAAATAACTCATTGTGACTTTTACTAATTTTCAACAACTGCATTTAGTTTGGTCCATTGAGGGGAGTTGGAGGTTTTGTGAAAGAGAGCTCATCATACTGCATCTTACTATACCATCTTGGTTTTTCCCATTTGTTTTGAGGAATAAAAGTTCATTTTGTATAACACCAGTGTTTTTCTGATGATGTTGCATGAGCAGAAGTAAATATTTATATGTTGTATGCCTGAAGTTGATGATAATTTAAAATGCAATGAAAAATCATGTGATGAGCATGAACTGGTTGAAATGTGTTTTTTAAAAAGGAATTAAACAGAATATAATAATAAAATAAAGGATGCCATTAAAGAACTTTTCAATTGGTATGGGAAATATAAAGACTCATTTTATTATTAAAATGAGAATGTGGGATATGAGGGAGATATGGGAGATCAGAATGAGAGATACCCATGTGATCTACATCATGTCAAGAGTTCAACAGGAAGACTTCTAACATGTTGGTAGGAGTCCTTGTAGAATTTAGGGTCACAGACAAGAGTAGTTCAAGATGTACAAGCATAGATGGATAAAGTTCTCAAATCACTGATTACACAAATCCAATGCTATATCAAAATAATCATGTCCCATGAAAAATATACATTGAAAAATGCTCTTTAAATAAACTGAAGTTAACCCCCCCTCCATTTCTCATACATAGTTTATTTTACTCATTTGTTTATCTTGTGGCTGCTGACAAAAAGAATCAGTTCAGATAGGCTTATAGCCCATTTTAAAAGGCAACTAGCTGTTGAGAAGACATTTTCCAGAAGAACAATTTGGGAATTAAGATCAGATCTCAGCTTGGCTTAGTGTGAATTGGAGACTGAATATATTTTGCTAGATAGAAAATGGGAACTCTCCTGAATTATGCTATCTGGAGTCCTACATATTATATTCACCCTTTAAAATGGCATTTTGGTAGTTTTATGTGCTCCTAAATCTCTTTATTCCTGCAAACCCAGCTTGTCCAATCCTTCCTCCCCACCTTTGAATTTCCCAACATCAGAAGTATACTATGAACTTTTGACTGAAATAATTTCTTCCAAGACAATAAACTGTAGTGAAGTTTTGTTACATTTGATCTAGCACTGACCCCTGGCTAGATCCCACTAGCTTTTAGTTCCTGTCATTTTTGAAATTCTGAGCAGAGAATAAAAATGCTTGGCAGCCAGTGTCAGTTTAATAGCTTAGAAATCAGAAATTAATAAAAGCTCAACAAATTCACATGACCCAGTTGAAATTAATTATATCTTTAAAATTAATAAATAGTTCTAGAAAATCATTTGTGATTTGCAAAACCCTCCCTCATAAATAAAATTACCCTTTTTATCAAAGTTTCCATTTAAAAAATGGTTTAAGTCCATTAAATTGGTGTAATAAATTATGCTTTTTTCAGAATATAAAATTCTTGTTGTTCATCAAAGGTAGCATTTAATATATAAATAACAATGTCCTAATGTATTGTATCATATAAGCATATATCTATATATATATAACTATATGAATATAGTTATATATAATTATATCCAAATATACATTCATCTGTATGTGTGTATGTATCTATCTATTTATCTATTTATTTAGTTATATCCAAACTGAATATCTAACTTACAGAACTTTTTGAAAATATTAACTTTCCATTGGTTTACTTTTCATTAATTTACTTTCCATTATTCTTTGTATTAGGTCTTATGATGTGGGCAAAGCAGGTTAGAGAAGATGCTTGTTTTGAAAATAAGGAACAGCCAACAGGGTATTTTGATGTTCTAAAGAATGTCAGAAGCTTCAGGTTTTTAGTTAGATGTGAAGCTCGGTGCTTTAATAACCCTTACTTTACTTGCAAATCTGCCGAAGGATTCCTTGGCCGCTTTTTGCTGTTTTTCTGTTAAAAACAATTGATGCATCATCAGTTCAATCTCTTTCAGGTTTACTTCAAAAGCAAATGCTATGCTGACTCAGCAAAACAATTCTAATCTCTTCCTTATGAATTCTCTTGCAGGTTTATAGTGAAATTACCATTAGTTATGTACAATGCCTTGAAAATTGTTTTATGTTTCCAGCTTCTAAATGGTGTATGTTTTCATGTATAAGCTTCTAAAGTACCCTGCAAATTTAAAGCACTGCACAAAATACTATATATATCCTTTATAAGTGTAAAAAAATTAAAAAGATAGAATACCTCCTTATCACTTGCCCATCCTCCATCCCTTTCCAGACCCTATAGAGTGATCAGGTTGGAAAAATACCTTGGCTGTTGATTCCATTTGGATGAACTGGCAGTCACCAATCATAAGTCTTTACAACCAGGCTTTAACATATAGCCTGACATTTTGACTTAAATGATATGTTCATTTATCCTTTCCAAAAGATGTGATATCCACAAGAACTATAGGTAGGTTCTTGGACTTTCAAATTAAATTTGGTTTACTGATAAAGTTTACTAGGATGTCATAATTAGACATAATTATGATGCATATACTTATAATTATCTAAGATGCTATTTAGGTGTGAAACATGACCAATAAGAATTTGTTAAATCCCTGATAAGGCTATAATGACAGTCTAATTTTCTCTTGCCACTTACTGAAGTAAGGTTCCATAGTTTTCTTATCTATAAAATGAGTTTGGATATGATTTCTGAAATATCTTATTATCTCCAAATTTATCATCTTTAGGTTTTTGTTTGTAGAAGTACTGGTTGGTCTTTTTTAGTTTCTTATGTTGTGGTGACTATATATATTTTTGGGGGGTGGAAAAAAGAGGCAGCTGGAGTTAAGTGAATTGCCCAATGTCCCAGCTAGATGCTGGGTTTGGACTCTTCTTGACTCTTCTTGACTCCAGCTAGTAATACTTTGGATTTCTAGGCCTTTCTGCTTTGTAGATGAAGTATAGTTATGTGTATTTTCTCTCCAAATTAGAGTGTGAAGTCATGGAGAGCAGAAATATTTTTTTTCTATTTATATCTCCAGTACTTAGATCTGTGGCCTGGAATTGGATCATGAGTAACAAAGATGTAATTGGCTCCTATTCTTATGTTTGTGCTGGATCTGGTATTATATTCCTCATGTTTTGCAATGCTCCATATGGCCATTCCAAGATAGATCCCATTGCCAGTGTTCATAAATTTCTTTGTATCCTTTTATAGACCTAGGTTCAAGGAATAACTGACTATAATTTCTTTCTCTTGAATTTCATGATAAGGACCTAGCCTAATGTTGTTTTGGAGATTTCTGTAGAGAAATCTCTACTTCTTTAGACTAGATTTTTCCTATTCTGACTCCCAATATAATTTCTAATTGGGATAATATATAGCATATGGCATATCTGATTATCATATATAGCACATGACATAATATATGGTATACATAAATATAATAATATATATTTTCATTATATGTTTTTCTCTATATAGACTCTTATATAAAAGACATATATATATATATATATAAAGATATATATTAAATCATACATAGAGGATATATATAATGCATTTGTAAAATATCTTTTCTCTCCCACTCCCCTGTCCCCTCCTCTCCTCTCCTCTCCTCTTCTTTCCTTTCCTCTCCTTATTTCTCCTCTCCTCTTCTCTCCTCTCCTCTCTTCTCCTCTTCTCTCTTTGTTTCTCTCATTCTCACACTCTTCCCTCTTCTCTCCTCTTCCCACCCCTCCCTCATTTTTCTCCTCCTCTCCATCTCTGTCTCTGCCTCTCTCCTTTTTCTCTTCCTCTTTTTGTCTTCCTTCTACCTTCCTCAATCCATTCATCTAATTGGGGATGGAATCTATCCAGGAATGGCCACATGGGGCACTTCAGCACATGAAGAGTGCAGTGCCAGATCCAGAAGAGTGGTCTAATTTCTTCAAGATGCAGAAATAGTAATCTACTGCATATCCAGGTAGGCTAAGAAAGAGTTCTACATGTACAGATGGAGTCCACTGACAAGGAGCATTCTTCTCATCTCAACTCATTTCAACAGCATATCATCTCATCTCACATGCATATCATATCCATGGCACATATATGTCACAGCATAGAAAGGCATTTCATACCATAATATGACATAAGTAGAATGCCTAACACATGTAACATGCTAGTATAAGCACACATGTCATGTTATATAAAGCACACCACAATATGACAGTGTATGAGATGACACAGCAATATGATTTATGATATGCAGGACATGACACAACATGCATATCACACAGCATATCATATAATTCAACATAACATAAAAAATCTGTACTCCTCCTTTCCCATGCCCTTTATCTTTGTGCTGATAATAACAATGTTGGTAGTGGGGAGGGTGGTGATGCTTTATTTTCATTTTTTACGCACCCCTAACAAGTGTTTTGATATCATTACATTATCAGAGATGGAACAGAGAGTTAGTGAATAGAGATTTGTTAAGAAGATCGATCACTGGGTCATTTGGAATAATATATTGTTGGTTATATGACAACTCTGTCCCATTTGCTTTCTCATTCATTCATTTATTCATTCTACATATCTTTGGTGAATTCTATTCAAGAGGCAGAACAATGTAGTAGAAAAAATAATAGATTTGGATTCTGAAGACCTTTGTTCAAATTCAGCCTCTACCATTGCCCTTGATCACTTCTCTCCTTGGTGTTGAGAGAACAAAAGGTGATTAGGTATACAGCCACTTATTTGTACCTTCTCTTGTTGACATTTTTTTCCAAAAATTTTTTTGGTCTCAAGTTCCATTGTCTCTTTAAAACAATTTTATTTTTAGTTCTCAATTCTCTCCTTCCTTCCACTCTTCATTTCTTGAGAAGGCAGGAATTGTGATACTCATTATACATATGAAGTCATACAAAATACTGATACATTGTCTATATTACAAAAAGAAAGGAAAAAAAAAGAAAAAATGTTTTAATCTGTACTCAAAATTCATTAGTTCTCTCTATTATGCAAGTGAATATAATTTTTAAAAAATCAAATGGGATCTGGTTACCTTCCCCCCCTCCCCTTCCCTCTCCGCCATTGCTAGCATAGCAATATCTTGTGATCACTTTCCAAACAGATGTCCAATATCCATAGCATCACTGGGTACTGAATGTTCAAGTAGTGCTGCTGCTGATGCTGCCACTATCACCCCCAACATTCAACATTAATGTTGCTTGCATAGCATTGTCTTTCTGATCAGCCTTCGTCCCAATGTCATGAATCTCTCTTTGTTTTAATATATCTTAGCTGACAAAATATCTCACTTAACTTTTCATTGTTTATACCACTTAGAATCTGATTCCATATGCTTTAAAAATATTGTTTAGAATGAAATGCTGGGAGAGCTTGGCAAAAATGCTGTCTTTACTCCACCATCATGTCTCCAATTCTCTTTATTCTATATTTGCCCAGAAATTTACTTTCTGTATACGTGCTCTCCCACCTCTGAAGGTGTCCCACAAAAGAAGAATTCATCTATGGGCATTTTGTGACTACTTTCACTATTGTGTCTCCCAGATTTACATCTTCCCCCTCTTCTCTTTGTGAATATTTAGAAAGAAGTCTTTTACTGATTTCTTTGATGTCACTGTTGAAATTACTATTCTTGCCTGCTGCATTTATTCAGTCCTGCTACAATTCAGTTATTTGGGGTATCCAAGAAGCAAATAATCTCTTCAGCTTTTGTTTTCTTTCCAGTAATATTTCAAATTCTTCTTTATTATTGAATATCAATAACTTCAGATTTGGAGGATGTCATCCTGGGCTTTATTCTGAGCTCCAATAATCTTTGGAGCATATTGTCATTCCCTCCTCTTTTTTTCCCAATGGGTGTAGAATTAATTGTCTTGCATAATTTGGCTGTCCTTTTCTTTGTATTTGAAAGCCACCCTGAAAGTTGGTAGAAATTGTTATTTCTGTATTGAATTATTCCAATTACCTACTATATGTCTTGGAATTTGAAGCTTTGTTTTTTTTTTTTTTTTTCCCTCTGAGGTGATCGGTGAATTCTTTCAACTGGAATTTAATTATCTGTGTTCATAAGTTCCAAGTTGTTTTCTATTATTTTATTCTTTATGTTGTTTAGGGTTTTTTTTTTTGACCTATCCTGTTTTTTTTTTCTCTGTGAGATCTCTTATTCTTAAATTGTCTTTGAACTTTCTGTCTTCTAGTTAAATATGTTTTGCTTAAAATGTTAGCTTTTTTCTTTTAATATTTTTGTTTTTTGCTTCTCTTTTTCTAGGTTGTCATTCACTTCTGTGTATTTGTATTTTCATTGTATTCCTGCTTTTGTTTCTTTGATAAGGATTTTCATTGCAGGTTCAAAATTTTCTATTCTGTTCATTATTTTTGATGTTCAGGACATCAATTCTGGTCTCAATTTTCATTTTTCTGTTAAACCACTCAGGAACAGAATTTTGCGATATTTTGTTTTTCTCAAATTTTTCAGACTCCTCTGTCTTATTAGGAGTTGAATTATAAATACTTTTTCTTCATTTTGAAGTATTTATTCATAGATGCCTAAACTTGTTTATGAGGTATAAAGGCCATATTTCTTTCTGTTTTTTTTCCTGTTGATTTATACATTTGTATTTAATGCTTTGTAATTTCTTCTTCTTAGAATAATTACGGATACTTTCAAACTTCGTAAGCCAATCCCCCAAGCTCCCTACACACTTAGTTTCTTTATCATTCACTTTCTCACTTTTTCCTCTCTGACTGGTTTTCTTGTGGATTGGATCACAGAGGATCTCAGCCTCCTCCCACCCTGGGGATTTCATGGTTCACCAGTCTAAATGTGTTCAGAGTGATTTTGGATGGTCAAATTTGACTCCAGCTAGATGCTGTACTCTTTCTTTCTCTCCAAATTCACAGTGTGCAGTCTTAATTATCTCTCCTACCCCTCTCTGTTCCTCTATCCCAGAACTGGCCATTCAGAGATTTATACTTTTGGGGCTTTTTGGTTGCAACCCCTTCTATGGAGTTATGGTCTAGGTGGCTAATGATGCTTGAGCAAATTTTCCCAGTCTGGAACTGGGGTCTCCCTGGGCCTGGAAAGGAAGAGATAGAGTTGAAATGCAGTGGTGGATTTTGGTATAATCCTGTCTTATGTTCTTGGGTCTGCAGGTCTTGCTACCTAGGAGAGATGGGAGCATGGGAAGGTAGGACAGGGATATTTAGTGAACTCAGAGTCAGCGAGCAGCAGCTTCTTCCTCATGCTTCTTCCTTCTTCTTCCCCTTCTTCCTCTTCTTCCTCTTTTACTGCTTCTCCGCTTGTTCCTTCCTCATCTTCCTCTTCTTCTACTTCTTCCTCTTCCTCTTATTCCTTTTCTCTTCTTTTTCTTCTCTTCCTTCTCCTCCTCCTGCTGCTCTTCTTTCTCCTTTTCTCCTCCTTTTCCTTCTCCTTTTCCTCTCCTCCTCCTCCTCTTTTCTTTTTCTTCCTCTTCTCTTTCTCCTCTCCTCTTCATTCTCCTCCTCTTCTTCTTCTCTTCCTCCCTCCTCTTCCTCTCTTCCTCCTCCTCTTCTCTTTTTCTTCTTCTTCTCTTTCTCCTCTCCTCTTCATTCTCCTCCTCTTCTCCTTCTCTTCCTCCCTCCTCTTCTCCTCCTCCTCTTCCTTTTCATCCTTCTCCTCCTCCTCCTGCTCCTCTTCTTCCTCTTATTTTTTCTCCCTTCTTTAAATCTCCTTTGTTTCTGGGTGTCCTGTAGCATGAAGACAAATGCAGTTGCTTTATCTTTAGCCTATAATTTCTGTTTTAGTGATGTTTGAGAATTATGAGGATTGGAGAAGATGTCTAGTATGATGTCTTGTTATTCATGTCTTAAATGAGCTCTCAGTGATCTGCTACTTCTGAAGAACTCAGTTCATTTGCAGTGGACATGTAGAAGATAATAACTACATTCTAGAGGGAGGGTGTGTGGGAAACTTGCTTGTGAAATTGCTATTACTAAACTTGTTATCTTAATGAAGAGCATACTTAAATATGAAATTCTTATGCATGATTTGCTCTGCATGTAGTTTTATCTCAAATAATAATATAGTTCGATTAGAAAATTCATTCTCTGAATTTTTATGCTTAATTAAATTATAATTATAATTCTTTAGAACTTCATAGTTGTCCTAAAGAATGGTGAATAATTCCACTTTAAAATCTAATGAATCTTTATTTTGTTTAAATTATTGGGTTGAAACTGTGGCTGAAGTTGAATATCAGTGAATAACTTTTTCAGTCACACAGTTATTTTTCTCCTAAAAATGATAGTTGAACCATTTGGCTTAATTGCCTAACAATACTTGACTTCAAATAACTAAACAAGCAACTATTTATTAAGTTTCTATTATATGCCAGACACTGTTCTAGGCACTGGGACACAAAATAAAAATGAAACAGTCCTTACCCTCAATGAACTTAAATTTTATTAGGAGCAATTATATATATATATATATATATATATATATATATATATATATTTAAGTGTAACAGTAGCAATCAATTGAGCTTCTTGCTCACTCAATCTCCAGAACTTCTGGGTCATTTTTATATTGGGTTCCGGGATAGTGGAATCAGGACTTTGAATTTACAAAGCAGTTCCACAGTCCCTTGATGGTGGTGAGGGATGCCCTCATCAAAGAAAATTGACCTTGAGCCATCAAGAACTGCTTATTCAGAGGACTTTAATGAGAGAAATACTATTTTCATTCTTCTCTCTCTTTTTAGAATATATGCTGTGATGTTGTGGGGACTTCCTGTGACACATGCTCTCTCTCTCCCTCCCTCTGTCACTCCCTCTCTCCATCTTTCTTTCTTTCCTTCTATCCTTCCTCCCCTTTCCTCTCCTTTCTCCCCCTCTCTTCCCCTCTCCACTCCTTTTCTCTCCTTATTCAGACAGCTATAGCATGTGCTTCTTAGGTAAGCATAGAAGTAAAAACTCTGCTGATAGTCTCTCTACTTTATCCATCGTTGTCCAAATTTAGGTAACTGAACATCAATCCTGTAATGGAAATTCTCTCCTCTCTAGGCTTTCATGACATTTCTCTTTCATTTAGTAACTTCCAGTATTTGTATGACATCTCCTCAGTCTTCTTGCTAGATCTTAATCCATGAACTACTCTTTAACTGTGATTATTTCATAGAGCTTGATTTTGAGTCTTATGTTCTTTATTCTTTATATCATTTAAATTGATCTCATAATTTTCCATGAATTCACTTATCATCTCTATACTTATGAGTTCAAGATCTTTATATCAATCTTTCCTGTCTCTCCCAAGATCCAATTATATAGCATCAAATACCTATTAGACATTTTGGATTAAATATCTCTTACACATCTCTAACTCAACATGCCCAAAACAGAATTCATCCACAAGTCAGACTTATCCACTTGAGATAAAATGGATCAGTCATGATTGAATACATCTCTCTAAGGAGAGTATGGGTATGCTCATTGACATCTTTGAGAAGACTGATAACATTTTCTGGATGGACTTGAGTATTTGTCTACTCATTTTGGTTTTTGTTCTTTGTTGTCTATTTATACTTTATTGAATAGCAATGAATAAGATTCAGGATAATTTTAATTAGTTCAAAGTATTATTGATCAGGAAGTATATGGTACCTATGGATAGGAATCTTCACTTCTAGAATAACTAGAGATTATCATTGCAGAAATAGTAATGGGTCTTTGTTCAGGGTTGGAAGAAGCTAAGGAAATATACCTGAATAGTTTATCCCTTGGAACTGTTAATGGCAATTTTGGTGAAATAAGTTCAGAACCTTATTGTATTTACATAAAGTCTAATCTGTGTGCTATTGAGATGTAGTTGCAGGAGCTTTTTACCAAGTGGTAAACTTCCGAGTTCAAGTGACATCGGAAGAAGATCTCTATCTCCATCTCCATCTCCATCTGGCCACATAGCCCAGATTCATGTGCAGAGAAGGAGAGATATCTAGAACAATAAGTTTCAAGATAGTTCTGGGACCCAGCCTTCCAGAGAGAACAAGGGCAGTTTCTAGGACTGTATCAGCTTCTTGGGAACAGCTTGTATTAAGGATGTTGATTTGGAACTGAAAGAGTAGCTATGATGGAGAGATGTAGAAAATATCTAGATTTTGCTCTTTGCTATTTCATGACTTATTTGAAAGGAGAAATTAGGTTACTTCAGTAGCAATCCCAAATTTCTTTTCCTTCCAGGGGAAGTCTAAATTCTTATGGTTAAGCTGAAAGCCTTTGTTGGATCCCTGAAATAGAAAGTTGGATCCTCAGAAAAGGGAAAGAAAACTGTATCTACTGTTTATTAGTTTGGATAAAAGTTATTTATTATTTTCTACAGAATTAAATTAACATTGTCTAGCATCTCATATGTTTTATTATCTTGAGTGATTTCATGTGGCTTTAAGCTATTTTATCTATATCCATGGAGATTGAGGTTATTATTCTGAGGTAAACTTTTGTTGGGAGCAAAACAAACACAAAGCTACAATTTGGGGACAACCCCTGAAGACTAAACTTAGTCCATGTACACTAGAACTTGAGACATAGGGTGAGAGACTGTATAACTAACATCAAATTACACCTCTAAAGAGAACTGCAATGAATAATAAATACAACAGTTTATATTTACTTCATTATCATAAAACACTATACACATATTATTTCAACTACTGCTTTTTCTTGACCTTGAAAATTTAAGCATGCATGAATGCAAACAATGGTTTCTCAATTTCAAGGCTGAATGTCTCTTGGTGAAGACAAAAGGAGATTTGATTATATTTATACCAAATTACAAAATCACCTTGATAATACATTTTTGACAGTCCAAAATTGGTTACTGACCTTATTTGAGAAGAATTGAAAAAATCTTTCTAGTTCAATGAGTTCATTAATGAAATTTATTTCCAATACAATGTATTTTACATTTACAATTCCTGTCTTTTTGAATTAAAACAATATTGTGTTCCACAGGAATTAATTCTCCATTTTTTAAGAACAAAGTTGAATGGCAGACATCATTTTTTTTGTGGAAAATTGCAGGGGTCCACCCTCTGCAGGGGATCCAGGGGGCTGAGCAGGAGGTCTATGTCAAAGGAAGACAGGATTCCTGGGGTAGTTTGAATGAAGAACTGATGGAAGTGATCCTTCCGCTTCTCTCAGGCTCCTTCAGGCTTTATTTTTATACTATAACATGATCATATACTTTTCTTTAGGTCAGTCTTCAGACATGTGTCTGACTTATTAACCTTTATATGTTACTACATTTGACATTTATTATTTGAGTAATTTTTTATGGTTAAGTATTAATTATTGATTACATTACATGAAGCCAGTAATGAAAGGTAAATGTTATACAAAGTTAAATGTCAGTGAATTTTATTAGTTTACTTATGTCTTTGTCAATTCTATGGATTGTTTGATTCCTCTATTTCCCTATTGGAACCATGTACATAGGCATTTAGGGTAATTCCTAGTTATACTTTAACCATCTTTTGGTTCCTAGACATACTGATCTTTTCTGAGTCTAAGCTGGTAAACACCATTATTTCCTGGACCTTTGGATTCTTGCCCATAGTGACAATGCTTTCCATGGTGTTCTCTCCTTTATCATTTGTCTCAGTGAGAGATTAGTTTTATTAGGACAGAATATGTATATGGAATCATTTCTAGTTAACTTCCCCAAATTCCCCTTGTCACCAGACTTTTTTTTTTTTTAGATAATGTTTAGTGCTGTAATCAAGCCAATTATAAATAATATAGGAAATAGTAGTCCACTAATGAGAATCATAGAAGGAAATGTTGTTCCTGCATGAGTGCTGTGCGCGTTTGATCTCAGTGCTGGGCTTTGCCAATCAGCTTAGAGATTGAAGCTTCCAACAGAAAATCATGGTTATAAATCACCAACCAACAGGAAATTAAAGTTTTCATAAAAGGTTTGAAGTTATGCATTGCATTCTCATTGGCTTGATAAAAGGTGGATGGTTTCTGTGAGTTGTGAACTCCCTCAAAATTTGTGCTTCCCAGAGCCCTGTTGCCTACCTTCTCATAAATGTAGATTTAAAATTTTCACATGTCCTGTTCAACCTATTCATTTTGCAGATTAGGAAACCAGGTTCATTGAGGAAAATAATCAAAGATCACAGATAAGTAATAGAGATAGGATTCAAATATGGCTCATCTCTGACTCCAGAACTGGATTCTTGGCATCAAGTTTTTCCTGGAATGTCATGCAAAAGAAATATTAGGCTTATTTTGCTTTCTTCGAGAGAAAAAATTTGGCCTAAATGTTGAAAAAAATTCCTAAAGACTGTTAGTCAGAAGTGCAATGTAATCTTGGTAACACACTGAATCCCTAGTTGTTACCGAGAGCAATCTGCTAGTGACTGCTGGGGATCAATTATGACTAGCAGAATAGATCTCTTCATCTGAGAGGGTGATAACAATACAAGGAGACTGAAAGGCAGTTATATTTTCTGACCTCCCTCTTTTTCCCTCTTGTCTCAGATTTATTTTAATTCTAATTCCCAAGCAACATCTGCATCAGTAAAGGCTGGTTTACAATTCCATCAATTGTGTTATGATTCACAGCTGTGGGAGCTTTTGGAGGATCGACCTTCCTCTTAATGGTATAGCCCTCTATAAACCTTTACAAGCTTTCTGGGTTTCTTAACACCCGATTCTTTAGTGTTCACATTTTACATGGTTTCCTTTTTCACTATGATACATCTACAAAAGAGATGCTTAGTTATTAAAATAGACAATCAGTAAGTATTTATTAAACTCCTACTGTATGACAAGCATTGCACTAGGCACTGGGAATATAAACAAAGCCAAAACTACATAAAACACATAATTCCTTGTTCTTGAGGAACTCATAGCCTAATGAATTTGACAAAGAATTATGCACAAATGAGATATAGAAGAAAAAATTGAGGGTAGTCATAGAAAGGAAGAATTAAGTTTAATGAGGATTGGAGAGGTTTTCTGCAGAAGGTAGAAATTTAACTGAAACTTGAATAAAGTCAAGTAAGCTAGCTGTTAGAGACAGCAAGAAAGACCATTCTGGGAATGGGAGACAGCCAATAAAAATCCAAAGAACAGAAAGATGAATTATCATGTGGTGAAGAGCATCAAGGAGACCAGTCATTGTATTGCAGAATATGTGAGTAAAAGTAAGTAAGGAATCAGATTACATAGCCCTCATTCTTTCCAAGGTCATTATCTCTGCTTGGTAATAGTTTTCATTCCCTATATTGAATACTTGGTGAACTAGTTTAACTGTCCTATCTTCTCCCCTCAAGTCTTTTAATCCACTCTGCTATTTGCTTCTATTTTATGGGATAATTCATCCCATTCCCATTCACAGTTGTGATTATCAGCTCTGTATTTTTCTCCATCCTATTTTCTCTATTATATATACTTTTGTACTTTCTTTTTATCCTGTTCTTAGTAGTAATTTTTTTTAGCCGCCCCACCTATTCTATCACCTTCCCCCTTCTCTTACCTTTTGTTCCCCCTAATGTATCTGACCTCCTTTCTTTTTTTTTTTTCCTGCCCTCCTTTCAATCCAGCCTCTTCCTTTTCCTTCCTTCTTCATAGGGTTAGATAAATTTCTATACTCAACTGAATGATTAAATTATTCCCTCTTAGAGCTAAAACTCATGAGCTCAAACTTCAGATAATGCTCATCTCCCTCTCTCCTTTCCTTGAATTGTAATAGGTCTGTGGCACTTCTTCATGTGAATTTATTTGTCTTATTAACATTCTTCTTTCTTGTTTTTCTAGTACAGACCTTTTTCTACCCCTTAATATCTTTTTCTTTGATATTATCACTTCATAGTCCATTGACATCCCCTCTACCCACGTGATGCCTCTTTCTGTCTGCCCCGGTGGCAGATATAGTTTTTAAGAGCTATAGATGTCATCTTCCCATCAAGGGAAGTAAACAGTTTAACCTTTACATATATTTATCCCCTATTTATCTTTCTATGCTTCTCTTGAGTCCTGTTTTTATATATTAAATTTTCTGTTTAGTTCCATTTTTTCAATAGAAATGATTGAAAGTCTTTTACCTCATTAAAGCTCTATCACCTCCTCTGAAAGATGATGCTGAATTTTGCTGAGTAGTTAATTCTTGGTTATAACCCTAGATCCTTTGCCTTTCATAACATGGTATTCCAGGTCCTCCTATCCTTTATTCCACTTTTAATTCTTTTTAGTTTGTTTGACTGATTCTTGCTTTCTCACAGTCATTAGCTTCAATGTTCCCCATCCTAGTTTTTGATGTGTGATTTTTTTTAGTTAGTTTTTATATCTCTTTTTTTCCCATTTGGTTAATTCTACTTTTTAAGGAGTTGTTTGCTTCATTTTTTTTCCTTCCTTTTCCAAGCTGTTGACTCTCTCATGTATACCTTTCATTTCCTTTTTAGTTTTTCTTTTTACCTCTTTTATTTGCCTTTTAGAGTCTTTTATGAGCACTTCCAAGCAGCTTCTTTGGGCTTGAGACAAATTCATATCACTTTTTGAAATTTCTTCAGTGGACATTTTGTCCTCTTCTGAGTTGATGTTTTGTTCTTCCCTGCTACCATAGTAGCTTTCTATGGTCAAGGCTGTTTTATGTTTCTTGTTCCTTTTCTTTCCTTTTCTTTTGATATTTCCTTTTTTATCAGTTTTATGGTTGAGCTCTGTTCCTGGGGGTAAAAGTAGCTCTGTCTCAAGCTTCTGATATGGCTCTGAACTTTAGCTTTGAGCATAGGGGCCCTTTGTGTTTGCAGGGGGTAGCTTTGTCTGCTCTTTTCAGAAAACAGCCTGATTTCCCAGAGTGTGCCTTCTGAGCTAGGATTGGAGGCTACCCTACTGATTTTCTCCTTTACTGAACCAGGACTGAAGCTCTCAGTTGCAAATTTGCCGTGATTAAGACCTTCTCACCAATTTTTCCACAATCTGTTGATCTGGCTGAACATCTTTTTCATCCCAATAAGACTGATCTTTATTGAAATTTTTCTAGTCCATCTTGAACTGGAGAGTGGTTTCATTGCATCAGACTCTGTTCAGAGGCGTGGTTTCATGTGGTTTTTGAGGAAAACTGGGAGAGCTTGAGCAGCTTCCTTGTTTCACTTTGCCATCTTGGCTCCACCCCAGAAAAAAAAAATCAAAAACAAAAAACCTGAGTTTCAAATATGAGAATCTAGAGGAGCATAAAAAGGCAAACAGGAAAGAGAAATCATAAGGAATTCAGTAAGGTTAAATTATTTATATTAGTAAATGGGAGGATAATACTTATAACTTCCTAAGAATGTTATTATTATTAGGATAATTAGAAGAGTTAAAAGACATGAATGTAGTTGATAATGTTGAGATGCTATCTAAAAATTCAATATTAACAGGTGAAAAAGAGGAATGTATTAGGAGAAGTACTATGCAACTATGTTGAAAGGGGCATAAAAGCATGTATACTTTTTAACCCAACAATATCACTATTTGATTTTTATCCTAAAGAAATAAAAAAAGAAAAAGAAAAAAAAAAGAAATATATGTATAAAAATAATTATAGGAGTTATTTTTACAATGGTAAAGAATTGGTTGAACAAGTTGTAGTACATAATGAAATACTTTTATTTTGTAAGAAATGAGAGTAGAATATAATAAAAAAAAACCTGGAATATGAACTTTTGCAACACAAACTAAGCAGAATTGGGAGAATATTAGATTTATATAATAGTAATATTATGCCATGATTAACTGTGAGTGACTTAGCTTTTTGCTGCAATATATTGATCCAAGATAATTACAAAAGGCTTAAGATCAAAAATGCTATCCACCACTTGAGAAAGAATTGAATAAGTCAAAACATACTTTAACAATTTTTTTTTTGTGTGTGTGTTTTCATTTACAACCCAACTTTTAGATGACTGCAAATATATAACCTACATCAATTTGTTTGCCTTCCCAATGAGGGGGAAGGAAAGAAAGGGCAAGGATTTGGAACTCAAAATTTAAAAATAATTAATATTAAAAATGTTTTTACATGTAATTGGGAAAACATTTTTTCTTTAAAAAAAGATTTAGTTTGTAACTTATTGCTAACTTAAAGTGATAGAAATGTGTAGTCCTGTGGAGGAAAAGGATTGAAGGGGAATATTGAGAAATTTATTTGAGAAATTGCCTTTTTCACAATCAATTGTCTTGCAAAGGTTTGCTTTGTTTTCTCAGGATTAATAAACTGATATGTGTATTATACTAATGTTGGTTATCATCATCATCATCATCATTACCATTGTTATTATCATTTTGTAATTTGTGGACAATATTGGGGATTAGGGGAAAGAGTTATATTGAGTATTTGATCAGTCTGTTGTTTTGTCCACAGTCAAAAAAGACCATGCCATCAGGAAGGTGATACTATGACATGCAAGTAAATTGGATTTAAGTGAGGAAGAGTTAAGCAAAGTTACCAGTTTAAACTTTCTCCTCTGGAGCGCTCTTGTCCAGTTGCAAGATATAGATCAGTATAATTGAAGATGGTTCTTGGATACAATGGGAGACTGCCTTTTTTAAGCTAACGTCTCAGTTTTAATAGGTCTCAGTTTGACTGAGGTAATATCCAATCACTGATTTGGGCCAGAAACCCTGAGAGTCTTCCTTTCCCAGATTAATTTACTCCTCTCTTCCTCTCTTCCTCTCTCTCTCTCTCTCTCTCTCTCTCTCTCTCTCTCTCTCTCTCTCTCTCTCTCTCTCTCTCTCTCTCTCTCTTTCTCTCTCTCTGTATCTCTCTCTCTCTCTTTTTCTCTCTCTCTGTATCTCTCTCTGTATCTCTCTCTCTCTTTGTCTCTCTCTCTCTCTCTGTCTCTCTCTCTCTCTTCTTCTTCTTCTTCTTCTTCTTCTTCTTCTTCTTCTTCTTCTTCTTCTTCTTCTTCTTCTTCTTCTTCTTCTTCTTCTTCTTCTCTCTCTCTCTCTCTCTCTCTCTCTCTCTCTCTCTCTCTCTCTCTCTCTCTCTCTCTCTCTCTCTCTCTCTCTCTCTCTCTCTCTCTCTCTCTCTCCTCTTTCTCTCTGTAAAAGAAGCCAATTTCTACCTCATTTCTTCCCTAGCCTTAATCACTACTCACATTGATTCAAGTAATGAATGTTATAATACCCATCTTGAGAATTATTTTCCCAACTCACCACCTTAGTTCAGAATTGGGATCTCTAAATCTTAAAGATTTAGTTATTATTATAATTTGTGTTTTCTAGTGATTATCCTAATTTGTAGTTCATGTATCCCCACTGGTATTCTTACCTTTAACAATCAGCCAGTACTCTCAGTTCTTTAGTTAAGGCATTTATTTAAAAGGCATAACAAAAGCCATAGTTTCACAGCATTTATTCCAAGTACCTTTAACTTCACCCCAAATTACTCGCAAATTTATCCATAGTCAATGGAATGAGGTATTAATGAGCATAAATCTAAATTATAATAGTAATGGTGCAAATGTGTAGGGAATCAAGGTGGTCAAGACAATTCATAACTCAAGGACTTCAGGGCTCCAATATCCTTTCTTTATTTATTTTTGTCAGAGGGTTGGAACAAAGTTTGCCATGAGTCTCTCAGCTTTTTAGATTAAATCAGTAGTCTTGGCCATCTGGCTGAAACCCCTGCTTGATGTAGGCAATCAGATCACTTGGTCACTACATTGTTTTCACACCAAATAGGTCATCAAAGTGGCTAAACTTGCTTTTCAGTAAGCTATGTTAAAGGTAGATCTGCCAGTAAGTCTGGAAGTGATTGCAAGATGGGGCTGAGTCACCGACATGCCGGACTAGGCAGGTTTCACAGCTGATTAACTTTTTCCTCAGGAAGTGGTGTATGAATGGATTCACCCTTTAGTCTCCTTGACTCAGTATTCAAAGGAAGCTACATTTTTCTTCTACTTTTAACTATATTGTAACCATACTCTTTTCAGCAAAAAGTCACACTTTCCCTTTGACTCCTTCAGAACTTCAGCTCTGAAGTCATTTGTCACTTCCAGGCAGGAGAAGGAAAAAAGCCTTCTTTTACTACTAAAAATTCATTTCTTCCCTAACTCACTCCAAATTGCTTTAAGTTCATATCTTTTACCTCCATTCTCTTACCCATTTTAGATAGATAAGTGTCTAGTAACAGCTGTGTCTTTGTTTTGGAAGTCCTTTCCTTGTCTTGTTGATCCTTGCATAAGAAATTAAAGTATTCAAAGTTTCTACCCTTTTCCAGAATGGGAAATGTTTGTCTTTTTATCTTCTTAGACCTAGACCACTCTAGAGTGTTACTAAAGCATCCCCTTTAAACATTTATTTATAAACATTTGTAGAGCACATATTTTGCATAACGCTCCATGCTAAGTAATAAGAGGAAATATAAGTATAATGAAGAAATATTCCATGTGCTAAAGGAAATTACAATTTGATTCCAGCTAGAACTCATATTCCTGATTAGTTTTCTCATTCTGGAAGTATTTGACTATAAAACAGATAAACTAATTTTTCTTTTGTACTTTAACATTTTCTTGTTTTTTTGTTTTTTTGTTTTTTTTTTTTTTTTTTTTTGTTGTTGTTGTTGTTATTGTTTTTTGTTTTTCTTTTCCCCACCAGTTACTTAAACTTCAATCTTTATTTGTCAGACTGATTCAGAAATTTGGCTTATCCTTCTAACACAGTGGTTCCATCTTGGTATATGTTTATTTTTTCCTAAACAAAGTTATCTGAGCTTTATTACTTCTTTTGATTGAGTTTATGATTTGTGAACAGTTGGAGAATAACATTAAATCTATGAAAGAATGTGGTGGCTGATTCAATCAGGCAGACTCTCCCAGGATCTTGGATCTCATTCATTTTTGAAACGTTCTTCACAGCAATGTAGTTGCTCCTATAACTTTTCTATCTATTTTTCTATATATCCAAATATAACAACGCTTCTCTGGCAGAATATGTTTTAATTTATTTGGTCTTTAATAAACTTTACTAGAGAAATTACATTTTCATGTTGGCAGTAAGTTTTGTCAGAGATGTCAAATGTGGTCAGTTCTCCCACGTGCTTCCAAACCAGATTAATATATAATTGGGAAAATTTAACAAAGTAGATAAAATAAAATAAAATACAAATGACATTACATTTTAAAACTAAGTCAGTATAAGTCCCACAAGAATCCTTCTATTCTATTTGAATTTGACATTAGTCAGATATAGTTTTGAGCTATTTCTTATATATATATATATATATATATATATATATATATATATTGCTATAGTGAAAAGTCTATGGGGAGAATGCAACATTTATAGTAGTGTTTGAGTCATGTATTTTGAGAGGTAGGTACTCCTAAAAATATCCAGCCTTTGTTAAAAATATATAGGAAAGAGCATTCCACTATCTTCTAGGTAGCTGATTCATCTTTTGGACAATTTTAATTATTAAGGAGTATATATATATATATATATATATATATATATATATATATATATATATATATATATATATATATATATATAATATTAAACCTAACCTGCCTCTTGTTAGCTTCCACCTATTGATACTAATGCTGCTATCTAGGAGAAAGCAGAAGTGGTTTAATACTTTTTCTAAGTGGTACTACTTCATATACTTGAAAAAAATTAATAATCATTTAGATCTTTCTCTGCTTAGTTCCCTCTCCAGTTTCTTCCCCACTTCCTTCAAACAATACAAAGACATTGTGATCTCATTGCACTTTTCCATCATGGTTTTTCTCTTCTCTAGTAAGAGATCATAGAATGATAAAAGATCATAGAATAATAAATGTAGAGCTGGAATGGACTTAGAAATCATTTACTCAATCCCCTTGGCTTATAGATGAGGAAACTGAAAATTAGAGAGGATAATTAAGATGTCCAAGATATTTGGTCTGACCAGGTCAGAGTAAATAACAAATCACACACTTAGTTTAAGGTTGAATTTATTTATTTATTGGCCATGATATACTGTGATTGTAAATTTCTCATTTGGCAACAAATCTTTTTTAAAATGTAGGGTTATCAGGATAAATAGTTGAACACAGTGATAGAAATTTAGAGAATGAAAATATTTAGGTCCATTTTAATGCTTCTAATGAGTTCTAGAATTAAAATAGTTTTTCTTTTGAGATTTTTTTTTTTTTTTAATAGCACAAGATTGAGAGTTTTCTACTGTATAAATGAAAAGACATTCTCAGAGTTCCTCAGACCTGGTCTTATGTTCTGAGTTGCCTATATAGTCATTGAGACTTCTTTTTTTCTCCCCACTCTGCTACAACTCAGTCCTATTGTCAGGGGTGAACCCTGAAACTGCCCTTCTTAACTTTTGGGTTGAGCTCTGCAACTTTCTTCTGATAGAGACCTACTCTTTAGGGCAGTTAAGTGGTTTCATTAAGATTAGCCCAGGACCACTCCCAACTAAATTTGAACTTAAGTGGTCTCATTCAATTGGAAATCTAGGCCTGGGAGCAGTGACAACATTGAAGGAATCTCATTCAATAGAAACCCCAGTGTCAGATTTCTTAAAAAAAAAAAAGACAACTTTAAATTCCAAATCTTTGTAGAAGTCCAAAGTAGGAATTATGCTTTGCCAAGGGATCTCTCCTCTTGACACAGCTGCCTACCAAAACTCTTGCCTGCTGTGAAGAAACCCTCTTCTCAGTGATAATCTTTTGTTATTTCTCTGCCAGGACCTCTTGCCACTCAGATGTCTTGTCTTCCTAGAAAAACTGGCTTCTCAGCCAACAATAAACTTCCTTTTTACCAGTCAGACTTTTCAGGTTTGACAATACTTTCACATTGGAACTGTGTCTCTGACCAAAGAGGGAATTCCCAAAATTCTCTGTGCTGTCTCAGGTATGTGATTCCTTCTTAAAGACTTTGCTTCATGACTGTTGGTATTATTTAGGACCTGATACCAATTTCACATGACATGTGATCCAGATCCATTCTTCAGCTGCACGTGCTATGCAAGGCAGAATTTGAATTTTTGTGGATATTTCACTATTTCAAGTTGGTATACGGTGTTTTTGTTTTATTTTGTTTTGTTTTGTTTTTTAGAGGGTATATGCACAACTAAAGTCACTACTCCACCTTCCCCATATACAATCTTTTCTTTACCTTTTCCCAATACAGACAGACTGGACTTCCAAATGCAAAACTTGCTGTAATGTGCCCTGACTCATTCACTCTTTCATTATTCCAAATAAAGTCACTGAAACTTTGTGATCTTATCCCCAAACTCACACTATTGCTACTTCTTTCACTTGGGATCTCATTACAATGTGCCAGCCTCCACATAATAACTGGCTTATCCTCTATGCTTTCTGATTTCTTCAGTCTCTGTTCCTAGAACAGTCTTTCAACAACTACATTGACCAACACTTAGCCCCATGGAAGTGCAGGTAACTTTGTCTTCTCTGATTCCAATGAATTGACTTTCTTTTCTTTTCCTTTTTTTGTTTCTGCTTTCAAGCTCCCCAGCATCTCTAGCACTTGACAATGGGATATTAGGGGGGTCAACCTGAGACTGAGATGGAATGATAGTAAGAGAAAAGGCAGCCTAATAGAGGTGCAGCTAGGTGGCACAGTTGGACATGGAGTTAGGAAGACTCTTCCTGAGTTCCAATCCAATTTTAGTTCTCACTATTCCTGTAACCCTGGACCTTTGTTCTCTCATCTGAAAGTAAGTTGGAGAAAAAAAGACAAACTACTCTTGTATCTTGCTAAGAAAGCCCCAAATGGGGTCACAGAGTTGGATGTGACTGAACAGCAATTGAGGTATTGGATTTATTGGGCTTCTGATAGAAGAGAGAAATAATAATAGTAATATTTGCTTTAAACTTTAGAAACTTTAGAAACTTTCATTTCAGATGCACAACAACTTTTTGAAGTAAATATTGGAGATCCTTATTTTATAGGTAAAGAAACTGTATGTGAGAGTGATTAAGTGACTGGCCTAAGATCATACAGCCTGCATGTGTCTGAAGCAGTATTTCCAACCTAGGGCTTCTTGATTTGATGTCTAATTCTACATCTTTTGCACCAAACTGCTTCAAAAGTATGAGCCTCCTGGTGAGAATTTGAAAAGACAAGGGACTGACAAAGCAAGGGTTAGAGCAAGATCAGAAATAGTAACTGCTACTCACTCCTCTTACAATAGATTTCATAGTCTCATAAATGAACCATACTAGATCTTCTTATGGGATTAAAAAAAAATCTCTTCTTTCTATTGATTCCTCCAGGAAGTTTCTCTTTTCATGGTCTCACCTTATTCCCTTTTGAAAGGAAAAAAAATCCTATTTTTTTTAGTAGCATTTGAGAAGTATTAGGGATGATCGGGATGATGATAAAGCATTTCTGAGAAGCTCATTTACTATGTGCTGGGCACTTAATTAATTTCTGGGAATACAAATACAGTCACTTCTCAAGAAACTTATGCTCTAATGGAAAATAAAACATAAAGGACAGCTGGAGAAAGGTGGAGGCATGGTTTGGAAATGGCTGGGAAGTGACATGGAGGCCTAGTCCCAAGAAAAATGCATTGGGACATTGTTTTCTCTTTTATTGTGACTTGACATTACCATACTTAACAATTAATATTCCAGAACCTAGCTTTGGATTACAACACTACTGAAGTTATGTTGGCTTATAAGAATTGATAAGAAATCATAAAAGTCTCCATACCATACTATTTATTTACCCTATCAAGTACATCAATTACAATATTTTAGTTTTCTTCTGGTGAGTTCTTCAAATAGAAGGTCAGAATCTTAGATATCTTCAATTGTGACTGAATTTTTTTAAAAAATGAAACATTTGTTTTTTCTTTATCAGAATGACATCATTTGGAAATAAGGATGTTCCCTTCTATTTTTGGATCTCTTCTCTCTACACTCTCTGCTTTGATGATCTCATCTAATTCTGTGACTCCAATTACTGTCTTTCTGAAAATACATATCTCCATGTTTCCAAATGCCAGTTTCTACCTGAATGTCCCATTGCCATCTCAAATTCAATAAATCCAAGACTGCACTTATCTCTCTCTCAAATGTGCATCTCTATTTAAATGCTTCACTTAAATTAATAGAACTATAATCATCCTGTCTCAGGTGTAACCCTTTGCCTATCCAACCTCTGTAATTTATTCAGGTAATCTTCCTAATAGAAACTAAACTTCAGATATGTAATCATTTTCTTTATGCTTTAAAATCTGGTAAGGTCTGGCACATGCAATATTGCATGTTTCATATGATTGAAGGTTCTGAATAAATAGTGGATAGAAAGCTAGAGTTGGAGTCAGGAAGACTCAGCTTTAAATGACACTGACTAGCTGTGTGACTTTGGGCAAGTCATTTAATTGCTGACTCAGTTTCCAAAACTGTAAAATGGGGTTATGGTACTTAACTATAAAACACAAACCTCATAGGATTGCTATAAGGATTGAATGGGATAATATTTGTAAAAAATTTGTAAAAAAAAAAAAATTCCAGCATGGTGCTTGGTACATAGTAGGCATCATATAAACATATAGCCATTGGTGCCTTTGCGTAGGTTGTTCTTTAAGTTCAGAATGACTTCTCCCCTTGTCTCTGCTTCTTGCAATCCCTTATTTCCTTCAAAGTTCAATTGAGTGCCACCTCCTATGTGGGGACTTTTATAACTCCACTAATAGCTAATGCCTCTCCCTTTCCATATTATCTTACTTGTACTTTGTATATATTTTTCAATTGTTTCTGTATGTGCATATCCCCTCACTCAGTAGAATGTAAAGTAATTGAGAGAAGGGATTGTTTCATGTTTGTCTTTTAAACCATAACGCTTAGTACAGTCTGGAACATAGTAAAGGACTCAATAATCATTGATTGATTGAATGTAAAGCTATGATTATATCATTCTTCTCTTCATGGGCTTTCATTTGAGTACTTCATAAAGTTTAAATGTGGGAACCTAGCATCCAAGTCCTGCCATTTCCCTTTTTTCTCCTTTGTTTTCTTTCTTTATTTCTTCATTTCTTTTCTTCTTTTCCTTCCTCCTCCCCTCTCTCTTTCTTTCCTTTTCTCCCTCCCTTCCTCTCTCCCTCTAAATAACTAGACCTCTAAGTTTCCTATCAACTACAAATATACAATCCTACAATCAAATAAAAATTTAGTCCTTCCAAAATGATGCATTATTTCATCGGTTTATGTACTCCAATCTGCAACACAAATTGCAGTTCCTCTGTGTCTCTAAGAAGTTATTAGTTGTTGAGACCAAAGGCCTGAAGTCACAGTCTATTAACACCAAGGGCCCAGAGTTACCTTCATGGCAGGATGAAGCATCAGAATCTAACTATAGTGAAGGACTGTCTTCTAATATGATATGATAAGAATAGTTTAGTTCTGTATTTAAATTCTAGACTGTCGCAACATCTTTACCTAAACAGAATTGCCTACATACCCAATTGAAGCATTTTCTGCATGATCTTACAATAGCATCAAAGATACTATTCATTTCCCATGGCAGAGTTGGAACCTTGGGAGATTATGAGTTAAAGAAATAACTTAAAAAAAAAAAAGAAAAAAAAAGAAATAACCTTAAAAAGCAGAAAACTTAATGGGAACACAGCAGTTTGTCTAGGTTTCACAGAGGTATCAAGCCATCTGTTTTGTATGCAGCACAGGAAAGGAAAAACTACTTTGGTAAATAGCATTTTATATCTTCCATTTGCTTTATTTATATAGACAGACTTCAGAGTTTCACATTTCAGCATTAGGATACAGTTACACCCAAACTAATAAGGTCTCCAAGTAGAAACAAAAGCTTTCCTTCCTTAGGCAATATTTTTCCAGAGCTTGTTTAAATTTGACCTCTCTTTGTTGAGAGATAGTTGAAACTCTGAAAATGCATTGGGATATTGTTTTCTCTTTACTTTTCTTGAAAGACTGACATAATCTTCCTCATCAGCTCTGAGAAATCGCCCTCTCCCTTTACTCTATGCATATGTTTCACAGTGCACACTTCTGTATTTCTGTTTCAAGACAAACATCAAATGGAACTGCCACTTGTGTTGTCTTCCCCCGGGATTTCGTTTCACTGCTTGCCCATAACTCTGGGCTGGGTGCCAAGCAATAATGTGATTGCTTTACAGCCAGTGGGAAGTAATCTGGTAGCTCTTTCCATTTGCCATGCCTACCAATAAGTAAAGAAACTGTTAGGTGACAGACTGCATAGACCAGGATAGGAAAGTGACTTTCAGAATTGAGGAACCAAGCAATGTACACAGTAACAGTCTTGGTTTCTACTTTCCTTAATGATTATTTAATGTTAGTCATTTTTTTCCCCTGAGCTTGTATCTGTTAGTCAACCACATTTATTCAAGATCCATTAGGTTTAGGATACTGTGTACAATTCTCTAGAAAATTTCATTATCTATTTATATTATTTTTATTCTTTTGGCTAGGCAATTGGGGTTAAGTGACTTGTCCAGACTCATACAGATAGGAAAGTTAAGTGTTTGAGGTCACATATGAACTCAAATCCTTTTGACTGAAGGGCCAGTGCTCTATCCATTGCACCCTCCAGGTAGGAGGAAGTTTCATTGAAGATAGTAGACCTATTCTTTATCTTCAAGTCACTTACATTTTAATGCTTAAGTGGTAAAAGTAAAGAAATATATCTGTATGTGTAGCAAATATATGCTCATTTCTAAATAATCATGTCTGTTTAGAACTCTATGTACTTATAGTTCTAAAGATAGCACCCATTCTCACTCCGGACTAGTCCTTCTTCTTTGCTTCCTTGCTTTGGCATCTGGGCAGGGATAGTGCTTATGCCAAGAATGGTAGAGTTCAGAATGTGGAGCAAGTGAATGAAGCCTGGAATAAGAGAATATGAAAAGAACTAAACTATTGGAAATGACCTATGCTACAGTTCACATGTGGGTTGTTTAAGCGAAGATGGAGAAATAATATATATAGGGAGATTTTTTTCTTGACACCTGGGTCAGCTCCGCAGTTTGCCTCCACAACTCCCTTAACAAAGAACAGGTGGCAAGAGCAATTAACTTGTGTCCTATGTAACCTGGGTGATAAACCTTTTAAATAGTGAAATAGTTAAAGGCCAGGATTTTAGACACTACAGCAACAAAACAGTGATTAACTAAAGCAGTAGAGAGAAGCCCCAGGTCTTGAGTAACTTAATTTAATGAACATTAACCACCCAGGTAGCCACTGATGGAATAGCCTTGGGAGAATAGAGTTTGAATATTCAGAGTAGAGAAATTGAAGCCTATGATCAAAAATTTTAATTTTCAGTGAAAGAAATTCAAGAACTACTACAGTGTTCTGAGAAGGGAAGTAATATATGAAAACAATAACTGTGGAAGATGGCTTACATTCCTGTATGTAGGAGAGATTGTAAGGGGACAGAAAGTAAAGATGGAAAGAAGATTGAGGCAGTAACCCAAGAGCCAAGAGTTTAAAGAAACAAGAGCAACAGTGGTAGCAACTAGGAGGAAATCAGATCTAAATAAACAGTAAAAAAGTAAACAAGGTCAAATGGATAACTGCCAAACATTAATGACCTTGGAGACTAAAGATTCTGGGCCAAGGTTATTATCATTTTTTTTTTAAATAGGAAGACAAAAAGGATTTCATTTTGGTACTTTTCTTTCTGAAGGAAATTCAGTAATTTCTGCAAATGTGATGACTATATCACTCACTTGAACAGTTTAATATTAGAATTTTGGGGAGTACAAAAGAATCCTTTAGAAAATGCTTTGACATACAAAGTTGTAGTGAGCTTTGGGGTTCATTTCTTATTTTAATAAGTATTATAAGGAATTTTAACTATGTGAATAATTAATATTTGGGGAAGATATCCTACCTAATGAATGGATATTTTTCTAATTGTTAAATGATAGCAATTGAGTTAGTCTATTTGAATTGCAGGTTGATTTTGTTAAAACTTCATTAACTGAAATAGTATAAAAGTGACAGATCTCAGTTTTATGCCTGTTTCAGGTACCTTGTTTATTTACTCAAAACATTTTCAAGATTCTTAAATGTAAATTAAAATAATTTATTTTCCTTGTTTCTGATAGCCCAACATACTACCACTATTCTCTCTCATTACCCTTAGCTATACTAAATTTCTAGAAAAAGTAGTATATTTTCACTTCTCTTAGCTCATCAACATTCATTCCAGTCTTCAATCTGTTGTAAGTTGACTTCCATCTGCACTGTACTACACTACTGAAAATACTCTTTCCAAAGATACCAATGATATTATATTGGCAAAATCCATTGCTTCCCCCCTCCCCCGCCCCAGTTCAAATAGCATTCTCTGTGGCATTTAAAAACATTAACTGCCCCTTTCTTCTTAATATCCTCTACTCCCTTGCTTCTGCAATTTTATAATATCCTGATTCTCTTATATCTGTTTCCTTTTCCCCTCCCACCCCTTTGTATATTGCCAGGACTATATCCTAGAAACTTCCCTCTCTGCTCTCTCTCATAGTGATCTCATCCATTATCACAAAATAAACAATCACTGTTATGTGTAAGAAGCTCCAAAATTTATAATTCTAACTTCAAGTTATTACCTGAACTTTAGAACTACATCTCTAACTAATTACTGAATATGCTTACCTGGATGTGGCATGGACACTTCAAATTCAATATACACAAAATCAAATTAATCATCTTTCCTTCAAAATCCATCTTTTTTGCTTATTGAACTTATCACTCTCTGGGTCATTCATTATTGAACATTTACAGTTTTCATTAACTCTTCTTCACTCTCTCAAATATTCCACAAGTCTTATTAAATTCCATAGCAAAACATTTCCTCATTTTGTTTCTTCCTTTACTTTGCTACAATTAGAATTCTAGTTTAAGTTCTCATTGATCTTTTCCTGGACTATTAAAATAATCTTATAATTAGTTTCTTTGCCACCACTCTTTTCTTCTCCAAAGCATTTTATATACTCTTGAAGTATTTCTTTATAATAATTTAACTCTGTAACATTCTCTATGGAATAGAAGAAACATTTTTAAAAGTAGTATTTTAAGTAGGAAAATAATATCGGACCCTGAAGCTGCATCTATCAAGTAAAGAGTTAATTTTTTATTATCCCAATAAAAAAATAAAAACTTTAACTCTGATATTTCCATCCAATTCCATTTTATCAAACATTTAGTAAGCACCAAAATATATTAAAAGCATTCTGATAGACACTATGCAAATAGACACAGTCCCTTAGCTTCCAAAGGAAGTTTCTAGTTTAATAGGGGGAAAAGATAAGTCTATACATGCACAATATTCACACACACACATATTTGTTCTGGACTTAGAATGTCTTTGAGCTTGAGAATTTCCTATGAGGAAATTCTTTCTACATTTACATATATATATATATATATACATATATTTACACACATATGTATACAAACATACTGTTTTTATGATATATATAATCATGCAAATGTGTGTGTGTGAATATGTGTGGGTGTTTTTAATTTCTAGTGTTAGTTACCTGCAGGGCCAAAAGGTTAAACAGTGACCCAGGGTCACATGGCTAGTAAGCACAGAAGCAGGACTTAACTACCTATCTTTTTAATTCTAGGGAAGCTTTCTATCTTCTTGCAAATAAACAAAATCTAAAATAATAATAATAATATAATAACAT
This sequence comes from Sminthopsis crassicaudata, assembly GCF_048593235.1. Taxonomy (NCBI): domain Eukaryota; kingdom Metazoa; phylum Chordata; class Mammalia; order Dasyuromorphia; family Dasyuridae; genus Sminthopsis; species Sminthopsis crassicaudata. The sequence goes on from NC_133619.1 coordinate 419,817,302, forward strand.
ATAATCATAAATTCTATTTGAATTTAGAAGAATAAAATATCATTTCTGTCTAAGGGCATGAGGGAAGGCATCGTGGTGAGAAAAAATTATTGAAAGATGTATAAGGTTTCAAAAAAATGGGAATGGAGAAGTAAAAAAAGTTGAAAATAAAAAAAATACATGATGTATTTGGGGCTCAGTGATTCGCCTGATTTGGATGAATCATAGAATGTATGAAATAAGACTAGCAAATTTTGTTGGAGACAGATTATGAAGGACTTTGAATGCCAGGCTAAGGAGTGTGAACTATATCTAGTAGGTGGTGGGGCACCAATCAGTATTATGCATTGATATAATTTGTTTAACTTTGCAGTTCATATTATATACCCTGGTTAAATAAAGCATAAAACTGATCAGGTAATAACAATCTGAGTCAGAGTTATGATAGTATAAAAGAAAAAGAAAGGGACCAAAGAAGAGATATACCAAGGCAGACTATGATAGGACTTGTGGAATAATGAATTGCCAGAATGAGGAAAACGATGTTTTTCAAGCTTGGATACTTAAAGCATGTTGGTGCTATTGTCAGTAGGAGAAACGGATTTAGAAGGGCAAATGATTAATTTGATTTGAATATGTTGAGTTTGAGGATGAAATAGGACATATAGGGAGATATCTAGAAGATATTTGGAAATATGGGTCTTGAGTTCACAGAGAAATTAGAACTGCAAATGCCATCTGATAGACTTAGGAGGAAGACATTTCTCACAGCTAAAGATAATTTAAAATTAATCATTGTCATTTACAAGTTAGGAGAACTTCTACCCTGCAGCAGCATCATTAATCATATCTGGTGTTTCTCTCTATTCATTGCCAATGAAGAATTATACAAGAGAGATGGTGTTATGGATATCATCAGAAAAATGTATGACCTAAAAAGGGGAATAACATAGTCATGTAGTGAGAACAAGAGATAATTGACTACCCAGGGCTTCACTGGTATCCATAGAAGGTCGAGATCTAGTGAAAAGTCCTCAGAATATTTTGTAAGTTCTCTCTAGAACATTTAGGGGAGAACATTGACCAGCCATACAGAATTGGAAAGCCTAAATCTGATTTGCCTTTTTGTGTGAGCATATCTATATTGCCTATTATTTTCATAACATCTGAAAGATTAAAAAGTTCTCTACATAGTTTCACTTGATCTTCACAAAATCCTGGGAGAGACAGAAGGCATATGGAAGTTTTTCAGATGAGGAAACTGAGATTCAGAGAGTTTCAGAGACATTCCTATGTTTAATTGCAGTTGCTCATAGGATTATGCTTGTAGAGATTTTTAATACCTCAAATGTGATGCTATATTTTAAAAAGTGAATTAAGTTCTAGAACATGCTTAGCAGCCTCTTTGATATCATTGGCTCACTGGTCAAACGGAGGAAATTAAAATACTCCTTGCTTCCATTCCTATTCCTAGATTATATTTCTCAGTAACCTTTATTCCTTTGTACTGGCTCTTTGTATCTACTACTCAATCAAAATCCTGGTAGCTATTGTCTGTAGAATCTCAATTTACTCCCCTTTCTTCCACAATAAGTTTGGTACATGGCTCATACCAAATTTATTGTGGAAGAAAGAGGAGTAAATTGAGATTTTTGTAAGCCAACTCCTCTCCTCATACTGGGTGACTTCATATAGGATGACTTCAATATACATATTTATTCTCCCTTGTCAAATTCCCTACCCTCACAGTTTCTCAGGCTAGTCACTTACTAAGAGTTACTCCTCTATCCCTCCTTAGCCACACTTGAAAATGATCATATCCTGATCTTGCTATCTATTTTGTGATCAATAATGATCTCTAGTTGGTCTTTGGTCACAAATTCCTTCCTCCTCCACAAATCTGAGAGGTAAACTATCCTATGTTCCTCTAATTTATTTATATCTCGTTCTTTATGCCTAAATCATGGACCCATTTTGTTCTTATCTTGATGTGCAGTGTTAAGTATGGGTCCACAATTTTTCCTTTCTTGATTCCAAAGTTCCCTTATTGTATCAGCAATTATACTCTGCAAAGTCTCAGTCTTCCAACTATTAGTTGCCTTCATTCCTACACATATACAGCTTAATAGAAGTGGAGAAAAACTTGCAAACATTCTGATTGGGTTCACAACCAATTTATGGTACACAGTCTCAAGTAGGCCCTCACTGCTGCTAGGAAATCCTGTTATCCTTCCCTTTTAAACTATATCTCACTCTCCATAGTGGTTTTTCCAAATCTTTTCATCCTCTCTCAAATCTTTCATGACTTCTTCTCTATCAATTTTCTCAGCTAAGAATCTGGCTGATACATTACAGAAAAGGAGCCATTTGAGCTTCTTTTCTTCTCTTGTCCAGTTTCTATTACTCAGATAGAAGTCTTTTACCCGTATTTCCTCATCCAATCATTTTATATAATGAAAGGGCCTCACCATTTTATCAATTTAACTGATCCTATTCCATCTCATCTCTTCCATCAGACTGGTCCCCCTGTTATCCTCATTTTACCATTTTTTTTCAATTTCTCCCTTCCTACTGGCTCATTTCCTATTAGCCTACAAACATACCCATGTCTTTTCTTTCCTGAAAAAAAACAAAAACAAAACAAAACCCTCATTTGATCCTTCCAATCCCATTATTATCCTTGCTTTCTGCCCTTTGTAGGTAAACTACTGAAAGAATCTCATCCCCTATCTGATAAATAAATATCTTTATCTGAAATAAAATATCTTTAATGTAGGTCATGAAACCAGTATGTTTTACATACATACATACAAACACATACACACATACTACACACATACACACACAAATGATTTCATTAAACATAGCATCACATACTATTGGATATACAAATTGGATAAATATTGGTATACAAATAAATAACTATATTATTAAATATGTTACATATATACCCACATATATACTATTAATATACCAGTCTGTTTTTAACACTATAAAAGTATTGTGGTTTTATAGAATTTTATTTCATTTCTTTTCATTCTTTTTTTCTTAAAGATAATAACACTATTAAAATAACAGCTAACATTTATATAGTGGTATATAATTATTGTCTTATTTGACCCTCACAATATCCTGGAAAGTAGGTGCTATTATTATTCCTATTTTAAATATACAGAAATTTAGTTACACAGAGGTGACTTGCTCAGAGTTTCATGCCTAATAAGTGTCTTAAACAGGCGTTAAATTCAGGTCTTCCCAATTCCTAATCTGTTGCTCTAATTAGAATAATGTAAAGAAATACAAGGAAAAACTATTATTTGCAATAATTTCATGTACCCTAAGCCCCCAAATTCATTTCTATGGGATTCATTCCTCATTTGTGGAGATGAAGGCTCTGCATATATGTGAAGGCAAGGTGGAGTTGATGAGAATGAAAGAGTTCTTTTGGTTTCTTTGTGTGTATTATGTTACTAAGTGTCTTTAGGGTCTGCTTTTACTTCTGTTGTTTCTGACTTCTAACTTCTTTCTTTGAGAGATAAGATAGGCAATGACAATCCCACTTCCAGTTACTGAAGGAAAAGTTTCTGTGAAGAAGTTGACATGAATGGAGCTAGCAGTCTCTATCATATCTCTATCTCCAATTTACTATGCTAAAGATTTCAAGAAGCTTCCTTTTGTGTGACATCTAAAATACTCTGTGGTTTGAGATGATTCCCCCTACCACCAAAGGGAAAGCTTCACTTTGTAGTATCTTCCGTATAGTCTATGTATACTTTTTCTGATTTCTGTTTTTGGCTTTTTGACATGGATACATCAGTTTTTATTTGCCATATTCTGTGTGTCCTTATTATGAAAATGGTATTTGGTGAGAAAGGAGATAAACAGATGTAAAGTTTGGGGTTCTGCTTTCCTCATTACTTAAATAGCAATGAGAGATTATCTTGAACCTGAAAACCAATCCGCTGACAATATTTAAGGGATACGTTAGAAATAATTATTGTGCAATATTCTGTCATTCTGAGGAGAATAGAGTGGTTGATCTTCTGATCCCAACTTCCTGCTTCTCTTTCTAACAGGAATAAAAGTCTGTTTTGGAGAACGCTAGGGAATGTAAAGGCTAGAGATGTTTATTCTGCTTTCCTTTGAGTCAGTCACATGATGATACCATCATACTATGTGTGTGGGACAACCCTAACATTACTTGTATTATTTTGCAATGCCAAAAATTGAAATAAAACTTCTGTGCTAGTAGTTTCACACTACCAAGTAGGAGGGGCTTATTGCTTCATTGAGTTTTGCTTGTTTATTGCTTACTTATGAAATGAGAATTGCTCATACATAAGTTATGCCTATGACTGTAAACTTATTCTCTTTGTGAAGTTTAAGTGGGAATGATTAAAACTAGCCTATGTCTAGGTTAAGTTTGCTTTCCAACCTCTTTATTTTTCATTTTGGTATCTGTTAGCTAAAGGTATGGCATGAAAAATTCAAAGAGAGGGTATATGCTTGAAAGGCTCATCAAGGATCCCATCCATATCTGGCAGGTGTTTAAAATTGTATACTCTTTTAACAGTCAATGTACCCTAAAATTTTATGAGAGTTTCAGCGTATTATGTGAATGAATGGTGATGAAGATAGTCAAGTAGACATTGACTTTGAAGTTTTCTATTTCTGTTTTACTTAATTTTGTTATAAATGAACTTTAGATATTATATCTGCAAGATGTTACAACTTTCAGTCAGTATTTGTTTCATATATGTTTTCTTGTGATTCTTGGGACTTCTCTGATTGGTTCCTATTCTGCTTGGAATTCAAGAATTTAAAATGGGACTAATATGTTTGATAGATTCAACTCTTAACCTAGTCTCTGATCCTTCTGAGTTCATTGCTCTAAAACTGGTGATAACTCCTCGATGGGTATCTTCATGACAGAGTCTAAATGTTCTCTTGTTGACCAGTTGTTTCCTAATATAATATGTAATATTAATCAATCTTTCCTAGTTCTTGCCTCAATGGCATGGCTTGTTCTTTCTCCTTCTCTGATGCCCTAAAAATCATCTAGTATCCTATTTCAATTCAGCCAGGAAACTGACAAACTTATTTTCACCTAACAGTGAATGACTCATAATTGCTTAAACCCTTTCCAACTATATGGAAATTTTAAAGGAGTCTCTAGGAAATGGCAAAAACTTAATACAAAAGCATACATCTCTGAAGATGGAATTTTAGTCACTGGCTAAAGGCTTATAAAGGGAATTATTCTGGGGCTTGAACTGTCATCAATACCTCCATCAGTCATAGTATACAGAGAAATTCTTACTATGCTTATATGTAATTTAACAACTAAGAAGAATCTTCCTGTCTGTACATATATATATATATATGTATATAAATATATACATATATATATATATATAAATATATACACACACACACACACATATATATATATATATATATATATATATATATATATATGTATATATATATATATATATATATATATATATATATATATATATATATATGAATGTATATGTTCCAAAATTACAGAATTTTAAACAAAGTTAAAATATAAAATGAAAGCCTCTCCATTATCCTATTTAATTCCAGTAATATTCTACCTTTTATCCTTATATTTTATTATTTTATTTAGCAAATAAATTAGTAATTAGTGATAAACATGTCTGTAATGTCAGAGACTACTAAATTATTCATAATTATTTGAACTAGGAGGTAGCATGACATAGTGAGAACAATACTCAACTTAACTTAGACCATAGTAAAAAGTTTGCTACTCCTCCTTTGCCACTTGTTAATTTTGTTATCTTTGGAAATATATTTATCATCTTTTTGCTTGTCTAGGAAATTAAAAAAAATAGACTAAATGAGCTCTGAGGTTTTCTCATCTTTAAAATTCTGTGATTCTACTTAGAGCAAAAGCCGATATTCTGATTTTGTACTATTTTCATCGTTTTTCATTCCCCAAAACAATAAAGATATCTTCCTCAAAAAAGGATTCTGAACCAAGTTCCATGGCTGAAAGTTCTAGGACAACAATTTTATGTATATTATTACCTAGAATGCAAAATAATTGTTTCCTTTGTTGGATTTTCTATAGGGTTTGAATTTGGTGAAAAAAAAAAAACAACACAATTTAAATGGTAGATGTTTAATTGACATATGACATATAATTTGTACTTAGGTTCTAGGCATTGTGGTTGAAGTCTTTCACTAGCAAATTTCAGTTTCAGGATTATATTAACTGATGCCTTATTTTTTCAAGATAATTATTTATGCTTGTTTACTGATAAAGTATATTGTGCTTTTTCAAATTAATTTTCCATTTCACTGAACTTCAGAGGTCTGCTTTATATGACAATATACATCTTATTTAAACAGTTGGGAGGGGGAAGGAGGGTTTTATTGTATAGTGCATGCCAATTATTAGGAGAAAGGATCCTAAATGAAAAATTTTTTTCAATACAAAAAAGGGAACTATATGAGAGTGGAAACAACTGAGAACAGGCAGTACTACTCATGCCTAGAATGGTCTTTGTTGTTGTTATTATTGTTGTTAATCTTTTAGCTTTTGCATGTTTTCCATTAGTCCAGAATATATTTATATACACAATGGGTCTACAAATTCTTATGCATATATGCATGTATACATGCATACATGCATGCATATACATGTACACATATACAAGAAGAGTTCAAAGCTAATTGAATTTCACAACCTTTTTTGTGTTTCATATAATAGTATGTATATGTAAATTAATTATGAAATACTAAAGATATTAATGTCTCCATCACTGCTAAAGACACTTTACTAAGCTGGATAATAGGGTAAATTCAGAAGGAGGGACTTATTTCTTTACATATCTTTTAAAAATTAGATAATTTCCCTGCTTATATTTCTGTTAAGGATTCTAGGACAGAGCCTTCTTTTTAAGAGTTTAATATTACGATAGTGTGATTATAATTGATTGTATATAGATATAACACAAATGTGTTAAATTTATTATTTTTTGTAATTTTGAAGAGAACCTTTTCCTCTAAAAACAAAATAGACTTTCCCTAATTCTGATACAATTCACTATGACAGCATTTTGGTTAAGGTTTATAAGTAGTTATCTACCTTCTCCTATATTCTGCTATAGAACTTTTCTTTTCGCTTCCAAATTATAAAATTTGAAAGAGTCCCAGAAATTCATGTAACTGTTTAATCAGAATTCTTAATATTTAACTCATTAAGGAGATTTTAAAAGATGCATTAATAATTTAAAAATCAGTTTGAACTTGAAGAGTGCCACAACATACAAATTATTATTAGTTTACATGGAGATTTGTATGACATTATGAAAGAAACTTGATCCTTTTCCAAGAGCAGGTGCTGATTATTATTTTAAAATGCATACACTCTGGACATAATTTCATGTTTTACAAAAAATATTTTTACAAAATTTCATATATGAGAAAAACAGTTAAATACTTAAAAGAACAAATTGTAATACTTAGCAACTATCCCATGTAGTAAAGTTATAAAGATATACATTATAGATAATATGTATTTATTTTAGCTATACATTACATATATATATGTTAGAGATGATATATAAAATGAAAACATAATATAAAATATATGCAAGATATGCACTGAAATATTGCATATCTATTTATCTACCTATGACAGATAATAAAATTGCCATGTATACCTAAGGAGCAGTCTTGCCATATCTTGTTCTAGGGATGACCAGTATATACTAGTAGATAGCTATAGGTACTCAAAGATCCAAGTCATGATTCAACTAAAAGTAAACCCAAGATTCAGATAAGGGTGGATATCAGGTTTCTTTGGGGCAGCAAAATGCAAGGGATTGAAATGGAATTGGGAACATATTTATAGAAGCAGAAATTCAGGCAACAACTTATTACTGTGTTAAAAAGCAAAATACTAAATATTAGGAAACTAAATGTTTCTCTAACAATATGTTTCCTATTATGTTATGGGAAAAAAAGTTGTGAGTATTCACACAGTTCCCATCCTGAATTGAGATAGAGGCATCACAGACTTGAGTCTGCCTTTTTTATTTTTGCCTCAATTGTGGTAGTAAATCCATGGTGTCAGATCTTATTAATGATCTTTTGGGAGAAAAAAAATCTTTCTTACTTATTTAATCTTGCCCTTTTAACTTGTATGATGTAATGAGGAATATAATCTAATTTAATCTGCAATTATGTTTTGAACTTTTCAGAAAAAGATACATGCTAAATTCCCTCCTCTCTCTTTCTTCCCCTTCTGTCTCTCTGTCTCTATCTCTTCTCTCTCCCTTCCTCCCCCTCTCTCTGTTTCTGTCTTTGTCTCTATCTCTCTCTTTCTTTCTCTGTCACTCTCTCACACACACATACATACATGTATACATACATAAATGTGAGAACTCTATTTTCCTTGAATAATGTATGAGGAAACTTTTGATATTTGGCTCCTATTGATTCTTAAGATAGCTACTGGCTGATTTGATAACAGTAAATAGATACATCTGTTATATATCTACATAGATTCATCTACTTATCTAGAATGTCCTAAGACATGTCAAACCATATGACTACTATCTACTTTTGGTGATTTATGTGGGAGGAAATGAACAAATTTAAACAGTAGATTTAAGAAATATAAAGTCATGACAAGAAACTGAAGGCCTCAGAAAACACATGCGGTATTTCCATTACTTCTATCATTTGAAAGTCAGACTTTCTAAGAGAGAAATAATTCTGGAATTTGAATTGTTAGTTAAGAAGATAATATCTAAAAATGGGATTTGTATTTCTGTACCATAACTTAAAAATTTAGGGATGATGGTCTCTTGGCCAGGGATGGCTTTTATCATAAAAAGCCTGGTAAAAATATATTTGCTTGGAGACTTGTATATTAAATAAAATCTGTTTTACAGAAATGAAAAGGGCTAGGATGCAAAAATTGTCTATTTCTGCCAAGAAATACATTACAAAGTGCAGCAACAGTTTGGGAATAATAATATTGGTAAAGATATCAAATAATTCTTAGGAGATAAATTCTAAGCAAAGAGTCAGCAGTAAAATCTATGACTTAGTTTGCTGTCTAAGAAAGTATAATGTGTGGGTAACAAAATCAACTAGGGTTACTAAATCAAGGAAGAAAATTTGGTTTTATATATATTAGTGAGAGTTAGTGGGATAGGAGCCATGACTAGACTATGGCTCCATAAGTGAGTATCTTATTCTAAAGGAAGGGAATAAGTAAAACACTGGTACGATATTTCGTATTAAGATCTTATGTGAATGTAACTGACCTTCTAGTAAGACTTTGGCTGGTGTCTTATCATGTGGGTTAAGTAGTTGATAATGAACCTGGGAACTGCATTTATTCTCAGCATGGGAACTTCCTCTGCTAATGTGAGATCAGGAATGGAGAGCAGGATTTTTCGCTTATAGAGTAAATTTGGGAAAATTCTTTAAGGCTAGATGAGAGAGAACATAAGGAGAAAAGAGAGATAAATAAACTTTTCATAAGATAGGTGAAGCAAAAATGAGACTTCATTAGCCAGAGGCAGGAACAACTGCCAAAGCTGACTGCACAAGGTTAAAGCCAAAGTGACAGAATGGCAAGATAATTTTTTTTTTTTTAATTGTAGGGACTCATTTAATGCTCTATCTCTATCCATTGGTTGCCTCATCTGAAGTATTTGCTTTCTACCCAAAGCATGATAACTTTTCAGCTTCTATTTACATTATAGAAACTATAAATGTGAACTACATCCTTATGAACAAGGAGGTATTAATTATTGAAATCAAAATTATGAAAATATCAGCGGAAAGTGACTTGTATCCTAGAATTGTTTATAGAGGAGAATAAAGATGGAAACAGTGGGATATGAACCCTAGCTTTGTAGAGAGAAGATTTGAAGCATTCAAGACAAATATATGTAAGATCCTATACTTATTATTAAATTACATTAATATTATACAAAGAAATTCAGTCCAGGAGCCATAAGAAGTTATCAAGAATGGAGAGACAAAATTTTATTGAGCAAAAATACAATTTCCAGGATCTTTACTGACTTGGGTCCCCTGGGAAGCTCAAGCCTTAACAGAATGAGGAAATAAAGTATGGTGGAGAGCTTTGGGGCAAAAACTAGCATAGCGTACATGGTTATCGAGATATATGATATGTCTTGAAAAAAATTCAAAAAAGGAATCTGGCAACATATTTTGAGACAGAAAGAGGTATAACGTAGTGGTAGAGACTTCAAGTATCCAGATATTTGCTAATATTTGTTGTTCAATAGTGTCTAACTCTGTAACCTCATTGAGGTTTTCTTGGCAGAAATACTGAAGCAAAAGTAGCTTATTTTATGGATGAGGAAACTGAGACCAACATGGTTATGTGACTTGCCCAGGGTCACAGAGCTAATAAATGTCTGAGGTCAGATTTAAATGCAGGGAGATGAGTTTTCCTCATTCCAAATCCTACACTCTATATTCTCCATCTGCTAGAATTTACTTTCTATCAAAAGCATGATAACATTATAATACCTTCTAATGTTAAGTTACCCTGTAAAAATTCCAAATTTGAATATCAGTCTCATGAACAAGGAAGCTTTGGTTATTGAAATCGAAATTATGAGAATCATATTTTATTAATTTTATAATTATAATTTTTGACAACATATATGCATGAGTAATTTTTTTTACAACATTATTCCTTGTATTCATTTTTCCAAATTTTCCCCTTCCTCCCTCTACTCCCTCCCCTAGATGACAGGCAATCCCATACATATTAAATGCGTTACAGTATAACCTAGATACAATGTATGTGTGTAAACCAAATTTCTTGTTGCACGGTAAGAATTGGATTCTGAAGGTGTAAGTAACCTGGGTAGAAAGACAGTAGTGCAAACAGTTTACATTCAATTCCTAGTATTCCTTCTCTGGGTGTAGCTGTTTCTTTTTTTTTTTTTTTTTCTTTTTTTTCTTTTTTAATTTTTATTTTATTTTATAATTATAACATTTTTTGACAGTACATATGCATGGGTAATTTTTTACAACATTATCCCTTGCACTTACTTCTATTCAGATTTTTTCCCTTCCTCCCCCAACCCCCTCCCCCAGATGGCAAGCACTCTTATATATGTTAAATATATTACAGTATATTCTAGATACAATATATGTGTGTAGAACCGAATTTTTTGTTGCACAGGAAGAATTGGATTCAGAAGGTAAAAATAACCGTTTACATTCATTTCCCAGTGTTCCTTTTCTGGATGTAGCTGGTTCTGTCCATCATTAATCCATTGGAATTGGATTAGCTCTTCTCTATGTTGAAGAAATCCACTTCCATCAGCATACATCCTCGTACAATATCATTGTTGAAATGTATAATGATCTTCTGGTTCTGCTCGTTTCACTCAGCATCAGCTGATGTAAGTCTCTCCAAGCCTCTCTGTATTTCTCCTGTTGGTCATTTCTTATAGAACAATAGTATTCCATAACATTCATATACCATAGTTTACCCAACCATTCTCCAATTGATGGACATCCATTCATCTTCCAGCTTCTAGCCACTATGAAAAGGGCTGCCACAAACATTTTGGCACATACAGGTCCCTTTCCCTTCTTTAGTAGTTCCTTGGGGTATAAGCCCAGTAGTAGTATGGCTGGGTCAAAGGGTATGCACATTTTGATAACTTTTTGGGCATAATTCCAGATTGCTCTCCAGAATGGTTGGGTTCTTTCACAACTCCACCAACAATGCATCAGTGTCCCAGTTTTCCCATATCCCCTCCAACATTCATCGTTATTTGTTCCTGTCATCTTAGCCAATCTGACAGGTGTGTAATGATACCTCAGAGTTGTCTTAATTTGCATTTCACTGATCAATAGTGATTTGGAACACTCTTTCATATGAGTGGAAATAGTTTTAATTTCATCATCTGAAAATTGTCTGTTCATATCCTTTGACCATTTATCAATTGGAGAATGGCTTGATTTCTTATAAATTAAAGTCAATTCTCTGTATATTTTGGAGATGAGGCCTTTATCAGAATCTTTAACTGTAAAAATTTTTTCCCAATTTGTTACTTCCCTTCTAATTTTGTTTGCATTAGTTTTGTTTGTGCAGAAACTTTTTAATTTGGTGTAATCAAAATGTTCTCTTTTGTGATCAATAATGGTCTCTAGTTCTCCCTTGGACACAAACTCCTTCCTCCTCCACAAGTCTGAGAGGTAAACCATCCCATGTTCCTCCAATTTATTTATGATTTTGTTCTTTATGCCTAAATCTTGGACCCATTTTGATCTAATCTTAGTATGTGGTGTTAAATGTGGGTCCATGCCTAGTTTCTGCCATACTAATTTCCAGTTTTCCCAGCAGTTTTTGTCAAATAATGAATTCTTATCCCAAAATTTGGGATCTTTGGGTTTGTCAAACACTGGATTGCTATTTTTATTCACTATCTTGCCCTGTGAACCTAACCTATGCCACAGATCAACTGGTCTATTTCTTAGCCAATACCAAATGGTTTTGGTGACTGTTGCTTTATAATATAGCTTTAAATCAGGTACACTTAGACCACCTTCCTCTGATTTTTTTTTTTCATTAGTTCCCTTGCAATTCTCGACCTTTTATTTTTCCATATGAATTTTGTTGTTATTTTTTCTAGGTCATTAAAATAGTTTCTTGGGAGTCTGATTGGTATAGCACTAAATAAATAGATTAGTTTGGGGAGTATTGTCATCTTTATTATATTCGCTCGGCCTATCCAAGAACACTGAATGTCTTTCCAATTATTTAAATCTGACTTTATTTTTGTGGCAAGTGTTTTGTAATTTTGCTCATATAATTCCTGACTCTCCTTTGGTAGATATATTCCCAAATATTTTATACTATCGACTGTTATTTTGCATGGAATTTCTCTTTGTATCTCTTGCTGTTGGATTGTGTTGGTAATGTATAAAAATGCTGAGGATTTATGTGGATTTATTTTGTATCCTGCGACTTTGCTAAAATTCTGAATTATTTCTAATAGCTTTTTAGCAGAGTCTTTGGGGTTCTCTAAGTATACCATCATGTCATCTGCAAAAAGTGACAATTTGATTTCTTCATTTCCTACTCTAATTCCTTGAATCTCTTTCTTGGCTCTTATTGCCAAGGCTAGAGTTTCTAGTACTATATTGAATAGGAATGGTGATAGTGGGCAACCTTGTTTCACTCCTGATCTTACAGGGAAAGGTTATAGTTTATCACCATTACATATGATGTTTACTGAAGGTTTTAAATATATGCTCCTTATTATTTTAAGGAATAGTCCATTTATTCCTATACTCTCAAGCGTTTTTAGTAGGAATGGATGTTGGATTTTATCAAATGCCTTTTCTGCATCTATTGAGATGATCATATGGTTTTTATTAATTTGATTATTAATATGGTCAATTATACTAATAGTTTTCCTAATATTAAACCAGCCCTGCATTCCTGGTATAAATCCCACTTGGTCATAGTGTATTATCCTGGGGATGATTTTCTGAAGTCTATTTGCTAATATCTTATTTAAGATTTTAGCATCAATATTCATTAAGGAAATTGGTCTATAGTTTTCTTTCTCAGTTTTTGATCTACCTGGTTTAGGTATCAGTACCATGTCTGTGTCATAGAAGGAATTTGGTAGGACTCCTTCAATCCCTATTTTTTCAAATAGTTTACATAGCATTGGAGTTAGTTGTTCTTTAAATGTTTGGTAGAATTCACCTGTAAATCCATCTGGTCCTGGGGACTTTTTCTTAGGAAGTTGGTTAATAGCTTGGTCTATTTCTTTTTCTGAGATGGGACTATTTAGACTACTTACTTCTTCCTCTGTTAATCTGGGCAAGCTATATTTTTGAAGGTATTCTTCCATTTCATTTAAGCTATCGAATTGATTGGCATAAAGTTGAGCAAAGTAGTTCCTAACTATTGTTCTAATTTCCTCTTCATTAGTGGTGAGTTCTCCCTTTTCATTTTCAAGACTAACAATTTGCTTTTCCTCTTTACTTTTTTTAATCAGGTTTACTAAGGGTTTGTCTATTTTGTTGGTTTTTTTCATAAAACCAACTCTTAGTTTTATTAATTAATTCAATAGGTTTTTAATTTCAATTTTATTAATCTCACCTTTTATTTTTTGAATTTCAAGTTTTGTGTTTGTCTGGGGGTTTTTAATTTGTTCCTTTTCTAGCAATTTTAGTTGTAAGCCCAATTCATTGGCCCTCTCTTTCTCTATTTTATGCAAGTAGGCCTGTAGAGATATAAAACTTCCCCTTATTACTGCTTTGGCTGTATCCCACACATTTTGGTATGATGTCTCATTATTGTCATTTTCTTGGGTGAAGTTATTAATTATGTCTATGATTTGCTGTTTTACCCAATCATTCTTTAGTATAAGATTATTTAGTTTCCAATTATTTTTTGGTCTATTTTCCCCTGGCTTTTTATTAAATGTTATTTTGATTGCATTATGGTCTGAAAAGGATGCATTTACTATTTCTGCCTTACTGCATTTGATTTTGAGGTTTTTATGCCCTAGTATATGATCAATTTTTGTATAGGTTCCATGAACTGCTGAGAAGAAAGTATATTCCTTTCTGTCTCCATTTAGCTTTTGCCAAAGATCTATCATATCAAATTTTTCTAGTATTCTATTTACCTCTTTGACTTCTTTCTTATTTATTTTGTGGTTTGATTTATCTAATTCTGAGAGTGCAAGGTTGAGATCTCCTGCTATTATAGTTTTGCTATCTATTTCCTCTTGCAGCTCTCTTAATTTCTCTTTTAAGAATTTAGATGCTGCACCACTTGGTGCATACATGTTTAATATTGATACTGCTTCACTATTGATGCTTCCCTTTAGCAGGATATAATGCCCTTCCTTATCTCTTTTAATTAGATCAATTTTTGTTTTTGCTTGATCTGAGATGAGGATGGCTACTCCTGCTTTTTTGGTTTTGCCTGAAGCATAATAGATTCTGCTCCACCCTTTTACTTTTAGTTTGAATGTCTCTTCCTGTTTCAGGTGTGTTTCCTGTAAACAACATATAGTAGGATTCTGACTTTTAATCCAGTCTGCTAACTGCTTCCTCTTTATGAGGCAGTTTGCCCCATTCACATTTATGGTTAGAAGGACTAATTCTATATTGCTTGCCATCCTATTAACCCCTGCTTATGCTTTTCCCCTTTCCTTCCCTTTTACCCTCCTATCCAGTATTAAACTGGTGAACACCACTTGCTTTTCACAGCCCTCCCTTTTTAGGATCCCTCCCCCACCTTAAAGATCCTCCCCTTATTTTACCCCTTTTCCTCGAAATTACTGTATTCCCTTCCCCTTAGCTTACTCCTTCCCTTTCACTTTTCAATGAAGTGGAAGAAGTTTCACCATAAATCGAATATGTATATTGATACACTCTATGTTCATCTCCCTCCTTTCTTTCTCTCAGTTATAATAGGTTACCTTTGCCTCTTCATGAGATGTAGTACCACCACTTTACACTTTTTTATGATATAATCTCCTTTCCACCTCTAGTTTCTAAGACAAATTGTACATATGTTCTTTACATATTTTTTTGACAGAAGTATAGTTCTCAAGATTTCTTTTTACCTTTTTCGAAATCTCTTGAGTTCTGTATTTGAAGATCAAACCTTTTATGTAGGTCTGGTTTTTTCATCAAAAATAGATGAAATTCATTTATTTCGTTAAATGTCCATCTTCTTCCCTGGAAAACGATGCTCATTCTTGCTGGGTAAGTTATTCTTGGCTGCATACCAAGTTCCTTAGCCTTTCGGAATATCATGTTCCAGGCCCTGCGTTCTTTTAATGTGGATGCTGCTAGATCCTGGATTATCCTTATTGTGGATCCTCCATATCTGAATTGTTTTTTCCTAGCAGCTTCCAATATCTTTTCCTTTGTCTGATGGTTCTTGAACTTGGCCACTATATTTCTTGGCGTTTTGATTTTAGGGTCCCTTTCAGTAGGTGATCAATGAATTTTTTCAATGTCTATTTTACCCTCTGTTTCCAAAACATCTGGGCAGTTCTCTTTGATAATTTCCTCGAAAATGGTGTCCAAGTTCTTTTTTTTCCTCCCATTTTTCAGGGAGTCCGATTATTCTCAAATTGTCTCTCCTGAATCTGTTTTCCAGGTCTGTTGTCTTTCTGGTAAGGTACTTGACAGTCTTTTCAATTGTTTCATTTCTCTGGTTTTGCTTGACTCCCTCTTGGTTTCTCCTTGAGTCATTCATTTCTACTTGCTCCAGTCAAATTTTCGATGATGTATTTTCTTCACTCACTTTTTTTATATCTCCTTGTAATTGTCCAATTGAGTTTTTATCTTCTATGGAATTTTTTTCCATTTTATCCATTTTATTTTTTAGAGAGCTGATTTCTTTTTCCAGCTCACTAATCCTGTTTTCCTTGGAGTTGTTTACCTTTTCCAGCTCACTAATCCTGTTTTCCTTGGAGTTGTTTACCTTTTCCAGCTCACTAATCTTGTTTCTCAATGATTTGATTTCTTTATCCACTCTGTCTTTGAATGCATGGGATGACTTCTCCAGGCTCTCTTGCCAAACTTCCCTTTCCTTTTCCCATTTCTCTTCCAGCTCTCTTGTGAGAGCCTTTTTGATTTCCTCTATGAGGTTCTTTTGTATTGAGGAGCAGCTTATATCCCTCCCAGGGGATACATCTGGGGACAGTCTGTTCCTCGTCTCCTCAGCATTTGAAGTCTGCTCCCTCTCCACACAGAAGCTGTCAATGGTTAGAGCCCTTTTGAATTTTTTGTTCATTTTGTCAGAGTAGGAATCAAAGAAAACAAACTGACAAGAGAAACAATTGGTCTGTTTTGCGGGGGATAGGGCTGGATGGTATTAATGGGCTTCCTCTACAGACTGGGGGTAGGGCAGCAGAGAGCCACTAACAGAACAGCAATGATTGTACTGAGTCTGCGCTCTGAGGCTCCGAGAACGCACCGAGTCAGTCCAGGTGGGGGTTGGGGGTGGCCGGGCTCTGAGAGAGCTGGCTTTCTGGGGTTTTAGTCTTCACCTCCGGTGTTTACACCCTTTCAGCTGCTCCTGGCTTGCTGCCAAGACGGAGCATCCACACTGGGGCAAAAGCCCTTTCACAGAAACGGCAGAGATCACACCCCTCCCCCTCTGGTCTGAGCTGTGTAAGCTGCCTGTCTTGCTCTGGCTGCCTGCCCTCAGTCTGCGCCCGGTCTGATTGACCCTCTCCCGAGCAAACACAGACTTTTCCGGTGACTTTCAAGGATGTCTTCTCTTGGTGATATTTTGTGGATTTCTTTCTGGGTCAAGCATTAAGTCAGAGGCTTGTCATGAAGTAAGCTCTGAGAGAAGACGAGGAGCTCAAGCAGCTGTCTGCCTCCACGCCGCCATCTTGGCCGGAAGTCAGTGTAGCTGTTTCTGTCCATCATTGATCAACTGGAAGTGAATTAGATCTTCTTTATGGAAGACATCCACTTCAATCAGAATATATCTTCATATAGTATCGTTGTTGAAGTGTGTAGTGATCTCCCGGTTCTTCTCATTTCATTCAGCATCAGTTCATGTAAGTCTCTCCAAACCTCTCTGTATTCATCCTACTGGTCATTTCATACAGAACATATATTCCATAATATTCATATACCATAATTTACCCAACCATTCTCCAATTGATGGGCATCCATTCATTTTCCAGTTTCTAGCCACTATAAAAAGGGCTGTCACAAACATTTTGGCATATTAGGTCCCTTTCCCTTCTTTAGTATTTCTTTGGGATATAAGCCCAATAGTAGCATTGCTGGATCAAAGGTTATGCACATTTTGATAACTTTTGAGGCAGAGTTCCAGATTGCTCTCCAGAATGGTTGGATTTGTTCACAGCTCCACCAACAATGCATCAGTGTTCTAGTTTTCCCACATCCCCTCCAACATTCATCGTTATTTGTTCCTGTCATCTTAGCCAATCTGACAGGTGTGTAGTGGTATCTCAGAGTTGTCTTAATATGCATTTCTCTGATCAGTAGTGGTTTGGAAGACTTTCATATGAGTGGAAATAGTTTTAATTTCATCATCTGAAAATTGTCTGTTCATATCCTTTGACCATTTATCAATTGGAGAATGGTTTGATTTCTTATAAATTAGGGTCAGTTCTCTATATATTTTGGAAATGAGGCCTTTATAAGAACCTTTAACTGTAAAAATATTTTCCCAATTAGTTACTTCCCTTCTAATCTTGTTTGCATTAGTTTTGTTTGTACAAAAGCTTTTTAATTTGATGTAATCAAAATCTTCTATTTTGTGATCAATAATGATCTCTAGTTCTCCTTTGGTCATAAATTCCTTTCTCCTCCACAAGTCTGAGAGGTAAACTATCCTATGTTCTTCTAATCTATTTATGATCTCATTCTTTATGCCTAAATCGTGGACCCATCTTGATTTTATCTTGGTATATGGAGTTAATATCTAATTTCTGCCATACTAATTTCTAGTTTTCCCAACAGTTTTTTTCAAATAATGAATTTTTATCCCAAAAGTTGGTATCTTTGGGTTTGTCAAACACTAGATTGCTATAGTTGTAGACTACTTTGTCCTGTGAACTAACCTGTTCAACTGATCAGTCTATTTTTTAGCCAATACCAAATGGTTGACTACTGCTTTATAATATAGCTTTAGATCAGATACAGCTAGATCACCTTCATCTGATTTTTTTTTTCATTAATTCCCTTGAAATTCTCGACCTTTTGTTCTTCCATATGAATTTTGTAGTTATTTTTTCTAGGTCATTAAAATAGTTTCTTGGGAGTCTGATTGGTATAGCACTAAATAAATAGATTAGTTTGGGGAGTATTGTCATCTTTATTATATTTGCTCAGCCTATCCAAGAGCAATTAATGTCTTTCCAATTATTTAAATCTGACTTTATTTTTGTGGCAAGTGTTTTGTAATTTTGCTCATATAATTCCTGACTTTTCTTTGGAACATGGATTTCCAAATATTTTATAGTCTCGACATTTGTTTTAAATGAAATTTCTCTTTGTATCTCTTGCTGTTGTTTTGTTGGTGATGTATAAAAATGCTGAGGGTTTATGTGGATTTATTTTATATCCATCAACTTTGCTAAAGTTGTGAATTATTTCTAATAACTTTTTATTAGAATCTCTGGTTCTCTAAGTATACCCTCATATCATCAACAAAGAGTGATAGTTTGATTTCCTCATTAGCTAGGCTTGTTCCCTTAATCTCTTTCTCAACTCTTATTGCCAAGGCTAGCCTTTCTAATACAATGTTGAATGATAATGGTGATAGTGGGCAACCTTCTTTCACTCCTGATCTTACTGGGAAATATTCCAGTTTATCACCATTACATATGATGCTTACTGATGGTTTTAAATATATGCTCCTGACCATTTTAAGGAAAAGTCCATTTATTCCTATACTCTCAAGTGTTTTTAGTAGGAATGGATGTTGTATTTTATCAAATACTTTTTCTTTATCTATTGAGATAATCATATGTTTTTTGTTAATTATTATTATTAATTATTATTAATATTGATTATTAATATGATCAATTATACTAATAGTTTTCCTAATATTAAGCCAGCCCTGCATTCCTGGTATAAATTCTACTTGATCATAATGTATTATCCTGGGATGATTTTCTGAAGTCTTTTGCTAATATCTTATTTAAGATTTTAGCATTAATATTCATTAAGGAGATTGTTCTACAGTTTTCTTTCTTGGTTTTCACCATACCTGGTTTAGGTATCAATACCATGTCTGTGTCATAAAAGGAGTTTGGTAGGACTCCTTCATCCCCTATTGTTTCAAATAGTTCATATAACATTGGGGCTAATTGTTCTTTAAATGTTTGGTATAGTTCACATGTAAGTCCATCTGGTCCTGGGGATTTTTTCTTGGGGAGTTGGTTAATAGCTTGTTCTATTTCTTTTTCTGAAATCGGACTATTTAAGCAATTTACTTCCTCCTCTTTTAATCTAGAAAGCTTATATTTTTGGAGGTAGTCATCCATTAAGTTATCAAATTTATTGGCATGAAGTTGGGCAAAGTAACTCCTTATTATTGCTCTAATTTCCTCTTCATTGGTGGAAACATCCCCTTTTTCATTTTTAAGACTAACAATTTGATTTTCCTCTTTCTTTTTTTCTGATCAAATTTACCAAAGGTTTATCTATTTTACTGGCTTTTTCATAAAACCAACTCAGTTTTATTTATGAATTCATTTTTTTTACTTTCAATATTATTGATTTCTCCTTTTAATTTTAGAATTTCAAGTTTAGTATTTGGTTGGGGGGTTTTAATTTGGTCTTTTTCTAGCTTTTTAAGTTGCAGGCCCAATTCATTGATCTTCTCTTTCTCTATTTTATTCAAGTAAGCCTCTAAAGATACAAAATTTCCCCTTATTACTGATTTAGCTGCATCCCACAAATTTTGGTATGATGTCTCATCGTTGTCATTATCTTATGGGAAATTATTAATAGTTTGCGGCTTCACCCAATCATTCTTTAAGATGAGATTATTTAGTTTCCAATTACTTTTTGGTCTATTTACCCCTAACTTCTTGTTGAAGTTTTTATTGCATTGTGATCTGAGAAGAAAGCATTTACTAGTTCTGCCTTCCTGCATTTAATTTTGAGATCTTTATGTCCTAGTATATGGTCAATTTTTGCATAGATTCCATGTACTGCTGAGAAGAAAGTATACTCCTTTCTGTCACCATTCAGTTTTCTCCAAAGATCTATCATACCTAATTTTTCTAATGTTCTATTTACCTCCTTAATTTCTTTCTTATTTGTTTTGTGGTTTGATTTATCTAGTTCTGAGAGTGCAAGGTTGAGATCTCCCACTACTATAGTTTTGCTGTCTATTTCTTCTGCAACTCTCTTAACTTCTCCTTTAGGAAGTTAGATGCTATACCACTTGGTGCATCTATGTTTAGTATTGATATGGCTTCATTGTCTATGCTACCCTTTATCAGGATATAGTTTCCTTTCTTATTTCTTTTAATTAGACCAATTTCTGCTTTTGCTTTTTTGACTTCTCTTGAAGCATAATAGAGTCTGCTCCCACCTTTTACCTTTACTCTTAAGTATCTCCCTGCTTTAAATGTGTTTCCTGTAAACAACATATTGTAGGGTTCTGACTTTTAATCCAGTCTGCTATCCATCTCCGTTTGATGGCAGAGTTCATCCCATTCACATTTACAGTTAAAATTACTAATTCTGTATTTCCTGCCATCATATTATCCCCAGATTATGTTTTTTTCCCTTTGTCCCCCCCGAATCCATTCCCTAGTATTAAACTTGTGGGCCCCACTTGTGTCACGCAGCCCTCCCTTTTTAGTATCCCTCCCCCTCCTTTTAAATTCCTTTCCTTCTCTTGTACCCTTCCCTTACTACTCTTTTCCTTTTCACTTTTCCTCTCTCCCTTTTAATGAGGTGAGAGATAATTCTCTGAAAATCAGAAATGTCAATTATTAACTCTTTGAGCCTACTCTGATGAGAGTAAGATTCACACAATGTTCCTCCCCCTCTCTAAATTCCCTCAGATGTAGTAAATTTTCTTTGCCTCTTTTTATCTTCCCTTTACCCGTTTTCTGACATTATCAACTTTCCCTTTCTACATCCCTGCTTTTTTATGTTATATCAGAAAAATGAAATTATCCATGTGGACTTTCTGTATATCCACAATAGAAATACTGTTCTCAAGAGTTCCTTTTACTTTTTTCTGTTTCTCTTGAGTTTTGTGGATGGAGATCAAATTTTTTGTTTAAGTCTGGTTTTTTCTTAGAAACAAATGGAATTCCTCTGTTTCATTAAATGTCCATCTTCTTCCATAGAAGAAAATGCTAAACTTAGCTGGGAAGTTTATTCTTGGCTGCATTCCAAGTTCTTTTGCCTTTTGGAATATCAGATTCTAGGCCCTTCGATCCTTTAATGTGGATGCAGCCAGGTCTTGAGTGACCCTTATTGTGGCACCTTGATATTTGAATTGTTTTTTTCCTGGGCTGCTTGTAATATTTTTTCTTTAGTTTGATAGTTCTGCAGCTTAGCCACAATATTCCGTGTAGTTTTTTTTTTTTTTTTTTTTAGGGTCTTTTTCAGAAGGTGTTCCATGAATTCTTTCAATGCCTATTTTTCCTTCTGTTTCTATTAACTCTGGACCATTCTCTTTGATGATTTACTGTAAAATAGAATCTAGGCTCTTTTTTTTTCATCATAATTTTCGGGAAGTCCAGTGATCCTCAGATTATCTCTCCGAGATCTATTTTCCAGGTCTATAGATTTTCCGAATAAATATTTGACGTTGTTCTCCAGCTTTTCATTTTTTTGATTTTGTTTGACTGATTTTTGGTATCTCAATGAATCATCCATTTTTATTTGTTCAGTCCTGATTTTCAATGAGTTATTTTCTTCATTCACATTTTTTAGTTTTTTTTGTATATGTCCAATTGAGTTTTTAAATGAATTATTTTGCTCTGTGGAATTTTTTTCCTTTCATTAATTTTTTTTTAGTGAGTTATTTTCTTTTTCCAATTCACAAATCCTACTTCCTTGAGAATTCTTTATTTTTTCCAATTCAGAAATCCTATTTTCCTGTGATTTTTTAACCTTTTCCAATTCACAAATTTTGTTTCCCTGCATTTCCTGTGAATTCTTTATCTTTTCCAATCAAATTTCAGGGCGTTGTTATTCTCTAGCATAGCTTCTCTTCCCTTTGCCCATTTATATTCTCTCTTTTATGTGATGGGGGCCAGGTAACATTCTCCTCCTCTGCATTATCTGCAGACTATCTGCTGTTAGCCTCCTCAGGGTTAGAGATACACTCTTTTTCTATACAGAAGCTGTCAATCATTCTCTTCAATTTATTACTAATTTTTTATAATTTGTGGGGTCTGCTTTCTGATTAAGGGGTTCCCAGCTTCCTCTACAAAAAAGAGATATGAAAGGCAGCTATCTTGTGAACCAGGTGGAAAAGGTATGAGAGTGCTCTGGGAGAGAATTCTTTCCTCCTCCTCTGGAAGTGGTTCAGAGCCAGGCTGCGGGTGTGCCCAGTGAAGGACCCCCACTTTGTAGCCTAGTGACTGCCCTAAGGCTAGAGGCTGAACAGTGAAAGCATCACCACCCCGGGGTAAAAACCCCCCATGGGCTGTGGATATTAGCAGCTGACTGGCAAATAGCCCCGGCACACAGACCAGAAGTATCTCAGCCCTAGGAAGCACAGTCACTGTTGTGGGAGCTTCACTGTTGTGGAAGTTCTACTGTCTCAGGCCAAGCCCCCCATTGTGGGATTAGAGGCTTCCCCGGACTATGTTTCCCCCACTGCCTTGCAGGTTCTTAATTGCCCCAAGGAAAAGCCCTGGACAGCAGAAGGCATGCCCTGATTTGTGCTGTCTCACTTCCGGTTTGGGGTAGCTATAGGCAGTTTCTGGCAGTTTTTTTTTTTTTTTTTTTTTTTTTTTTTTAAGTGGCTTGACTTCTCTGCTAGTCAGCTCTTTTGCAAGCAGAGTAGAGCTATCAGCCTATGCCAGAATGCTCTGTTGCAGTAGCTTTTCTAACCCCAGAGATCTCTCCAGCTCGATTGGCACAGTTAGCTAGCCTTTAGTATCTCTATGTCTGTGCTGGTCCTTTTCCCCTTCCCTTCATTACAGACCTTTTCTGATGATGTTCCAGATTCTCTTCAGCTGGTAAATTGTTGTATTTCTAATCTTCGTGATTTTTACCACTCCAGCGTTATTTTTGAGGCTGAATTAAATAATTGGTATTGAGGGTAAGGGAGAGCTTAGAAATTCATGTGTATCTTCTCTGCCATCTTGGCTCTGCCCCCTGAGAATCTTAATAGAATATGTCTTGGCTCCTAGAATTCATGGTAGAGGAGGATAAAGATGGAAATAGTCTGATATGTACTCTGGATTTGTAGAAATCAGCTTTTGAGACTCTAAGACAAATGTGTGTGTGTGTGTGTGTGTGTGTGTGTGTGTGTGTGTATGATCTGATACCTAATATAAAACAAGGAAAGTCAGTCTAAGAGTCATAAAAAAGTTCTGCAAAATGGGGTTTAAAGAAACCTAAGCATAATTTCACAATATAACAAAAATTAGAATTGTTAATAGGGACAAAGATAAATGCAAAAGAAGTTATCAAATTTTGATAAGTTGGATTTTAAATCTTCTTATAGGTATTTATTTCTGAAAGAAAGGAAAGAAATGTGACTATGTATTGAGAGTCTAATAGAATCAAATGAAATTATCTCTAAGGATAAAGGACATCTGGGATTTTTTTTTTATAAATAGCAAGGCATAACATAATAATTTTTTTTATTAATTTTTATAATTATAGCATTTTTGACAGTACATATGCATAGGTAATTTTTTTTTACAACATTATCCCTTGTACTCCCTTCTGTTCCAAATTTTTCCCCTCCTTCCCTCCACCCCCTCCACTACATGGCAGGCATTCCCATACATATTAAATATCTTATAGTATATCCTAGGTACAATATATATGTGCAGAACCGATTTTTGTCATTGTTGTTGTTGCAAAGGAAGAATTGTATTCTGAAGGTAAAAATAATCGCAGAAGAAAAACAAAAAAACAAACAAACAAAATGCTCACAGTTTACACTCATTTCCCAGTATTCCTTTTCTGGATGTAGTTGATTCTGTCCATCATTGATCAATTGGAATTGGATTAGCTCTTCTCTATGTTGAAGATATCCACTTCCATCAGAATACATCCTCATACAGTATTATTGTTGAAGTGTATAATGATCTCCTAGTTCTGCTAGTTTCACTCAGCATCAGTTGATGTAAATCTCTCCAAGTCTCTCTGTATTCCTCCTGTTGGTCATTTCTTACAGAACAATAATATTCCATAACATTCATATACCATAATTTACCCAACTATTCTCCAATTGATGGACATCCATTCATTTTCCAGTTTCTAGCCACTACAAAAAGGGCTGTCACAAACATTTTGGCACATATAGGTCCCTTTCCCTTCTTTAGTATTTCCTTGGGATATAAGCCCAGTAGTAGCACTGCTGGGTCAAAGGGTATGCACATTTTGATAACTTTTGGGGCATAATTCCAGTTTGCTCTCCAGAATGGTTGGATTCTTTCACAACTCCACCAACAATGCATCAATGTCCCACTTTTCTCACAGCCCTTCCAACATTCATCATTATTTTTTCTTGTCATCTTAGCCAATCTGACAGGTGTGTAATCATATCTCAGAATTGTCTTAATTTGCATTTCTCTGATCAATAGTGATTTGGAACACTCTTTCATATGAGTGGAAATAGTTTTAATTTCATCATCTGAAAATTGTCTGTTCATATCCTTTGACCATTTATCAATTGGAGAATGGTTTGATTTCTTATAAATTAGAGTCAGTTCTCTGTATATTTTGGAGATGAGGCCTT
Organism: Sminthopsis crassicaudata; assembly: GCF_048593235.1. Taxonomy (NCBI): domain Eukaryota; kingdom Metazoa; phylum Chordata; class Mammalia; order Dasyuromorphia; family Dasyuridae; genus Sminthopsis; species Sminthopsis crassicaudata. Next base: position 419,842,779 of record NC_133619.1, read on the forward strand.
TATCAGAACCTTTACCTGTAAAAATGTTTTCCTAATTTGTTACTTCCCTTCTAATCTTGTTTGCATTAGTTTTGTTTGTGCAGAAACTTTTTAATTTGGTGTAATCAAAATTTTCTATTTTGTGATCAATAATGGTCTCTAGTTCTCCTTTGGACACAAATTCCTTCCTCCTCCACAAATCTGAGAGGTAAACTATCATATGTTCCTCTAAATTATTTATGATTTTATTCTTTATGCCTAAATCTTGGACCCATTTTGATCTTATCTTAGTATGTGGTGTTAAATGTGGGTCCATGCCTAGTGTCTGCCATCATAACCTAATAATTAAACAGAGATTACAAATTAGAAATATGGATAGAATGCTGGAAGACCTAGTTAATATAAAATATAATTTAGAAAGGAAAAAAAAAAACTTCCAAGAACAGCGTAATGTTTCCTCTGACACTGAAATAAAGGATGAGAGATAGATAGAGGATGTTGAAGTGATTTGGAATAAGAGGTAGAGAGAAGATAACTCCCGCACTTGATCCATACAAAACATGGACATAACTATCCTTCATAATTCCGGTTGCCATCCTTTGGATATTTTCAAGATTATTAGCATCCTTTCTAAATTGTAGTATATACAAATAAACATAATAAAGATAATGATAATAATAATAATAATAATAATAATAATAATAATAAACAATAGCTAGCAATAATTCAGATTAGAGATGATCAAAACAGACTATTGTAAGACTCTAATATCTATTTCTGGAAGTTACACCTCTCTTAATTTAGTCCATGTTTTAAAGTTGTTTCAACTTTACTGTTTTTCTTACTGTCAATTCATGTTAAAATTAATTAATCTCACCCCCAGACACCTTTCAAACTATTCTCTAATCATGCCTTTCTAATCTTGTACTTATAAGTATATTTTTAAACATTTTATATTAATCCCTATCAAATTTCATTAGATTCAACCTAATACTATTGCCTATCAAGCTTGTAATCTGTCATCCAGTATGTTAATTATGAATGAGATATGACATCAAATATAAATGCTTAGTACAAAAAATTTTTCATTTCTTTTAAAGATGTAAGATTAAAAAAAAAGTTTTACCTATATGTCAAGCGATTGAAAAAACTGAAGGATGGAATTGTTGAAACCCTGTCAGTGATCTTAAAAAGATATTGGAGAATAGTTGTAATGCCACAGCACTGTCAAAGGGAAAAGTCACAGTTTTTAAAAAGGGGAAGGGAGTAGAGTGAGCAAAATATGGCCCAGGGAATATGACCTTGATTTCTAGGAGAAAAATCTATGAAAAAGATGGTTACAAAAGGAATCAGTGATCACAAAAAGACAAGATGGCTTTGTCAAAAACATGCCATGTAGGAAATTCTTTTTTTTAATTTTACATGATATAAAATATATATATGTGTGTGTGTTTGTGTGTGTGTGTATATGCCCATATGTGACAGGTTTTGCTCTAACAGCTATGTGAAATGTTCTAACAATAGACTGCTAAACTTTCATATTATGTCCGGGCTTAGTTAAAGAATACCATCCATCATTATTTAAAATCTACTGATTATATTATGGTTAAAAGGGTTTGTACAAACAAAACTAATGCAGACAATATTAGAAGGGAAACAATAAACTTGGAAAACATTTTTACCTTCAAAGGTTCTGATAAAAGCCTCATTTCTAAATTATATAGAGAATTGACTCAAATTTATAAGAATTCAAGCCAATTAATTATCATTTATCAAAGAATTGCCATAGCCCAAATAAAATTTGCAGCCTCTAATATTTATCACCTCTTTAAGGAACTTCAAGAGCAAGTGAGAAAGCATCTAGGCAAGATTTATATCTTGCATGTCCACTCACATAGTGGACTTCCAGGTCCTATTTTTGATGGAAATTCAAAGGCAGATAGCCTTCTAACCATGTTAGCCAGTACTCCTTTATTTCAGGAAGCAAAAGAATCTCATTCTAAATATCATCAAGCTGCTCGAGCTTTACGTTTACAATTGGAATAACAAGAGAGTAAGCTAGGAGCATAGTAAAAAGCTGTACAGGGGGCAGCTAGGTGGCGCAGTGGATAGAGTACCAGCCCTGAATTCAGGAGGACCGGAGTTCAAATTCGGTCTCAGACACTTAACACTTCCTAGCTGTGTGACCCTGGGCAAGTCACTTAAACCCACCCTCAGGGAAAAAAAAAAAAAAAAAAAGCTGTACACCTTGCCTTCCTTTCCACCCTCCTATACTCCCTCCAGGGAAGAATCTTCGTGGTTTGAGACTCAATAAAATCTGGCAAATGGATGTGACCCATTATAAATCTTTTGGTTGTCTCTCTTTTATCCACGTGGTGGTAGATACCTTTTCAGGATTCACTTTTGCAGTGCCAACACAAAAGAGACAGCCCGAGTGGTCACTGAATTCCTTATCCAAGCATTTGTAATTATGGGTGTGCCACAAGAAATAAAAACAGATAATGTACCTGCATATACTTCTAAAAATTTTGCACACTTTTGTGCGCAGTATAAGATTTTACACACCACTGGAATATTTTTTAATCTGCAAGGTCAGGCAATGGTAGAGAGAAGAAACAGAGACATTAAGACACTCCTCCAAAAAACAAAAGAAAGGGGAGCCACAGATAACCCTAGAAAACTTCTAAATTTAGTTCTCTATACCATTAATTTTTTAAATTTTTGACAAAGATGCACTGGCTCCAGCAGACAGGTTTCATAACCCACCAGGAGGGCAGTGTCCATTGCGAGCAGCTCCACTTGTGTCCTTAGATAATCACCAGGTGATGTGGAGAGACCCAGAAAGTGGTGAATGGAAGGGACCAGATAGGTTAACTTCATGGGGGAGAGGATTTGCTTGTATTTCTTCAGATGGAGAAGGAATAAGATGGGTGCCAACAAGTCGTATTTGCCTTGTCCATCAAAGAGAGACAGAAAAAGAGAAAAACCTCAAAACAAAGGAGAAAATCTAAGAAACATCTGACACTGAACTCTGTTTTAGCTGCTAGTATGGTACACTGTAGAAAAATCTGTCTTGTAAAAAAATTTGTCCTCAGTAGTAAATTCTTTTTTTCTTCTTATGATTCTGGGTTTCCATGTTGTTTAAAACATGGATCCCTTTGATCTATATAGTCCCACTTTGTGGTTGATCTGGGTCCAAGTCCAAACATACATGCAGGGTATATAAAGGAGTTCAGACCCATAGAGAAGAGGGCATGAAGTTTTCTGTCTCCTTTTGGCTTCTACCACCCACTTCCTTCTTGCTTACTAGTTATTTGGCTCTTAGAATTCCAGAGGTCAGTCAGAAAGTCAAGATGTGTGCCTTCAGACACATTTCACACTTCAGAAAGCAGCAACTTTTCTTTTTTACTCCTACACCCATCCTACACTAACTTCCCATATAGGGAAGAGCAGTGACAAAAAATAGTCAAATTTATAAACTCCAGACAGCATAAATTATAATTTATTGTTTTATCTATTTTCACTGAAATGATTACTTTGAAAGAAATGATACATTAACATGCATGTTTTTGAAATAGTACATTTTTAACAATTCCCCCATTATCATAGTCAGAATTTTACTTGTCTCAGAACACTGATTAGATAAAGTAAATACTCATTATTTGACACTTAACCATCTGTTTTATTTCCTCAGATGAGGATGATTTATTTTTTTTTAGGTAGAAAAAGCTACCAAATTGATTCCTATAGTGAAAAGTTCCTCCACCTAAAGAATGAAGGTGCTGTATGCATCCAGTCAGTATACCTCATAATAATGGATTGTTTACCTCATGCCAGATCTACCATGTTTTTGGGGGTTAAGGTTAAGCTTAGATAACAGTTAGTGCTGAAGTAGGATTTGGTACACCAGAATATGATTTTTGAGTCAGATTTCCTAGGTTCAAGTTTACTTCTGAGATTTACTGCTTTGTTGACCTTGGATAGATCATTTAAGTTCCATGGTCTTAGGTTCTTCATTTTCAAAGTGAGGATGTGGGACTTGATCATCTCACGAAGTACCTTCTAGGTCTTGCCCTCTGATCTGATGAACTGAGATTTTATTATGGGAGTTCCCATGGTCTACTGAAATAAAAACTGAATTTGGAGTGCAGTATTATCATAAAAAAATAGAGAAGTTGGGAAGAAGGGCAGATTTCGGTATAGAAGATATATATGATCAGTACTATTTTGAACAGACCCTATCCTATAACTTACTGTACATTTGTTTTCTGAATTCTGTTGCTATTATTTAGCTGGGATATTGTAGGAGGAGGACCCAGGCTCTAAGATGAGTTAGACTTGTTGCTCTGTTGGGATTGCTGTTGGAAATGTTATATATCCTAACACGAAAGCTTTTGTTTCGAAGCTAGCTCTAGTTTTGTTGCTTATAACTGTGTGATCCTTGGCATGCCTAATAACCCTCCCAAAGCATTATTTTCTTGTCTTTAAAAGAAAGGCTTTATAACCTTCAAATTCTTTCAATCTTTAAATTTAGTATCCAAAACCTTCCAAGCCCAGAATTCTACATGTTATATCTTTCAATGTCTATATTTTGGAGTAAAGGACAGAAGCCTTGAAGCAACAGTGATATGTTCCCTTCCAAGGACACCGGGGATCCAATATTTTCTTTAGTTTCATTTAAAATAGTGAGGATTGAGAGGAGGTTGTAAGTATTATTCCTGATTTCACCATTGGCTTCCTTTATAAATAGTTTATCTGGAGAAGTAAATTTCTAAGTGATCTACTCTCTAGCTCTTCACATGAGATATAATAAACTTTAAGTTATCTCTACTATTGAAGGATTTTGATGGAAGGGAGATTTCAAAAGAAACAAATAATGCCTAAATCATTTGTATTTGACTTTGAGGTTAATATAGGAAGTGGCATTTGAACATGGAAGGTATATCATGTTCTAGGAATTTATTGTCAGTTGTACATTCCATATTAGCTTTGAACTGGGAACTGGAAATCATCCAAATAAATGAGTCTCAGTGAGCTGGTAGCTGTCTGAACTAATTTCCCAAGCCAGGCTTCCAGGTTCATACTCTACTCTCATAACCTGATGCTTTCCAGCACTTTCATTGGTTGTGCTATCTGCTGCTACCTCTTACCCCCATGAATAGCACCTGGCAATTCTATAGACCCACAACAGAGTCAGCAAATAATTATGAAGCTGGGGATAAGGTTGTATCTGATTTCAGTGTGTCGCCTGCAGCAAGAATGTTAGAATGGCCAGTAAACTGGGAAAAAGCAAGGAGGAGATTGGTGGGATTAAGGCAGGAGATGAAGTGTGAAATGATGGAAAAGACAGATGTAGGATAAGAAATTGCCTTTTAGCAAATTAGGGCAAGATTTAGGAAGCATAACTTCTGGTCATTGTCCCCAAATAATAAGGGTAATCAGCAGACCATAGTTTCTTCGATTTAGCACTACAAGTAATTTAAATGGTCATTTGATTCCAATTTCTTCATTTTGCAGATGAAGTAATTCAGGCCCAAAGAAACTAAGAACCTTCCCCAGAGGGCACTAGTTGCTAAGTGCTTGAGGTGGAACTTGGACCTAAGAGGAAAACTCCAAGTATAGCACTTGAATGACTATACAATATTCCTTCTCAATAATATAATTGAATGCTGCCAAAAAGATGAACTTTTACTTTATTTCACAATAAAGTAAGGCATTACATTGCATGAAGTTATCTTAGGAAAAATTAAAAAGCTTCCTTCACCTGCTTCTCTTTTCTCCAGTTCTGTACTTCATCCTTAGAAAATATACCAACTTAAAGTGTATATTTCTAACTTTAGGGGCACATACCTTCCTAGGGTAGGAACCTTTTTTGAAAAGCTTTTAATCCTATATTTTGCTGCACTATTTATATCAATAATGAGGAAATTGGGGGAGAATTAGAATAGCAACTAGTAGTGGAAATTGAGTGAACCATATTGACACCATTTGTGACTCAATTTTGGAGCTAGCTCTATCCATTTTCTATTCAGTTATGTGTCTAGTCCAATTTCTGTCTTGTGCGAAAACTTTATTTAATTGTGGGAATTGGGAGGAAACCTTATTTCACTGTTTGAATTTAGTCCTGCATGACTGGGAAACTAAACCACCTCTACCTGCTATTTATAGACCCCTAAACAAAGACCTATATTTTGCTCACCAGAAACCCAGTCAGATCCAAAAATTGGCACAAGGATTTTTGTCACAATTATATACCTCAAGCAATGTATATGTATTAAATGAAAACTGGCTCAATACTGGTTGAATGTTATTTCCATGTTCCCTTGAACTGTTTACACATACTTAGGGAATGGGATATCTCCTTTTCTAAGTTCAGGAAATTGCAACTGTTCACTTTTCCCTTCCCAACTTGGAAAGTTTCTAATCTTTCTTCCAAATAAAAATCAGATTACCTAATGTTGTATTGTTTCCTTTTAATTAATTAGCTTTATTTAGTTCTTAGCTTTTAATGTATAAAAGTTATGTCCCCCTGTATTTGAATCCAGGCCTAAGTTAAGGAGGTCTGGTTCTACTTTATTAGGCTCTAATTGTTTAGATCTGTCTTTATTTATGTGAAAATTGTTTTGTAATTGTTTTCAAGGAGTCTTGGAAAGTAGACTCCAATTATTTTATTTGTCTAAAGTAACTTTAATAGAATTTCTATTTCCATCTCTTTCTGCTGTATTTTATTGATGGGATATAAAAATGTTGAGAAATTTTGCTAAAGTTATTCAACTAGCTGTTTTTTAGTTGCTACTCTAGGGTTCTCTAAGTAGACCATCATATCACCTGAAAAAATGATGGTTTCTGTTCCTTGCTGACTAATCTCATTAATTTATCTTCTTATCTTATTTCTATGATTGGGATTTCTAATACAACACTGAATAATAATGTTGACAATAGACATCCTTGGTTTATCCCTGATCTTTTAAAGAAGGCTTCAAGTTTATTCCTATTGTAGATAATGCTTGTATTTAATTTTACATAAATATTCCTTACTATTTTAAGAAAATCTCCATTTATTCTTATTCTTTCTAGTACTTTTATTAAGAATGAATGTTATATTTTGTCAAAAGCTTTTTCTGCAGTTATTGATTTAGTTGCATGATTTGTGTTGTTTTTATTAATGTCATGGTCAACTAACCTTATAGTTTTCCTAATATTGAACCAACCCCAACTTCCTGAGATGAATTTCACCTGGTTATAATGTATGATCTTTGTGAGATATTACTATAATATTCTTAATAGTTCCTTGTTTAAAAAATCTGCATCAATATTTATTAGAAAAAATGGTCAATGGTTCTATTTTCTGTTTTTGGTTCTCTTGATTATATATTGAAACAATATTTGTGTCACAGAAGAAATTTGAATTCATTCTTAACTTATTTTTTTCAAATAGTTAATATAGGATTAGCATTAATTAATCTTTGAATATTTGGTAGAAATTGTTTGTAAATCCATTTGGTCCTGGGTTTTTTTTTTTTCTTAAACAGCTCATTTATGACTTTTTCAAAATTTCCCCCTGAGGTAGGGATATTTAAGCATTCTATTTCTTCTTCCATTAATCTGGGCAATTTTTATTTTTGTAACTATACATATCATTGATATTGTCTATTTTACTGGTAAAATATTCCAAGTAATTGTTTTAATTTCTTCTCTCTTTTTTTGGTGGTACATTCACCATTAACAACAATAATAATAATAAATAATAAATAATAATAATAATAATAATAATAAGGAAAAAAGAAAAAGAAAAGGATAAGAAAAAAATCAACAAATTCAAATATCATAAAATGCTTCAATTTTTTTTTCAATTTCCACTGTGGATCTTCTACTTTTATGAGAAGGGGCTAGAGAGTCTTGTAATATCTGTTCTTTGGTCCCATATTTTGTTCTTTATTATTTTGCAATATCTACTTTTACTTGTTTTGTGGTTGTTCTCATTTACATTATTGTTGTGATCTGGTATGTTGTTTTCTAGCCTTTATTCAATTTACTCTGCATAAAATTAAGTAAATCTTTCTGTATATTTATCTGTATTCAACAATTTTTATTGCATAATAATATTCTGGTATTTTCAGATACTATAATTGGTTTAGCTTTTTTCCTTTTGAAGGACATTTATTTACTTTGCTTCCAAGTCTTTGTTATCATAAAAAGTGGTGCTACAAATAATTTTAGTGTATATAGTGACTTTCTTTATATATCAAAGACTTTTTTGAGTATAAACTTAGTAGTGGTTCTGGATCCAAGGGTATAAGTATTTTATTTATCTTTTTTGCAATCATTTGCATAATTCCAAATTTCTAAAATCATAGTACTAATTTACTCCAACAAACATGCACTATATTTATACATCTCCTCCAATATTATTTTCATGTTTTATCTTTGCTAATTTCCTGGATGTGAAATGAACCTCAGAATTGTTATGATTTGCATTTCTTTTATTGTTAGTGATTTGAGCACATTTTCATATAAATGTTAATATTTTGAAATATATTATATATATGTATATATATATATATTAGTTGTCTATTTTGGATAGCAAACCATTATGTGAGAAATTCATTATCTTTTTTCCTATTTAACTGTTAATTCATTTTGTTTGTGAAGATTTTTTTTTCTTTCTTTTTTTTAGTTTCATGTAATCAAAGTTATTTATTTTATCATTTAAAATTACTTTTATCCTTTGTTTGGTTAAGAATCTATTTCCTTGGTGCAGTGGATAGAGCACCAGCCTTAAAGTCAGGAGGATCTGAGTTCAAATCTGGTCCCAGACACTTAGCATTTCCCAGCTTTGCAATCCTGGGCAAGTCACTTAACCCCAATCCCTTCAGAAAAATACAAAAAAAGAATATATTTCCTACCCATAGATTTGAAAGATATGGTTTACTTTTTAAAAACATATTTTTTTTAATTTGTAAAGTTAATTAACTTCTATGCATTGGTGAACATGCTTAGAATATGTCAAGTTCTAGGTCTCCCATTCATGTAGAATTAATATATATTTAGTAAATTTGTAGAAATCTTGATGACTTGCATTTTTAAAAGTTTATGATTCATGGGAAGAGGTTATCAGTACTTTACATTTCTGAAATGGATATGATTGCTCATATCCTTTATTCAGCATATGAACCATAGCTATCACTTATCTTCTCTTAAAATATATTTTTTGGTTTTATTTAAAAACAATTCTTCTTCAGATCTCCACCTTTCCTCCCCTTGTAAGAAAAACAAAGTCTCTCAACTCTGAGATACCACTAAACACCTCTCGGATTGGTTAAAATGACAGAAAAAGTTAATGATGAATGTTGGAGGGGATATGGGAAAACTGGACACTAATACATTGTTGGTGGAACAGTGACCAGATCCAACTATTCTGGAGAGTAATTTGGAACTCTACTCAAAAAAAGTTATCAACCTGTGCATGTCCTTTGATCCATCAGTATTTCTATTGGGCCTATATCCCAAAGAGATCATAAAGGAGGGAAAGAGATCCACATGTGCAAAAAATTTTGTGGCAGCTCCTTTTGTAGTGACAAGAAATTGGAAACTGAATGGATACCCAGCAATTGGAGAATGGTTGAACAAATTATGTTATATGAATGTTATGGAATATTATTGCTCTATAAGAAATGACCAGCAGAATGATTTCAGAGAGTCCTGGAGAGACTTACATGAACTGATGCTAAATAAAATGAGCAGAATCAGTAGAGCATTATATATGGCAACAAGATTAAACAATGATCAATTCTGATGGATGTGGCTCTTCTCAACAATGAGATGATTCAAACCAGTTCCAATTGTTTAGTGATGAAGAGTCATCTCCCAGAGAGAGAACTGTGGGAACTGAGTGTAGTTCACAGCATAGCATTTTCACTTTTTTTGTTGTTATTTGCTTGCATTTTATTTTGCTTCTCTCTCTCTCTCTCTCTCTCTCTCTCTCTCTCTCTCTCTCTCTCTCTCTCTCTCTCTCTCTCTCTCTCTTTCTCTCTCTCTCTCTCTCTTTTTTTTTTACTGGTTTGATTTGATTTTTCTTGTGAAGCACAATAATTGTATAAATGCACATATTGCATTTAACATATATTTCTACTATGTTTAACATAAATTGGACTACTTGCCATCTAGGGGAGGGCATGTGGGAAGGGGGGGAATTGGAACACAAGGTTTTGCAAGCCTAATGTTGAAGATTTGTCCATGCATATGTTTTGAAAAATAAAAAGCTTTAATAAAAAATAAAAGCAAAGAAAACAAAGTATGTTACCAACATGTACCATCAAACAAAACAAATTTTTTGCATTGACAATTTATGACTGAGTGTATGTATATATGTGTGTGTATACATTGATTTATATATACATATATATATGTATATATATATGCATTCATTATACATGAGTGTTTTTATATATTGTAGTTGAAACAGAAGAGCCATATAGCAAGTTTCAGCAAGTTTTCTCTGAATTGTGTTCTTAAATCATTATAATATTACCATATTCTTTTGTATTCTTTGTTCTCCTCATTTACCTTTATCATTTTTACAACATGATAGTAGACCCATATATATATATATATATATATATATATATATATATATATATATATATATATTATAACTTGTTTAGTTGTTTTTCAATTGATATACACCTCCTCAATTTCTAATTCCTTTTCACCAAAAAAAGTCTTTTCCATTTATTTTCATGTGGTTTCCTTTCCTTTTTTTTTTTTTGGCTCTATTTGGTGGAATAGCAGTTTAATATTTGTCTGATAGTGGCTCTAAATTGCTTTCCAGATTTGCTAGACCAGTTAACATTTTCACTGTCAGTCAATAAGTATTTCTTAAATGCTCATTATTCATCAGGTACTGTGTTAAGTGCTGGGGATGTGAGGAAAAGTAAAAGACAATTCCTGCCCTTAGTGAGCTATAATCTAATTTGCATTAATGTGCTTGTTTTCTCATTGCTGCTTTATTATTTGTTTTAAAACAAAAACAACCAAACAAACAACCAAACAAACAAGAAAAAAACCTGATACCTTAGCATTTTTCCTTTTCCTTTTTTGATCAATTTTACCAATGTGATGGGTATGAGGTAGAACTTCTGGGTAATTTTAATTTGTATTTCTCTAATTATGAAAGGATTATATCATTTTTATATGACTAGTGATAGTTTAGATTTCTTCTTTTAAAAATTGCCTATTATTATTTTTTGACCACTTACCAATTAGGAAATGACTCTTTCTTATAAATTTGAATAATTTCCATATAAATCTTAGAAATGGTGCTTTACTATAAACTTGCTTCATTTTTTGCTTTTTCTTCTAATTTTAGCATCATTGGTTTTGTTTGTGCTACTTCTATCTTCTAAAGACAAAAGACCCCAACTTTTATTTACAGAAAAGGCAATAGATATTGCTAATTGATATAACATCTTGGTCAGAATTCTTACACATTCATTTATTTTGCACAATCAAAATATCATATAGAACCAGATGGAATTTACAGTATAAATGTATTTGTATACTTGATAAAAACTAAACTTGGAGAGATCTAGCATATACTAAGCAACATTGTCCTTGGCAAGTCATTACTCTTCTCTAACCCTCAGTTTATTTTCCAATAAAATAAAGAGGTGGGACTGGATGAGTTTTTAAATGTCTTTTCCAGCCCTGAACCCTAGGATGATGACACTTTGTTTTCAGTTCCTTTGCCCCCAATTTTTGAGCTAGACACTAATTTCAACTTTCCCTTGGCAAAACATTTCAATTGGATATTATTAAAGAAGAGAATGTCCTGTGTTCAAATATTTTCATCTCAGGAAGTATAAAACAACTATTGTTGAGAAGTATTTAAGTTACAAAGGAATTTTCTCCTTTGTTTTGTTTATTGGGTCTCTCCCCCTTGCCCATAAAGCCCCTCTCCAAATGAATTAGACTCTAATTTGTGATTTAAACCAACTTCTATGAAAATTTAATTTTACTGTAATTACAAAGGCAGCTTTTTAGCAAGTAAAGGACAGAGCAGCTTTTCAAGTGTACTAAAATTTATAAGGTTGTCTGCACTATGATGAGTCCCTCTGTCAGCCTTGGAGAATTATGTTTAATTGATAAAGTATATAATGGCACCCTGTGACTTTGAAAGGATTTCCATCTGCTCATTTGTTTATCTGTGCTAGTAGGAAACCACAAGCTGCTAAATTTGAGAATGTTAGCTACTAAAATAGCTAGAGAAATCTCTGTGTTTTTTATTGCTGTTTAGAGTTTCAGGGCATGAGTTGGCATATTATTCAGAGGATCTCGGGAAGGTGGTGTCCTATAAAATAGAAACAGGAAAAGAAAAAAGAAAAAAAAAACTCCTTTATCAACTCAGTTTGGCTTAATAGTTAGACTGCTTTCTTTCTTTCACTGAACTAAATTTAAATTCTACTGAAGCAACTTCACATGGCCTCATTAGCAATGCAACTTTCTAAACAGGATTGCAAACAGGTTAAAAGATCTCAAAAATGAGAATGCCCTAGAAAATCATTTGGGCTGCTTTGAAGTGGAAGAAATCATCCCAACATAAGACAGTAGTAATGATAATAGCAGTGATTGCTGAAATTTTTATAATACTTTATCATTTAGAAAATGCTTTCCTGTCAATCTTTTAAATTTAATAATGCAGATATTACAGTATAATCCTCAATTTACAGGAGAGGATTGAAGGCTTAGTCTTAAATCAATATGAATCATAGCAAGGACTCAAACTCAGATCTAGTAGCTTACATGTTCGTGAAAATGACCTTAATCATTAGCAATCCAATATAATTACATGACAAACATTAATTAATTATTTGATTAGTTCAATCAATAGTTAATTGGGGTGGTTCAAGTATAAAACACACATATTTCTTCCCCTTCATTCCTTAACATTTAGGTAAATTAGAAATTTGGGAATATACTGACTTTTTCTCCATTTGGTCACTGAACTGGACCTATTCTATTATGATTTAGCAGGCATATTTCTTGCTGATTTATAATTCTGGATGATGTTAATAGTCAGAAGGTTATCAGAGTTATCTCTGCTGTTATATTTTTGAATGAATCTTTTATGGTGTTGACATTGGCATATAGGAAGGGGCATTTATTTTGGGTAAAGTCTTTAAGGCACTATTATGATCTATTTTATAAGAAACTTTAAAGTTATTTAACCAGCAGTGAGCACAATTGGGTACTGTCTTCTTGGCATACTTCAGTCAATTGTATGACTGTAAAATATTATTTCTTGAAGAATGTTAGTTGTAAAAGGCTGCTTTTCCCTTTATTATTCATTATTCATGTTCAAATAATTATGAAGGATTACTGTGTTGCATTTATAGGCTGTTGTCATAAAACATTTGTAGAGATAGAAAAATATGTACATAGATCAAAAGTTATTGATATTGTCATATATATATGTGTATATATATATATATATATATATATATATATATATATATATATATATATATATATATATATATATATATATATATATATATATATATATATATATATATATATATTTGGTAATAAGGTCTATGATTTTATCCCAAGCCTTTGGTGTTCTCTCCATTTGGATACCATTAAAATCAATTCATCAATTTCCTTACTCTTGAGCCACTTTCAGCAAGATCTTCCTTTGCTTACCCAAATTCCTCATATCCTATCACTTGTCAAATCTTGCTGATTTTCCTCTCCATAACTTCCCTCATGTTGCCAACATACTAGTTAAGTCCCTTATCTTCTCTAGTTTGTAACTAGTACAATAATATTCTAATTTGATTCCTTTTAAGTCTCTCCATTAACAATTTATCTTTCAAACCATTAGTAACATACTATATCTAAAGCAAATCAATCCATCAATAAATGTTTATTAAATATCTATCATGTGTCAGGTATTGCTATGAACTAGGTATTCAAAAAGAAGCAAAAAAATAGTTCTTGCTCTCAAGGAACTTACAGTTAGATGGGGGAGAAAGCATGCAAACAGGAAGTTATAAAACAAACTATATAGAGGATAAAAAATAAATAATTAATAGAAAGAAGACACTGGAATTAAGAGAGACTGGGGAATTGGGATTTTAACTATGACTTAAATGAGGCTAAGGAGATCAATAGTTGGAGCAGAGAAGACATAGGCATGGAGGACAATAGAAGGGAATACCTAGAGGTGGACTTTTGTCTATGGAACAGCTCAGAGTTCAATATCAATAAAGCAGAGAGAATGTACAATAAGTTAGGTATGAAAACATTGGAAAGGCAGGAGGGGGCTAGGTTGTGAATGGTTTGGAATTTTGCTCCTGGATGCAATAGGAAGCCACTAGAGTTTATTGAGTAGGAAGGTACTACATGTTCATGCTTAGAAAATTGCTTTAGTTGCTGAATGAAGGATGGATTGGTGTGCAAAGAGACCTGAGATTGCCAGACCCACCAACAGGTGAGTAAAATTATCAAGATGTGAGACAACTCAACAAGAGAGTGATAACATTGTCAGAGGAGAGGTAGGAATACATTTGAGAGATGTTATGAAAGTGCAGTCAACAGGCCTTAGCAACAGTTTTGGATATAGGGAGAGTATCAAATAGTAAGGAATCCACAATAACTTCTGGGACAAGAGCCTGAAGGATTTTGACCTCAAAAGTAATAAGAAAGGTAAGGATGTCAAGAATTTAAGAGAAAGATTATGAATTCTAATTTGGGAATATTGAGTTAAAATGTCTACTGGAATCTAGTTTAAGATGTTTGAATGGCTGTTGGTGAGACTGGAGAGTCTCACCAACTTGGTCTCTCAGCAGAGAGACCAAGTACAGAAAAGGTAGATAGAGTATTGTCAGCATAGAAATGGAAATTAAATCCATGAGAGCCAATGAAATCATCAAATGAAGTTTTACCAAGGGGGAAAAGAAGAGGTTCCAGGACAGTACTTTTAAGGACACCTATAGTTAATGTTATCTGGAGGAGCATATAGCAGAAAAGAATAGGAGTTGACTGATAAGTAGTAGGAAAAATCAGGAGAAAGTAGTGTCCAAAAAATCTAGAAAGAGGAGAGGATCACGGAAAAGAATGATCAACTTTGTCAAAGGCTATAGAGAGTTAAAGGAGAATGAGGTTTAAAAAACAAACAAACCAACCAATAAACACAGGATTTGGCAACTAAGAGACTATTAATAACTTTGGAGAAAGCAATTTTGGTGGAATGATAAGGTTAGAAGCCACATTGTTAGGAATTAATAAAAAAGTGAGAAGAAAGTTGAGGCACCTATTTTAGGTGCCTTTTTTGAGGAATTTATCTACAAAGGGCAGAAAAGATGATCCTTAGGAGGGATAGAAGGGTCACGTGAGATATGGTAGTGTTTATAAGGAAGAGGAAATCAGACAGTTAAGAGGGCACAATTGAAAATAAGTGAAAGAGTGGAGATAATAGAGAGGGGTAATCTTTTGGAGGAGAAGGGAATGGGAGTAAAACTATCATGTGAGACTGAGGTAAAGGAGGAAAGGGTGGTAACAGGCATGAATCAGAATGATAGGAGATGAGGAAGACAAAGGAAGAGGGAGTTTATGGCAATAGTTTTGATTTTTTCTTTTTCTGTAATATACCTAAAGCATAAATCTTACCAAATTGCTCTTCTGAAGTGAACTGTAATGGCTGCCTCTCTGTTGCTTCTAAGATAAAACAAAGTAAAACAAAGCAAAAACTTTACTGTTTGACATTTGAAGCTCTTTGGTTCCAGCTCACCTTTCTATTTATCACATATTGCTCCCTCTTAGGGGGGGTTCTGTGTTTTTATATAAGAAAAAAAGAGCATTAAAGAAACCAATAAAAACACCCAGAAGAAAGCAAAAATAATTTTAGAAGGGAATTCATACTAGAAGGACAGTTCTGTTGTTAGCATGTTAAATATAATATATATTTTAAGAAACAAATTTTATTTTGGAGGAAAGTTATATTTATATATGAAAATCTTTTATATTCTTTCTGTATTGAAATGTTGATATTTGAAGATTATCATTCTTTGCAGATGATATAATGCTATACTTAGAGAATCCTAGAGAAGCAACTAAAAAATTACTAGAAAAAAATAACAACTTTAGCACAGTTGCAGGATATAGAATCCACATCAATCATAGGCATTTCTATATGTTACCAACAAAGTCTAGCAGCAAGAGATATAAAGAGAAATCCTATTTAAAGCAATTAAAGATAATATAAAATATTTGGGAGTCTACCTGCCAAGACAAAGCCATGCATTATATGAACACAATTATAAAACACTTTTCACATAACTAAAATTAAATCTAAACAATTGGAAGAATATCAAGTGCTCATGGGTAGGGTGAGTTAATATGATAAAAATGAAATATTGCTGTTTGCATAAAATTCCATAATCAAAATGAATTTTAAAAACTACATCATAATTGAATTCAATTACTTATTTGACCAATAATGAAACTTTGACAGTCTCAGTGAAAGTAAAAATTTTAGGTGTGGTTAGTTAAAACTCAGACTGAGAAGAGTATAACAAGAGGAAGTACCCTCTATTTAGTGTGGTTATTAAGAAGCTTGAACCTTAAAAGATGGTTGGTCATTAAATTTAGGAAGTACCAGTGAAAGAGTAGAATGAGTGCCAGGAAGGATTGGGTGGTCTCAATCAAATATCTTGAATTGAATTCGTGCTTTAGAATATTTCAATTAGGAGCTTAAACATAGAGAGAAAAATTGAAATTAGACAATCTGGATCAGGTGACATCAGTATTGACGCAACTCATTAAATTATAGGTTTTTTGCTTACAAAAGGAAACCTGTCTCCATTACTTCTTAGGTATATCCTGTGGGTTCTGATACAATTAGATTACTAAAAACAGTTAATTGAATGTAAGTGATGCCAATCTCTAAAGAAATTACCCCATGAATGAGCTTCTCAAAGTTACTTGTGTTTAGAATCATGTACAATAAATTCTGTTTTGCTGATAAAACTGACTTATTTATATCTAGTGTTTCTTCAGACAATTATAAGTGGGGATTACTTTAACTAAATAATTGTACAAATATATGTGATAAATCTGTTAAAATTACAAAATTCATTTATGGGAAAAACAGTATATAGTCAAATTATATATTATTTCTGCATATTTCCCCCTTGAGTAGTTTTAAACCCACATCCTTTATTTCAAAATTATTGTTATCATTTGATTAGAAAAGCAGCAGTAGCAGCAACAACAACAACAAAGCAGAAAAAAAAAATTTGTGTTTAATTATCCAAGGTCATGGTCTACTGCCTAAGACACTGTATGAGTTTTGCTCTGGAAGCTGGCTTCATTGGAAATTAATCCTAGTCAAGTTCTTTTAGTTAACTTTTGGCTGTCATATTGAGCAATGAGAAACTGCCAGCTGTTGCTCCATGAACAATCTTTATGAATGATGTTTCCCAACTGTAGAAATTATCTTTCAGTTTGCAAAATAGTTAAAATGAATGAAAATGCTTATATTAGAAGTTTACAAGTTAAAATGCAATTTTCTTTTTTTACAGCATAGATTGGTCATTGATGAGAATTAATGTGTCTTCTGTGCCTTGTTATTTGTAGGCACTTGTGTAGGAAGGCAAAATTCACTTAGAAGATAAAAGACTAGTCCTACAAAACCTGTATTCAAATCCTTCTGACACATATAGGCTGTCTAACTATGGGCAAGAAATTCACTGAAATTCTTAGTGTTATGGAAAACTTTCTCAGATTAAGTTATAACCAAAGTTGCAGCTCTGTACTAATATTGGGAGTTTCTATGCCAGAATGTATACACATCAATGAAATCACAGGTCCATACAAAAAATAAAAATAAAACATAATGCTTATTGTCTGACATAGGAACAATGCTTCAGAATGCTGAGGATCACTTGAGAGAATCCAGTATATGCCTCAATCTCCAAGAGGAACTTAAATATGGTAAAATTTGGCTTATTGCTTACTCAGAATACACTTAACAAGGAAAAACAATAAGATCCTGTAAATTAAAAAAGTTACATTATAAACAGTGTTAAATGTCAGTATAATTATTTATTTGCTTTGCAATAATACATATTTAAATAAATGAATTCCAAATAATAAAATGTTAAAACAAGTTTCTAGTCATCCTTTTTGTGTTTATCTAGAATCTTAATCAATTCATTCACATTTTTATAAAAATATGACATGCATATATATATATATATATTCATATATATATGTATACATACATTATCTATCCATATACCTATGCATCTATCATCTATCTATATCTCCACAATCATTACTTGTTATGTACTCCACTTTCATATTGAACCCTACCTTGTTAAAAGTAAAATTAAGTAAGACAACCAAGGAAGTAACTATCTCTGGCAACATGCCCTACAACCCAAACTCATATTTGTTCATCTATCTACTGAAAGGAGAAATTTCTGCTGTGTCCCCTGTTCTTCAGATTTTGTTCCTCAAGATTATTTATTATGGCTCATATGAATTTAGGTGCCTCACAATGTTTTAATTTACATTTTGGTAGTTGTTGAATTTGCTTTCTTGATTCTCCTTTCCTTGTCATGTCAAACAGATCTTCCTTTATTCCCCCAAATTCCCTAAATATTAATTTTATTAATGGAAGATAATGTCCCATGCTTTTGTATGCCATAATGGTTCAGCCATTTGAAAATTTAGAGATATCCGTTTTGTTTTGTCTTTTGCTATCACAAAGACTGCTGCAATTACTATTTTGTTACAGATACAACCTTTATTTCTGTCATCATTCTCTTTGAACCAATAGAGAGATTACTTAGTTAAGGAATTGAACAAATGGATTTAAATTGTTTTTGATTACTTGGTGCAATCAATGCATGGTATTACTAGTAGTATATTAATGTGCCTATTCTCCCCTAGACCTTCTAACATAGACTATTTAAGGCTTCTTTTGTCAGTCTTTACCAACTTAATTCAATTCAATTGAACAAGTAATTTTTTAGCTTTGTTTGTCTCTGTGAGACTTATTATAGAGTAAACCTGGTTAAGTAAACCTCTTATAAATACTGGCTTTAGGACTCTGGACAAATCATTTAATCTCTCAGAACACCTGACCAGACTCTAAAACTGTGAATTGCAGCAGGTTCAATCTGTATTGATGGAGGAAGTTCCTTATCAGGTGCTGCCTACATCTTTGAAATTACAAATCCAATTAACAAAAAAAGCCAGGTATTGTGTTAGTCTTTGAGATTGCAAAATCGCCCAAAAATGAAGTAGTCACTAACATCAAGCTCTTAGAAGGGGAAACAACATATATTTTGAAAATTAACAAACATTTAGAATTTCTGATAAGGGCACTAGTACCTGGATAGAAAACAGTGCAGGATAATCTTCCTGAAGGAGGTGACTCAAGAACAGAGCTCTGAAAGAAATTAGGGATTTTATGAAGTTGGAGTCTGGAAGGATTTGTAAAATTATTCTATAAATGGTGGTAGTTCCTTCAAAACCAAAGAGATAGGAAGCAATAGAATGTTGTAATTGGAAAAATTTGGCTGGGATGGAAGTATGTGAAAGAGAGTAATATACAAATACCTTGAAAAAACAGGCTAGAGCTAAAACAGCTTTAAGACCTCAGAGTTTTTAATCTCATACTGAGGTCAAAGGAATCTAGTTGAGTAACTTGAGCAGAATAGTAAGGCAGTCAGACTTCATTCTTTAGTTAGCTAGTAGAGGACAGGTGTAGAGGGAATATTCAATTGTAATTTTTATTTCTTTCATTCTTAGTGATTTAAGGCATTTTTCATATGACTGTTACTAGTTTGCTTTTCTTCTCAAAGTTTTTGTTAATGTTTTTTGCATATCTATTGAGGTTATGATTCACATATCATCTTAAGTGGTCTAATTAGTTTGTAATCTGTTTCTTTGGGTCCATCTTTTATTTTGTGCTTGCATTTTTACATAAAGATCTTTCCACAATTCTGTTTATTCCTTATAACTTATCATTCTTATTTGCATCATTATCCTTTATTACATACATTTGTCCCAATTTATTTAGCCATTCCACTATTCTTAAAGGTTATTTGCAATTGAAAAAATAACATTGCTATAAAAATATTTGCCAAAAAACAATTCTAGGATCTATTCTCAGCATGAAATTATTGAGTGAAATGCTATTCTTATTTTTATAATTTATGATTAATTTCTAAAAGCTTTCTAGTCACCAGTAAGGAATACATTTGCATTTCCTTACAAATTTTTACAATCCTACAAACATTGCGTTTTATTGTTTCAAATTATTTTGCCAATTTGATCAATGGATGCAACATATTACCTATTAAAATTTATATCATTTGAATGTCAGTAAGGTCAGTTGTTTTTCCTATTAGGTTTATTAATCAATTGCGTATTATTAACATTGCCTGATGGTGTGAAAATGAAATTATATTATTTTACCTTTTGCTCTGTTATTTACTAGATTTTTTTTTTTTTTTGGTAAATTGTTAACAATTTCTTATCCATTTTTATGTCAAATTTTTATTTCTAATGTTTGCTACAAATATTTTCCCAACCTGGTCCTTTTCTTTTTCTACTGGTTACATCATTTATTATCATATAAATTTTTTTATTTTAATATATCTCATCTATTTTATCTTAATAATCTATAGTTTAAAAAATTGTCACCACAATTGAAATACATATATTTCTTTACTTCTTCTGTCCTTTTAAGAACATTAAAATTTTTTTGTCTATTATGTAGCTGAAACTCACTGAGGTTCATTGTATCATTTCTTGAGATTTTTTCAATATCATGTTATCTACAAGTAATTAAATATTTATTTCATGATTTCTAATATGAATCCTTTGAGTGTATTTTTCTATCCTATTTGAATTACTAGAATATCTAATATTAACATCTAATATAATAAATTGATTATTAACCTCTTTGGAGGTTCTTACTTATTTTTTTTTGTCCTGAGGAATAATCTTTCTCTTCTTATTGTATAGTTTTAATATGATTAAATATTGGATTTTTTTCCCTTAGGACTTTTCTTCCTGAGTTAATATAATTATATATTTTAAAAGTTCAAAGAATTTACATGTTATTGGTTGATAGTTTTTCCATTTTTTGATCTAGATTTTCATACCTGATATAAACATCACTTGGTCATGATGAATAATACTTAATATACTGCTTTATTTTGTTAACCAATCTTTTATTTAGTATGTTTATATCTGGATTCATTACAAATGTGTCTGGATTTTTGCTTTTTGAATTATTTTTACCAGACTTTAAAAATTAATATTTACCTAAAATGATATTGGGTAATATTTCATCTTTTTTCTGATCCTGTGTGTTTGTAAGTGAAATTTTTATAGAATATAAATGATGTTTTATCATTTCTTGATAAGAATTCACCTGTGATTACATTTGCATCATGTGGTTTTTTTTTCTTTTAAGAGGAGGGGAGAAGGATAAGAGATGAGAGTAGGGAACTCTTTTTAATCTATCTCTTATTCATTTCTTCATGATTTGTCCATGTACATTATCAATTTCCTTTTATGTCAGTGTTCCAATAGCTGGCATTTTGAAGTTGCTTTTGCAGGGAGTATTGGAGGGAGAAGAAGAAAATAAAACATCTTTATTTCCTTGATTTAAACTCAAGGGAAGGATTTTAATGAGACTGAGGTAGGAAAGAAGAAGGATACAAAGACTGAATAAGATCATAATCACCACACAGATAATAATGAACCTTAATCTTTGAAGACATAGTATATATCTGGAATTAGGCCAGTATTAGGGAATGCACTGGCCTTGAATGATAGGATATTCAGGCTGTGGCAAGAATATGAAGGCAATCAATAACTTTAGGAGAAACTCCCCTAAGACTCATAAACCAAGTCAGACAGTTCTCTTGCCACTTTACCAGTCTTTTATAGGCATGTCTTTGCTATTTCACACAACAGATCTACGCAACATTATGTGAGATAGGTGCTTATAGGGAGTAGGAGAGTCTCAGACCTACCATATTGGTTTCTACCTCAGATTCACAGATAGGAAGGTGCTAGTTAGTTGGAAAGCTGAACATTCCCAAAGTAGAAGACTTCAGGATTGAGTTAGGGCAGAGGTATTAGGAGAGGCAATCTATCCCATTAAGATACTGGTTCTTCTCAAAAATAAGATATTCTAGATTACAACATTCAATTTTATTTGAACAAATGAATGAATAAATATATTTATAGGCAATAATTTATTTCTTTAACATCCCTAATTTGTTTGAATAAACTGTGTGTAAAATTCTTAAATATTTTAATTTTTTCTTGTAGTCACTTCTTTTTCATTTGTTATTTTGATTATAATTTTTTTTAAAAAAGTAATATTTGAAAATGCTTTTTCAGTGTTAATTTTTAAAAACTTCTGGTTTTATCAATTCAACTTCTATTTCTATTCTATTTTTTAATGTTCTTAGCTTTAATTAGTCCATCAGTTTCCTTTTTTTTTCTTATGCAAAATAAATTGGCTTTAAAATTTTTTTTTGGCTACATGATAGACATTTTTTTGGCCATTATTTAAAAAAATGGTTTCCCCCCTGCTTTTTTCCTTAATACAACAACTGTTTTTTAATGTCTGTATAATTCTATAACTCTAACTTATTTTTATAATTAAATTCTAATTTAATTGATTATGTCCTAAAAGAAAATATGTAGTTTTCTCTATTAATTTTATAAGGTTTGTTTATGATTTATTATGGCAATCATTTTTGTAAGTATTCTACATGCACTTTAAAAGACTGTATTTACTGCTTCTTCCTAAATGGCAATAATTTCTGAACATATTTTTGATTATGTTAAGAATTATTATGAAAAATCTAGTATTTATATAGTCCTTTAAGGTTTGGGAAATACTTAACAAAACAAATATTATTTCTTTTGATTCTCACAGCAACTCTGAAAATATTATTATACCCATTTGATAGATGAGGAAACTGAGGCAAACATCAGTTAAATGATTTGACCAGGATACCTTAGGAAGTTTCTGAGCCAAAGTTGAACTCAGATATTTTTGATTCCAGTTTTTCAATCTTTGTGCCACATGAGGCATTTTTTTTAACATTCGTTTTATTCACATTATCATTTCTTCCTAACAGTTAATTTATTAATAGTTAATGAATAGACTGCAATATGGGGAAATTTGTGCACAAGCTGAGAAACTTTGAAAATTCAAAAAATGGTATACAATACCATGCTATTTGAAATATTGCTTCAGATTTGGATGTAAAAAAATTAGGATCTACTGGACAAAAATTAAGGGATATATAGATAGATAGCAGACATTCAACCAAATATAAACAAAAAACCCCAGTGATTTGAAAGAAAAAACCCTTTAAAATAATAACAATAATAAAAAGTCTAGGGAAACCATTCTTTAAATGGAGGAATTTGTTATTAATTTAATAGAAAATTTATTTAGATCCATTTCACACAATATTCCTTATGGGATTTCATCTATATGATATATTTAAACCAAAAAAGAGATAGAATGAATCATTAAATGCTGTTGTTGGCAATTTACTGCAGTAGTGAAATCATAGATCTAGGTAAAAATATTTGAAAAAATATGGTTGGGAATAATAGGACAAATCTGAATTAGTTAGTCCCTCTCATCAAAGAATATATATTTTACTAAGTAGAATAAGAAGAGACACCAAATACTGTTTGGAAAGAGATGTGGACTCAGGGAAGATGGTGCAAGAGTGGTATCTGAATGAATGAACCTTGGATGAAACTATAAATTCTTTTGTTTCTTTATTTAAAAAAATAATAAAGCTTTTTATTTACAAAACATATGCATGGGTAATTTTTCATCATTTTCAAGGCCTTCTGTTCTAGATTATCTCCTCCTTCCTTCCACTCCCTCCCCTAGATGGCAGGTAGTCCAATACATGTTAAATATGTTAAAATATATTAAATCTAATATATGTATACATATTTATAGTTATCTTGATGCACAAGAAAACTCAGATCAAGAAGAAAATGAAAACCGAGAAAGAAACAAAATGCAAGCAAACAACAGAGAGAGTGAGAATGCTATGTTGTGTTCCACACTCAGTTCCTATGGTCCTCTCTCTGAGTGTAGATGGCTCTCTTCATCACTGAACAATTGGAACTTGTTTGAATCATCTCATTGTTGAAGAGGGCCACTTCCATCAGACTTGATTGTCATGGGAGGGCGGATCCAAAATAGCAAAGAACTCTCACTCTTTATTATGAATTCCTCCACTACCCTCAAACTATTTATGAAACTCAGCCTCTGAATTAGAACTAGATTGACAGGACCCATGGATATTGGGAGTACAACCATTACCAATAAAAGATAATCTCAAACATTACCAGAAAAGGTCTGTTTTAAACTGGTGCAGGCACAGGAGGAGGCTGGACTTGGGTGCAAGCACAGACAGGCAGAGCCTAGAATAACACAAAAATAAATAAAATACTTAATCTAATCTTATGGGGAAAAAGAAACAACAACAACAACAACAACAAAACTTCAGGAAGCTATCAATGAAATTCCTCTCTTCTTACCCCCATTAATGAACTTCTTAAGAAAAAAAATCCCCAGGACCAGATGTATTCATAAGCAAATTCTACCAAATATTTAAAGAACAATTAATTCCAATATTGTTATGGGAGTCATCTTCTAGTGGCTGCTGAGGATCTAATTTTGATAAGTAGAATAGATCCCTTCATTTGGGAGGATGACAATGAGCATTCTCATACCTCTCTCCTCTTCACTCTTGCCTCAGATTTTTTTCATTCCCAATTCACAAGTAAACATCTGTGTCAGTAAAGGCTGATTTGCAATTCCTTCAAGTGTGTTATGATTCACAGCTGTGGGGGCTTTCAGAAAACCACCCTGCCCCTTAATGGTACAGTTTTACACTTGGGCATGGTCCTTAACACAATATTATATAAACTATTTGGTAAAATAGGCAAAGAAGAAGTAGAACTAAATTCTTTTTATAACACAAATATAGTATTGATGCCCAAATCAGGAGGGTCCAAAACAGAGAAAAAATTATGGACCAATTTTTAAAATGAATATTGATGCAAATATTTTAAATAAAATATTAGCAAAGAGATCACAACAATATATGACAAGGATCAAATACAAAGACCAAGTGAAATTTTACTCAGAATTCAGGGTTGGTTCAATGGAAAACTATCAGCATAATTGACTATATCAGTTACAAAACTGGCAGATACCGTATGATTATTTTAATAGATGAAGGACATTTTTGACAAAATAAAGCACCTATTTAAAACAGTAGAGAGCACAGGAATAAATGGAGCTTTCTTTAAAATGATAAATAATATTTATCTAAAACCATCAGCAATCCTTATCTGTAAAATAAACTAGAAGTCTTTCCAATAGAATCGGGGTGAAAGAAAGATGCCCAATTATCACCACTATTATTTAATATTGTACTAGATATTTGTCCTGATCTATATTTGGGCACTGGACCCATCTGGCTAGACAAAGGAAAGTGAGGCAGGTGACCTTGCACAATCCTATCTCACTTAAATTCAATTGGATTGCATATCATGGCAACTTATATCATGTTCCTCTTTGTGAATAAAAGACAAAAAATAGCACTAAAATCTATAACTATTAACTTCAGCAAAAAGAGAAGAAAAAGAAATTAAAGGAATTAGAATAGGTAATGAGGAAACAAAACTATCATTCATTGAAGATGATATGTTATACTTAGAAAATCCTAAAGAATCAACTAAAACGCAATTATTAACTTTAGCAAACTTGTAGGAACTCAAAAAAACTCCCACAAAAGTCATCAACTTTTCTACATATTGGCAGCAAAATCTAGTATCTACAGCTATGAAGAGAAATTCCATTAAAAATAACTGCAGACAATATAAAACACTTGAGGGTCTACCTGAAAATTCATGTCTGCAAACTCAAGAACTAAATGAAAATGACTATCAAACACTTTTCTCATAAATAAAGTCAGATATAAACAGTTGGGAAAACATAATTGCTCATGGGTGAGCTGAGCCAACATAATAAAAATGACAACTCTACCTATTTTTTCAGTGTCATACTTATCAAAAGATCAAAAATTATTTTATAGAGATAGAAAAAATAATAGAAAAATTCATCTGGAAGTACAAAAGATTAATAATATCAAAAAAATCAATGGAAAATATGTGAAAGAAAGTAATTTAGCCATATCAGATCTCAAATTGTATTATCATGCAGTGATCATCAAAACAATTTGGTGCTGACTAAGAAATAAATCAGGCAATGGATTAGGTGCAAATTACATTATAGTAAGTAATCATAGTAATTGTGTACATGATAATCCCAAAGATCCAAACTTTTAAAGCAAAAGCTCATTATTTGACAAAAATGGCTGAGGAAACTGGAAAATAGCATGGCAGAAACTAGACAAAAACCAATATTTCACACCATATATCAAAATAAAGTCCAAATGGGTATTTGATTTATATACAAAGAAAAGATGATACCATAAGAAAATTAAAAGAGCATACAATAGTTTGTCTGATTTATGGATAAGGAAAGAATTTGGGTTCAAAAAAGATAGTAGAGACCATTACAAAATATAAAATAAATAATTTTGATTATATAAAATTTAAAAAGATTTTGCTGAAACAAAACCAATACAACCAACAGTATAAGGAAAGCAGAAAATTGGGAAAACTTTTTGCAACAATTGTTTCTGATAAAAGCCTCTTTTCTCAGATATATAGAGAATGGAGTCAAATTTATAAAAAATATGTTATTCCCCAATTGACAAATTGTCAAAGGGTATGAAGAGACAGTTTTCAGAAAAAGAAATCAAGCTATCAAGTCATATGAAAAAATGACCTTACCATTATTGATGAGAGAAATGCAAATCAAAACAGTTTTGAGGTATGACCTCAACCTATTAGAATGGCTAAATATGTCAAAAAAGGAAAATGTTGGATTGTTAAAAAACAAAGAAACAAAAACAAAACAAAACAAAACAAAGCAAAACAAAACAAACAAACAAACAAAAAACCTGGGACTGATGCATTATTGGTAGAATGTGTCATTCCAGAGAACTATTTGGAACTATGCCCAAAGGACTATAAAAGGATAAGTATATCCTTTGATTCAGCAATACCACTTTTAGGTCTATGGACCTAAAATGCCACAGACATTCAAAAAATGGGAAAGGACCTATTTTTACAAAATATTTATAGCAGCTCTTTTCTGCATCTATTGATGCAGATGATAATATAGTTTAAAAGTTTATGTTTGTAATAAGATAACCCCAGATTTGCCAGATAGGTCATGCTGGGTATATTCTGAACTCTAATACTCTTTGGAACATATTTTTCTATTTATTTCTCCTTTTAGTAGTGGTTACAGAATAGTCTTGTATTATTTGAATGTATTTAAAAGTCTTTCTCTGGATGGCTTGCAGAACTTGTTTCTGAATTAAATTGTTAAATTTGACCACTATATGTCTAGGAGTTTGCAGCCTTGAATATGATCTGTGAATTCTTTGAGTTGGAATTTTATTTTCTATGTTCAAAATTTCTGTATAGTTGTCTTATATTATTTCCTTCATTATAGTTTTAAATTTTTTGTCCTGCTGCTTCTTTTGGGGATCTACAATTTTTAAGTTATCTCCATATGTCTTTGCACGTTCCTGATTGTAGGGATCAGCAAGATTTTGCTCCCAAAAGGCTCTAATCAAGCTGACTGACTCATTCATATCAAACCTCTGCTGTTTAGAACCAGGATCTTCAAGTGGCTGGAAATAGCAAGAATGAACTGGAACATATAAGTAGGTTTTGTTGTAAACTTGTGTTGTGTCCTTGGATCTTCTTGGATAGCCTTGCTGTTAGTAGCATGGGAAGTATCTGAGGGTTGCTGAGTGAGCTCAGAGGCACTGATGTTTCTGTTTTTTTTCTTTTAATTTGGATTATAAGTATCTTAAATTATGATGTCAGCAAAAAATGCTTTATTTTTGGTTCATAATTTCTATTTTGGAGAAGTTTGAGAGATCTGGGGAATAGAGAAACTGTCTAGCATGCCCTGCATTTTTTGCTCACACCCTAACCAGTTATTTGTAAGGTGTTTGGCACAGAATACTTTGTCATTTTAAAATACTGATGTTAATTGTAACTAGTTTTTTTATTTGTTTTTGGTTGCCTAATTTGGTAGCCAAAATGTATCTAATATTATTTTTCTACTTTATTCTTATGATATTACAAGTATTGTTGAGTGGGAGGAAGTCTTAGAGGTTATTTAGACCAACCTATTATCTCTCAAATTACTTTCTATACATTCCTCAGAAGGGTTATGTAGCCTCTGCTTAAAATATTTGTGTGGTAGAGAATATATGGTTGGTATGATTGGTACACTTTAAATGTAAAAAGAATATTTTATATATATATATATATAATGTGTGTGTATTATCTCATTTGATTATCACTATAATTATATGTTATAGTTATTACAGCCAATCTTATTCCCTTTTGACAGATGAACAAATTGGCCCAGAAAAAATTAAGTGATTCCCCCCCCATAATTAAATAATCCATAGTCAAATGAATTGTTGGATTTGAGATTTGAAAACATATTTCTTGTGATTCCAACTCTAGTATCCTTTTAACTCCATCACATTGTTCCACAGGGCAATCCAATTTGTTTTTAAACTACTTTAATAGTGAGAAAATTCTACCATATATAATAGGGCTTTGCTTGGATCATGATAAAATCACCTAACATGGAAGACTATTACATTTAATGTTGACATTTAACTACCTTCTAACTTCCACTCAGTGATCTAAGAGAGCATATAATCATCCTTTAGATATTGTCACTTTCCTTTTTCTCCTTTATTAAAAACATTTATGATTGAAGTTTCATTAGGGTAAGAAATCAGAGGGACTTTGTAAGTGGGTTAGAAAGAAATAAGGAATTTTTTAAAATATTAAAAACACATTTTATTTTTTCTTAAGAACATTTTTATTGTCAAAGTGAATCAATGATATCAAACGAGTACTATTATTTTCATTAAGAAAATTCTCTTGTAAGAGCTGTCTGCAGGTCATCTCAGACAACTTATTATACCATATAGGTTTTCTCTTGCTAGCTGTTGTATTTTAGGAGAGGATGAGTCATGAACAGTTGCCTGAGTTCTGTTCAGTAAATGCTTTTATGTTCTGTCAGGAAAGTGTTAATTTAGCCTGCAATAAGCAGGACTATATCCTGACAGGGGCTGAGGTTTGAAGAGTTTGGACCTATTTTCTTCAAGGAAAGATGGTTCTTCTTAGCTCTGGTGCTTCAGATTCTCCTTCTAATGGCATCACTGATACTAATGTTTCTTTAATATGCTCAGAATTTTGCAACTCATTATATTATTTCTTGAAGACTCTCTCTCTCTCTCTCTCTCTCTCTCTCTCTATATATATATATATATATATATATTCTGCACTCCCTTTATATTTTTTGTTTCTTATCTTTTGACCAATAGTTATAATTTATTATATAGTATTTATGAAGTAGATAATGGGGCTCTTCAGACACCCATGGATCTGCCAAAATAGGGTTTAATTTGCTTCTCTCACAAATATCAGAACATTACTTGTACAGTAAACATAAAAAGCTGATTATCCAGAGAGAATCTTAGGACTTCCCCTAAGTTTTAAGCAATGAACAAAGATGTTTCATTCATATTGAATCAAAATAAAGTGACCTTAAATTAAGTGGCTGTCTTATTTTCTAGAAAGAAGAATGAGCAGACAGTGACTTATATTTCTATTCTAATTCAGGAAGATGACCTCTGGACATTGGCAAGAAGAGACACTAAAACAGATTCTTCACTGCATGATTTTAAAATGAACTGTGGTGTTCAGTATGTTTCAGGCAAATCTGTTTCCCAAATGATTAAACTATTTTTTTAATGGAGTATTAGGAGTAACATAATAGCAATGAGATAAAACAAAAATTCTGACTATTGACCTTTTATTCACTTGTGGAATTTTAAAAAGGGCAGGAGAGAACAATCATTTATTAAACACTCACTAGGTCTTAGACATTGTGCAGTGCTTTGCGAATATAATCTCATTTAAATTTTAAAAAAAAGCTGTAGTTATATGGATAACTTTTAATATGTGCATATCCTATTATAAAAAGAGGATTAAAATGAGAAATGCATACTTTTTGTTTCTACTTATTACTGTTGATTTCTTCTCTTATTGCCATACTAGGTAGGACTTAGGGGCTCATGGTAATTTTCATACCTCAGGAAATTTGGTGCCTCAGTCATGAAGCTGACAAAAATGCTTTGTGAAAGCTTGACGTATGGCATGGACATCCCCCAAAGAACATACTACCCTCAATGTGGATACAATCCTAAGAGGAAAGAATGAACAGATCTTTCCTAAAACCTTCATTTTCTTCTCTTCAGGTCAATGCTTCAGGAACCTAGATTTTTTGTAGGGTTATGTGAATCACAGATCTCTGGAAAATACCTCACAGGTCATCTACTCTAATCTCCTCATTCTATAAAGGAAAAAAAAACCTGAGGTCTAAAAAGGAAGTCTAGGAAGAGTTGCATAGGTAGCTATTATTAGCCCAGGTCTTTTTTATAATCTTTGTTCAGTTTTGTTCTTACCTCACTTTTATATGCTTTTCAGAGTAGGCCTGTTTCACTTTCTCTGCCATATGCAACTCCTACCTCCACTTTTACTCACAATTTATAGTTCCTCATCATCTCTTTCCAATTTTTTTTAAATCAAGGCAATTGGGGTTGTGACTTGCCCAGGGTCACTCAGCTGGGAAGTGTTAAGTGTCTGAGATTGGATTTGAACTCAGGTCCTCCTGACTTCAGGACTGATGCTCTCTGTTACCTAGCTGACTCTTCTTTTCCCTTCCTTCTCAACTATATAGCTCCTTTAATCACTTCTACTCTTTTTGCTTTGATGTCCCCCCCAAAAAAAGGAAAACATAAAAAGTCTAATATAATGATCACTTTTAATAAATGAGAATTCATCAAAATAAACAATTTCTCTATCACTATCAATCCCAGTCCTTTCAAGCTTGTGGGTGATGAATTTTGGGGAAGAATACCTTCTAACAAGTAGGCTCAGATAATAGTCCTTGGCTAGACCTTTATTTGAAATATTTCTAGATTCCTACAAAATGTTAGTTTACGTGCACAGTCCTCATCTTTCTCAAGCCAGACTTAGTTCCATACCATAATAAATGGGATTTTTAATAGTAACATTCGTTGTGAATTATTCAAGGACTAAAAACCCATTCCTTCCATTTTATAAGGCATATAAACAAATGTTAACTTCAATTTTAGCTTTATGTACTCATTTATTTAGATAAATAATTTATATATATGTATATATATATATATATATATATATATATATATATATATATATATATATATATATATATATATATATATATATATATATATATATACATATATATATGCTTTCAGTCCTTAGATACTTAGATTACATACAAATTAAATGGCCAAGATTCTCCCAAGGGATTCAGTTAGCCATACCCACCAATAATGTGTATGATTATGGATTTTTCTTTAATCAATATCTTCATCCATAACATTTCCACCTGTTTGGGTTGTCATTGTTGTTAATATGCTTACATAATGTAAGCTAGCACTTTTCAGGTTTTCATTCTATTATTCTTACTGTAAAAATTTCAGTGATTTTAAGGTCAACAAATTTTATTTTGACCTATAATTCCTGTGATTCCAATGCATTTTAACCATACTCTAACAGTAGAAGTGATATTCACTTGTTTCAAATCACTAATTTCGCCAAATCACATGTAAATTCACTAGTATAACCACAGCAAAAATTTATTAGGGTTCTTCTGCAATAGTCTGATCTTTATTAGTCTAACCTTGGTGATAATAATAACCAAAATTGGGAGGAAGCACAATGAGATATTTACTGCAGCGAGTTTCATACCTATGTATAATCTTATGCCCAAAAGTAAAATGAAATGCTAAAAATTGTGGCATTCTTTAAAAAATGTTGAAAAAAACAATATGATAAAATCAGGCATTATAATTTAGTTGAAAAGCACTGAATTAAGAACCAAGTGATTCAACATTCTAGAATTGAATCTCCTACTAATTACCTATATACTATTAAGTCCATCATTATTCTTTGTTGGTCTCAGTTTCTTTACCTGTAAAATATTTTTTCAGATATTTTCTGGCCTTCAAATTCTAAGAATCTATTTTTTCATCAATAGTGTTAATAGGTAGCTACATACATTATATATCATGTTGAATTTGTAGTATTTTTTGAGTATGATACACTAAACTAGTTATGTGACCTCCTGAATATTTTATTGTCTCCTACATTCATATCTTTGCTCAGGTTCTGATCTACATCTACGGTTAACTCTGTCCTCTGAGAATCTCTAGCTTTCTTCCAAGCACTATTTAGCTGTCACTGCCTTCCTTTATGAAGGAAGCCTTTATCCACTTTGCTGCCCCCTGGTGTTTAGTGTTCTATTTCATGTAATAAAATCATATAAATATAACATTATCATATAATATAATTTATGATGTTATGAAAATATATTAATATATTTATGTAATGAAATAAACAATATTTGTAACTTTTTTACATTTGAAAAATAAAATAAGTATATATGTTTGTACATGTATCTTTTCAGTAAAACCTGAGTTCTTTGAGAAATTCTTTGATGGCAAGAATTTTTATTTCTGTCTTTGCATTTATAGCATCTAGCATACTTTGTATGATGTAATATCACTTAATATCTCTGTTTCTGTAATGCACTATTTTAAAAAAAATTCTATTCTGGGAACCTTGAGGTGGCTTGTCAGTGAACTTGTGTAGGTTGTTATGTTTCAGATTGGGGTTCAGATTGTAACAAGAATTGCTGAGAGTGGAAAAGAAGAGAATATCTTTGAATACTACAGTCACTTCTGCTGTTTCTGACTTTTGGTTTTCATCTTTGGAAGGGAAACACTTCAGGTTGATGAAGGAAAAGCCACTGAGAAGGAGCTGGCATTAAAGGAATAAGGAGTCTTTGTTCCTATCCCTAATTTGCTACATTAGAGATCCTGAAAACTTTTCCTTGGGTAAGATCTAGAACTCTGTTATTTGATATATATTTCCTGTGTTTACTTTCTCTGATTTCTGTTTGCTGTGTAATTACATATAGGAATTTCTTTGATTATTCTTATATGTATTCATTATGGAAATGACATTTGATAGGAAAAAGGTCAATTTTGGGTATTAAGCTTAGGGTTTGGCTTGTTCTATTAAAGAAATGAAACAGTGAACAAAACTATTAATACATATGAGCAGATGAGCAGATTGACTAATATTCTGGTCTCAACCTCATGCTTTCTGTACCAGAAGGAATTAATGTCTCTTTTGGAGGAGGGTAGTAAAAAAGAGGTTAGAAATATCTATTCTGTCTCTCTTCAAGTTACAAAATAATACTCCCATGTTACATATCTCTGGCAACAATCTATGCATTATAAGTTTTATTATAAGTGAATGTTGTTGAATAATGACAATTCCAATCCATCTTCCAAAAGCAACCAAAATAGTTTTCCTGTTTTGTATCAATACAACTCACTAAACTCTAGTGTCTTTCTATTTTTTCTGGGATTAATACAAACTCATTTGAATTTTAAAAGTCTTTATAGTTTAGTCATTATCTGACTCCAGCGTCATGTGTATCTCTCAAAAAACCTCTCTTTTTTGAGACAAAACATTTTACAGGTCTCTACAAATGCCACTACTCTGTTTTCTTTAGTGCCCTATGTTTTCTCCTCATATAAATTTTTATTTATTCTATATATGCTTATATTTATTTTAAAATTCAGTTGCTATGATTTTTTAGTTTGGCTTTTTTCTGAATTGCTGAAATTTATCATTGTTGTAAATAAAGCTTTCAACTCAGACGACATGAATTTCTAACCATGTGACTTTGGACAATGTCTTTACTTCTCTGATCCTCTGTTTCATAATTTGTAATAATTACAATTAGAGATATTTTTCTCATGCTTAAATGGGATAATATATGTAAAATGCTTTGCAAATGCTAAAGCAATGATTTATCTTTTATTTTTTGGGGGGGTATATGCATCATACCTTTGGGAATCTAATGAAATTTATGGACTTTTCCACAGAACAATTATTTTAAATGGATAAAATAAACACATAGGTTGCAGAACCAGTAAAATTCTTTATTATTAGAGAATCATTGCTGTTATGAATTAAAATATGGTTTTCATTTTTTAAAAAAGTTTATGGAATCCAGGTTTAGAAATACTTCTCTAAAATAATGTAAACATGTAAATTATTCCTTTTGAGAGGGAGTGAAGCTCTAAACTTTTAAAAACTTTATTTTAACTGTATTTAAAAAAAAAAAAAGCTGCTACCCAGGTGAGAAAATTCAGATTATGTGATTTTTCTCTTCTATGGAGATATACATTGAAGATGGGACAGGATGAATATCATCTTCTGAAATCTGATTATCACCTATTTTATATTATAATTTTCACTAGTTAGTTTTGAATGTGGGATTGGAGTCTGATTTGTGGTAGGTTTCTTTCTCATTCAGGGCAGGAATTTTCTCTGGAGTTTAATCTAATAGTCTAATATTTCAAAGCATGATTTTATTTGTCAGCAAACAACTATGACAACTATGATTGCTGCACTTGGGCAATCCAGTTACAATATGAGCATTTTGGAGAGCAACTAGGAGTTATGTCTATAAAGTTATTAAACTGCTTATATTTTGAACTCAGCAATATCACTACTATTTCTATTTCCCAAGATAAATAGGGGAAAAAAAAGAACCAATATGTTTTAAAATATTTATAGCAGCTCTCTTTGTTGTGGCAAAGAACTGGAAATTGTGGGGATACCCATCAATTGGGGAATTGCTGAACAATTTGTGGAGTATGATTGTGATGGAATATTATTGTGCTATAAGAAATGCTGACCTTGATGGTTTTAGAAAAAATATGGAAAGATTTGCACAAAATTGTCAAGAGCAAAGTGCGCAGAACCAAGATAATGTGTTTTAAGAATAACTTTGAGCAAATAAATCATTTTGACTATTATAAATACCCAAATAACTACAAAAAAGGAAGATGCCATTTACATCTGATAAATAGAATTGATAAATATGTTTGTATGGAATGGTATTACATATGCACATACACATATTATGTCAGATGGTAGTTATCTGTAGAGTAAATTAAGATGAAAGGGAAAATTTACAGGATACATTTATTATATATTAAAAATCTACTATACACAGTAGGTTTTCAGTTTCATGTGTTATCTCTTTTTGTTATTTTACTATGTTATGGAAATTCTTGTTTAATAAATTAATATTTAATAAAATTTAAAAAATAATGCATAAAACTACAATGCACTCTCTGCTTTTCCTGATTCTTTGAACACCTGTGTAAAGCAAACAAGTGTATCATCCTAACCCCCATCCCTCTTTTTCTCTCTTTTACATGTAGGCAAATTATCTGAATTGAAATTACAAAAAACAGGGAGCCTAGACCTGCAAGATTTAGTTTTCCTCCTGGACTAGAGAATTTTATTTTGGGGTTGGATCAACAGGAAATCAATACTTTCAAAATGTACTTTTTAACTTGGCTTACACATTTACTCCTAAATATTATTTGCTAGTAATTATGGATGTCACAGCATAAAGATGATCTTAAATGACTCATTCTCAAACAATTCAAGAGAATGTTCATCTACAAATATCCCCTCTTCAAGCCTAAAACATTCTGAAGTGAAAGGTTTTTTGGAAATCTTTTGTAGAATGGGATCATTATCCTACCTATGTTGGTATCTCCATAGAACAAAGAGAACTGGAGGTTGTTGTTTTTGTTTTGTTTTGTTTTGTTTGTTTTTTGTTTTTTATTTTTTTCAAGTATACTTTGCTTTGAATATTCAATCAGGTCTGTATCCAGAACTTGCTTGACTTCTTGGGTAATCTGGATAATTTTAAGAGCTTCTCCTGACTTAACACTACATGGACACAGGCAAAGACATCTTTAAAATCACATGCTGCCCTAAATGTTCATTTGTTGTTATTTAGAATCAGTTTCAGAGAACATTTGCTTGACCTTGATTTAATTTAAGACTGGGTCCCAGGAGAAGAGAGGTGTACCAATGTTCTGGAGTTCTGATAGTAATACCTGGCAAACTTCAAGCAAAACACAGATGTTAACATTGCCTCAGATGCCAGGTGCTGGTTACTTCAAAATACCAAATAGCAAACTGAACAGATGGTCCAGAACATCTCCACCTAAGACCTTCATAACTGAATTGCTGAATAATACTTAGGGATAAAAAACTGGAGAACTCATTTGGGTTTTAAAAAAAGTTTTTTTTCTCTTCAGTTTTGTTGAAAGAATTTTCCTCCCCAACCAAATATATGAATTGCATTACATTCAAGAATTTTGGATAAGCTTATTCCACTCTTAGGGAAATAAACCTCACAGAACATCTGGCAAGTACAATTAATCTTTTAAAAAATGATTATAGAACACATAATTTCAGAACAAGTCAGTATAGGAAGAAATGAAAAAAAAATCAAAGTCATTGCTGGTTTTTTTCTTTTAGATTGCAGTTTAAAATGTGGTCTTGAATGGTTTTTACTTTTTTCATTTTGAGGCACTTATGCTATATTCCTCATCGAGTCTGCAAAATTACATTTTTTTTTAAGTTCAGTGTACTTCCTACAATCACTTACTTCCTGCAATCTGATTTGATTATCATGTTGGCCATAATGATTCCTTGATGTCTTTAAGTAAGAAACTTTACAATGAATATGGAAATTAACAAAACATGACTTCTTATCCTCCACATAAATTATTTCCTTAAGGAAAGACAGGGTACTTGAAAACACAAACAGAAGCTACCACCACATAGAAACTTTATTAAAATATTGACAGTTGATTCCAGAAGTACAATGTCAAGAGAAATTTGGGATGATAATGCATGATGTCCTAAGGAGAATATTGAATGTCTAGATTATATGAGGTCATCTCTGCATTAACTTTTGTTTTATTATTCAACTCTAAAACCAGACACCTCCAAAGAAAAGTTGATTATTTTTACATTGATGAACTGGAAGTGAGTTGGATCTTCTTTATGTTGAAGATATCCACTTCCATCAGAATACCTCTTCATACAACATTGAAGTGTACAGCGATCTTCTGGTTCTATTCATTTGACACAGCATCAGTTGATGTAAGTCTCTCCAAGCCTCTCAGTATTCCTCCTGCTGGTCATTTCTTATAGAGCAATAATATTCCATAACCTTCATATACCATAATTTACCCAACCATTCTGCAATTGATGGACATCCATTCATCTTCCAGTTTCTGGCCACTACAAAAAGAGCTGCAACAAACATTTTGGCACATATAGGTCCATTTCCCTTCCTCAGTATTTCTTTGGGATATAAGCCCAATAGCAGCAATGCTGGATCAAAGGGTATGCACAGTTTGATAACTTTTTAGGCATAGTTCCAAATTGCTCTCCAGAATGGTTGGATTCTTTCACAACTCCACCAACAATGTATTAGTGTCCCAGTTTTCCCAAATCCCCTCAAACATTCATCATTATTTGTTCCTGTCATCTTAGCCAATCTGACAGGTGTGTAGTGGTATCTCAGAGTTGTCTTAATTTGCTTTTCTCTGATCAGTAGTGATTTGGAACACTCTTTCATATGAGTGGATATAATTTCAATATCATCATCTGAGAATTGTCTGTTCATATCCTTTGACCACTTATCAATTGGAGAATGGTTTGATTTCTTATAAATTAAGATCAGTTCTCTATATATTTTGGAAATGAAACCTTTATCAGAATCTTTAACTGTAAAAATATTTTCCCAATTTGTTACTTCCCTTCTAATCTTGTTTGCATTAGTATTGTTTGTACAGAAACTTTTTAGTTTGATGTAATCAAAATCTTCTATTTTGTGGTCAATAATGATGTATATTTCTCCTTTGGTCATAAATTACTTCCTCCTCCACAGGTCTGAGAGGTTGACTATTCTCTGTTCCTCTAATCTATTTATGATCTCATTATTTATGCCTAAATCATGGACCCATTTTGATCTTATCTTGGTATATGGTGTTAAGTGTGGAATCATATCTAATTTCTGCCATACTAATTTCCAGTTTTCCCAACAGTTTTTTTCCAAATAATGAATTTTTATCCTTAATGTTGGTATCTTTGGGTTTGTCAAAGACTAGATTGCTATAGATGTACCCTTTTTTGTCCTTTGTATCTAATCTGTTCCACTGATCGACTGGTCTATTTCTTAGCCAATACCAAATGGTTTTGGTGACTGCTATATAATATAGCTTTAGATCAGGTACACCTAGATCACCTTCATCTGCCTTTTTTTTCATTAGTTCCCTTGTAATTCTCAACCTTTTATTCTTCCATATGAATTTTGTTGTTATTTTTTCTAGGTCATTAAAATAGTTTCTTGGGAGTCTGATTGGTATAGCACTAAATAAATAGATTAGTTTGGGGAGTATTGTCATCTTGATTATATTCGCTCGGCCTATCCAAGAGCACTGAATGTCTTTCCAATTATTTAAATCTGACTTTATTTTTGTGGCAAGTGTTTTGTAATTTTGCTCATATAATTCCTGACTATTCTTTGGTAGATATATTCCCAAATACTTTATACTCTCAACATTTGCTTGGAATGGAATTTCTCTTTGTAACTCTTGCTGTTGAGTTTTGTTGGTGACATATAAAAATGCTGAGGATTTATGTGGATTTATTTTATATCCTGCAACATTGCTAAAATTCTGAATTATTTCTACTAGCTTTTTAGCAGAGTCTTTGGGGTTCTCTAAGTATACCATCATGTCATCTGCAAGGAGTGATAGTTTGGTTTCCTCATTTCCTACTCTAATTCCTTCAATCTCTTTTTCGGCTCTTATTGCCAAGGCTAGTGTTTCTAGTACTATATTGAATAGTAATGGTGATAGTGGGCAACCTTGTTTCACTCCTGATCTTACTGGGAAAGGTTCCAGGTTATCACCATTACATATTAAGCTTACTGATGGTTGTAAATATATGCTCCTGATTATTCTAAGGAATAGTCCATTTATTCCTATACTCTCAAGCATTTTTAGTAGGAATGGATGTTGGATTTTGTCAAATGCTTTTCCTGCATCTATTGAGATAATCATATGGTTTTTATTAATTTGATTAGTAATATGGCCAATTATACTAATAGTTTTCCTAATATTAAACCAGCCCTGCATTCCTGGTATAAATCCTACTTGATCATAGTGTATTATGCTGGGGATGATTTTCTGAAGTCCTTTTGGTAATATCTTATTTAAGATTTTAGCATCAATATTCATTAAGGAAATTGGTCTATAATTTTCCTTCTCAGTTTTTGATCTACCTGGTTTAGGTATCAGTACCATGTCTGTGTCATAAAAGGAGCTTGGTAGGGCTCCTTTATCCCCTATTTTTTCAAATAGTTTATATAACATTGGGGCTAATTGTTCTTTAAATGTTTGGTAGAATTCACATGTAAATCCATCTGGTCCTGGGGATTTTTTCCTGGGGAGTTGATTAATAGCTTGTTCTATTTCTTTTTCTGAAATGGGACCATTTAAGCAATTTATCTCCTCCTCTGTTAATCTAGGGAGCCTATATTTTTGGAGGAAGTCATCCATTTCACTTAAGTTGTCAAATTTATTGGCATAAAGTTGGGCAAAGTAATGCCTTATTATTTCTCTAATTTCCTCTTCATTGGTGGAAAGATCCCCCTTTTCATTTGTAATACTAACAATTTGATTTTCCTCTTTCCTTTTTCTGATCAAATTTACCAAAGGTTTATCTATTTTTTTGGCTTTTCATAAAACAAACTCTTGGTTTTATTTATTAATTCAATAGTTTTTTTACTTTCAATATTATTGATTTCTCCTTTTAATTTTTGTATTTCAAGTTTAATTTTTGGTTGGGGGTTTTTAATTTGGCCTTTTTCTAGCTTTTTAAGTTGTAGTCCCAATTCGTTAATCTTCTCTTTCTCTATTTTCTTCAAATAAGCCTCTAAAGATAACATTTCCCCTTATTACCGCTTTAGCTGCATCCCACAGATTTTGGTATGATGTCTCATCATTGTCATTATCTTGGGTGAAATTATTAATTGTTTCTTTAATTTGCTGTTTCACCCAGTCATTCTTTAAGATGAGATTATTCATTTTCCAATTACTTTTTTGTCTATTTACCCCTAACTTCTTACTAAATGTAGCTTTAATTGCATTGTGATCTGAGAAGGAGGCATTTATTATTTCTGCCTTCCTACATTTAATTTTGAGATATTTATGTCCTAATATATGGTCAGTTTTTGTATAGGATCCATGAACTGCTGAGAAGAAAGTATATTCCTTTCTATCGTCATTCAGTTTTCTCCAAAGGTCTATCATACCTAGTTTTTCTAATGTTCTATTTACTTTTTATATTTCTTTCTTATTTGTTTTGTGGTTTGATTTGTCTAAATCTGAGAGTGCAAGGTTGAGATCTCCCACTATTATAGTTTTACTGTCTCTTTCTTCTTGCAAGTCTCTTAACTTCTCCTTTAGGAAGTTAGATGCTATACCACTTGGTGCATATATGTTTAGTATTGATATGGCTTCATTGTTTATGCTACCTTTTAGCAGGATATAATTTCCTTCCTTATCTCTTTTAATTAGATCAACTTCTGCTTTTGCTTGATCTGAGATAATGATGGCTGCCCCTGCTTTTTTGGCTTTACCTGAAGCATAATAGATTCTGCTCCAACCTTTTACCTTTACTCTGCATGTATCTCCCTGCTTTAAGTGTGTTTCCTGTAAACAACATATTGTAGGGTTCTGACTTTTGATCCAGTCTGCTATCTGTCTTTGTTTGATGGGAGAGTTCATCCCATTCACATTTACAGTTAAAATTACTAATTCTGTATTTCCTGCCATCATATTATCTCCAGATTATACTTTTTCCCTTGACCTTCCTGAACCCCTTCCCCAATATTTAATTTATAGACCCCACTTGTGACGTGCAGCCCTCCCTTTTTTAGTATCCTCCCCCCTCCTTCCAAGTCCATTCCCTTATTCACCTTTTCCTTTTCCCTTTTCCTCTCCCCCCTTTTAATGAGGTGAGAGAGAATTCTCTGAAAAACAAATATGCTAATTATTTACTCTTTGAGCCTCTTCTGATGAGAGTAAGGTTCACACAATGTTTCTCCCCCTCTCTAAATTCCCTCAGATATGGTATATTTTCTATGCCTCTTCCTGGGATGCAGTTTCCCTCTTTTTATCACTCCTTCCCCTTTTTCTGATACTACCCCCTTCCCTTTACTACTCTTCCCACTTTTTTTTTTAATATCAGTAAAGTCAAATTATCCATCCGGACTTTCTATATATCCACAACAGAGATACAGTTCTCAAGGGTTCTGTGTACCTTTTTCTGTTTCTCTTCAGTTTTGTGGATGTAGATCAAATTTTTTGTTTAAGTCTGGTTTTTTTTCTTAGAAACATATGGAATTCCTCTATTTCATTGAATGACCATCTTCTTCCATGGAAAAAGATGCTAAACTTTGCTGGATATTTTATTCTTGGTTGCAATCCTTGATCTTTTGCCTTTAGGAATATCAGGTTACAGGCCCTTCTATTTTTTAATGTGGAGGCAGCCAGATCTTGTGTGACCCTTATTGTGGCACCTTGGTATTTAAATTGTTTTTTTCTAGCTGCTTGCAAGATTTTCTCCTTTGTGTGGTAATTCTGCAGCTTAGCCACAATATTCCGTGGTGTTCTTTTTTAAGGGTATTTTTCAGAAGGAGTTCGATGAATTCTTTCAACGCCTATTTTCCCTTCTGTTTCTATTATCTCTGGACAGTTCTCTTTAACGATTTCCTGTAAAATAGAATCTAGGTTCTTTTTTTGGTCATAGTTTTCGGGAAGTCCAATGATCCTCAGATTATCTTCTCTCCTAGATCTATTTTCCAGGTCTATAGATTTTCCCAGTAAGTATTTGACGTTATTCTCCAGCTTTTCTTTCTTTTTTGTTTTTTTTGTTTTTGTTTTTGTTTTTGTTTTGGTTTTGGTTTTGTTTGACTGATTCTTGGGTTCTCAAAGAATCATTCATTTCTATTTGTTCCATCCTGATTTTTAAGGAGTTATTTTCTTCATTCACATTTTTTAGTTCTTTTTCTGTATTCCCAATTGAGTTTTTAAATGAATTATTTTGCTCTATTGAATTTTTTTCCATTTCCCTAATTTTTTTTTAGAGAATTATTTTCTTTTTCCAATTCAGAAATCCTATTTTCTTGAGATTT
The DNA here is from genome assembly GCF_048593235.1 of Sminthopsis crassicaudata. Taxonomy (NCBI): domain Eukaryota; kingdom Metazoa; phylum Chordata; class Mammalia; order Dasyuromorphia; family Dasyuridae; genus Sminthopsis; species Sminthopsis crassicaudata. The sequence continues at coordinate 419,885,239 of NC_133619.1, forward strand.
TTTAATGTTTTCCAATTCCGAAATCCTACTTTCCTGTGATTTTTTAACCTTTCTAATTCACAAATTTTTTTCCCTGAATCTCCTGTGGATTCTTTATTTTTTCCAACTCAAATTTCAGAATATTGTTATTCTCTATTAAAGCTTCTCTTTCCCTTCCCCATTTTTCTTCAAACTCTCTTAAATTTTTAATAGTCTCTTCTAGGAGAGAGTTATGTCATGGGGGGCAGGTACCGTTCCCCTTTATTTAGGCTGTTATCTGCTGACTCTCTGCTATTAAATTCCTCAGGGTTGGATACCAGCTCTTTCTCTGTGTAGAATGAATCAATAGTTCTCTTTAGCTTTTTACTCATGGTTAAAATATCTTTTGGGGTCTGTCCTTGGGGTAAGACGTTTATTTCTTTACCAGCTTCCTCCCAGACTGGATGGATGCAGCCGCTGCTGTGCCTGAGCTAAGAGAGAACTATGGCAGAGAGTTCCCCTCCCCCTCCCTGGAAGTGCCTCAGAGGTGATTAGTACAGCTGCACTGTGAGGGTTGCCCAGTGAAGGACCCCTGTGTCCTAGAGACTTCCCTGAGGCAAACAGTAAACAGTAAAGGCATCACAAAGCCCAGCCAATATGTCCTGTGGGGCATGGATATCAGCAGCTGATATGAAAAGCCCCTGCACTCAAACTGGAAGTGTCTGCCCAGAAACCGAGGTCCCTATTTCAAAGGTTCGGCTTCTCTGGGATTTTTGAGGCTGAGTTCCACAGCCTCCAGCCAAGCCAGGCACTGTGTGAATTAGATGTTGCCTTGGGTCATGTCCCCGCTTTTCAAGCTCTTAACTACCCCCAGGTGAAGCCCCAGGCAGCAGAAGCCGGGCACAACTGCAGTGCCAAGATCTGTTAGGTCACTTCTGGATTGGGGTGGTTCTAATATCTGGCTTTATATTTTAAAGTGGATTGATTTCTCTTCTGGACTGCTGTTTTATAAGCAGAGAAGATGTGACAGCCTGTGCCAGATTCCTCTATCTCAGTGGCTTCTCTGATCCCAGAGCCTTCCCCAGCCTGATGGGCGCAGTGTGTTAGCACCTCACCCTGTCTGTGCTGGCCTTTTTTTTTCCTCCCTTGGGAACCGACCTTTTCTGTTGAAACTCCAGATTCTCCTCAGCTGGTAAGTCATGCTTCCAGACCTTGTGGTTTCTATCATTCCAGCATTATTTTCGAGTCTGATTTAACTAATTGGTAATGAGGGAAGAAGGGAGCTCACAAAATTGCGTGTATCTTCTCCGCCATCTTGTCTCTGCCCCGCATATAAATTCCTAAAGGAGAAGTGAAGAGAGTTGCAAGAAAAAAATTGGCAGCAAAAGTATAATAGTGGGAGATCTCAAACTTGCTCTCTCTCTCAGAACTAGATAAATCAAACCATAAAATAAATAAGAAAGAAGTTAAAGAAGTAAATAGAATGCTAGAAAACTAGATATGATAGATCTTTGGAGAAAATTGAATGGAGACAGAAAGAATTTCACTTTCCTCTTGGCAGTTCATGGAACTTATATAAAAATCGACCATATATCAGGACATAAAGACCTCAAAATCAAATGCAGAAAGGCAGAAATAGTAAACGCATCCTTTTGAGATCACAAGGCAATGAAAATTATATTCAATAAAAAGCCAGGGGAAAACAGAATAAAAAATAATTGGGAACTAAATAATCTTATCCTAAAGAATGATTGGGTGAAGCAACAAGTCATAGACACAATCATTAATTCCGTCAAAGAGAATGACAATAATAAGATGACATAGCAAATTTTGTGGGATGCAGCCAAAGAGGTAATAAAAAGCTGTTAGAAATAATCCACAACTTTAGCAACATTGCAGGATACAAAATAAATCCACATAAATCATCAGCATTCTTATACATCACTAACAAAATCTAACAGCAAGAGACACAAAGAGGCAATATCTCTAGATGCTTAGTTGTATAAAATAGAGAAAAAGAAGATAAAAAAATTGGGCTTGCAATTAAAAAAGCTAGAAAAAGTATAAATAAAAAACCTCACTCAAATAGTAAACTTGAAATTCTAAAAATAAAAGGAAAGATCAATAACATTGAAATTAAAAAAATATTGAATTAATAAATAAAACTAAAAGTTGGTTTTATGAAAAAAAAAACAAACAATATAGATAAACCTTTATACTGATTAGAAAAAGTAAAGAGGAAAATCAAATTGTTAGTCTCAAAAATGAAAAGGGAGAGCTTTCCACCAATGAAGCAGAAATAAGAGCAATAATTAGGAGTTACTTTGCCCAACTTTATGCCAATAAATTTGACAACCTAAGTGAAATGGAGGGATGTCTCCAAAGATATAGATTTCTCAGATTAACAGAAGAGTTTATATATTACTTAAATAGTCCCTTTTAAGAAATAGAATAAATAGAACAAGAAATAGAAAAAAGAAATAGAACAAGCTATTAATCAACACCCTAAGAAAAAAATCTCCAGGACCAGATAGATTTATATGAATTCTACCAAACATTTAAAGAATAATTAACTCCAATATTCTATAAACTATTTGAAAAATAGGGAATGAAGGATTCCTACATAATTCCTTTTATGACACAGACATAGTACTGAAACCTAAACCAGGTAGGACAAAAATAGGCATAGAAAATTATAGACCAATCTCCCTAATGAACATTGATGTAAACATCTTGAATGAAATATTAGCAAAGATATTACAGGTAATCATCCCCAGGATAATATACCACAATTAAGGAAAATTTATACCAGGAATTCATGGCTGATTCAATATTAGCAAAGCTATTAGCATAATTGACTAAATCAATAACCAAATTAACAAAAATCATGATCATCTCAATAGATTCAGAGAAAGCATTTGACAAAATCCAACACCCATTCCTATTAAAAATATTAGAGAGTATAGGAATAAATGGACTTTTCCTTAAAATAGCCAGTAGCATCTATATAAAACCACTAGCAAGCATTATATCTGATGGGAACAAATGGGAATCATTTTCAATAAAATCAGGGATGAAACAAAATTGCCCACTATCATCATTGATATTCAATATTGTACTAGAAATGCTAATCTTGGCAATAAGAGAAGAGAAAGAGATAAAAGGAATTAGAATGGGTGAGGAGGAAACCAAATTACCACTCTTTGCAGATATGATAATATACAGAACCCCAGAGAATTAACTAAAAAGCTATTAGAAATAATCCACAACTTTAGCAAAGTTGCAGGATACAAACTAAATCCACATAAATCATCAACATCCTTACACATCACCAACAAAATTCAACAGCAAAAGATACAAAGAGAAATTTCATTTAAAATAACTGTTGAATCTGTCTGCCCAGGTTGCATATACCTTCGGATTCTAATGTTTATTGTGCAACAAGAAAATGATATTCGCACACATGTATTGTACCTAGACTATATTGTAACACATGTAAAATGTATGGTATTGCCTGTCGTCGGGGGGAGGGAATAGAGGGAGGGGGGGTAATTTGGAAAAATGAATACAGGGGATAATATTATAAAATATATATATATATATATATATATATATATATATATATATATATATATAATAAAAAAAATTGTTAAAAAAAATAAAATAAAATAACTGTTGATAATATAAAATATTTGGGAATTTATATGCCAAGGGAAAGTCGGGAACTGTATAAGCAAAATTACAAAATACTTTCCGCACAAATAAAGTCAGGGCTAAGCAATTGGAAAAATATAAAATGTTCATAGGTAGGTTGAGCAAATATAATAAAGATGACAATACTCCCTAAACTAATCTATTTATTTAGTGCTATATCAATCAAACTCCCAAGAAACCTAGAAAAAATAACAACAGAATTCATCTGGAAGAACGAAAGATCAAGAATTTCAAAGGAATTAATAAAGAGAAAAGCAAATGAAGGTGACATAGCTGTACCAGACTTAAAACTATAGCATAAAGCAACGATCATCAAAATTATTTGGTACTGGCTAAGAAATAGAGAAGTTGATCAGTGGAATAGGTTAGGTTCACAGAACAAAATAGCTAATGACTATAGCAATCTAATATTTGAGAAACTCAAAAGCCCCAGCTTTTGGGATAATTTTTCTTGATCCTATTTTTGCTGTGCAACAAGATACATATCAATATGTTTTCACTTAATGAATCTAACATATATTTCAACATGTTTAACATGTATTGGACTACCTGCCATGATTATAATCTGCTCTCAGGAACTCCCTACATTAGTATTGGTCTTTCAGGAATCTGGATATTTTAGTCCTATTGCAGTGTGGAACTGCCAAACCAAAGTGATCTTCCAGTTGCAATCTCCTTCAGAGGTTACAGTTGTGTGTTACCATGTACAGTAAGTGTGGAGTATAAAAAAGAATTAAAGACAGTATAAAATGAGGCAGTCATCAGACTGTTTGGACCTACCAGAATATATAGACTGAAATATTGTGGTCAGTAAATAAGAATCACACAGAGACACATAGATACATACAGACATAGACACACACGCCTGAACACCCATACAAATACCCACATACCCATGCATCCACACAGCCTCACCATAAAACACTTCATAATGTTGCCTTAACATTATAGTCCTTCTTGATTTTTCATTTGGCAATTATTTTGTATTTTATATATGTTTCATAATAATTTATATGTGTATCTATTGTTTACCCTAGTTGAAGCTGAGTGACTTGAGGGTGGGTAATCATGTTTTTGTCTTTGTATATCCAATATTTAATTTTGTTCCTGACAATAAATTGATTGATTTTAATTTAATTAAAAACATACTATGGTAGCTACATGGTGCAGTGGGTAGAGTACCAGCCCTGGAGTCAGGAGGACCAGAGTTCAAGTCTGGCCTCAGACACTTAACACTTCCCAGCTATGTGACCCTGGGTAAATTACTAAGCCCTATTTGTCCCAGAAAACCTACCTTTCCAGACTGGGACTCATTTTATCTTGAAAAGAAATGAAGTATTATTCTGTCTTAAATCATCTCCATCTTTGGTGCTTGCTTGCTTTGCAAATATTTGAAGAATTAGATTAATTAATGCTTTCTAGCATTTCATTGGAAAGAAGGAAACAAGAATTTATTAAGCATCTACTATTTGCCAAGCACTGTACTAAGTGCTTTACAAATATCTCACCTACATTTATAAGGATCTCATTTCACTTACAAATGTCACTACAACCTTAAGAGGTAAATGCTATTATTATTCTTATTTTAAAGTTTAGGAAATTGAGGAAAACAAGTTAAGTGATTTTCTTGGGTAACAGAGCTAAAAAATATCTAGATTCGATACAGGTCACACAGTTAGGAAATGTTTGAGGTAGAAAGTCAGATCTTATTGATTTCAGACATAGTAATCTTATCTACTGTCCTGCCTAACTGATTTTCCATTGAGCCAATTTATTCTCTATTGGAACTAAGCAAAAGGCTAGTCTTTTTAAAAATCAATGTAAAATTAGAAAATTAATTCCATACCTCAACTTCAATATTTTAAGGATCTCTAATTCAGCAATTTGGATATTCTCTCCACCAAAACAAATCTTCCATTATTTACTAAATAGTATTTGAGATTTTTTTTTTGGCTATAAAATTTATTACTCTGATAAAAACCTAATGATGTCTCTGAATTTAGGTAAGCTGGTTCTTACACACACACACGCGCACACACACACACACACACACACACACACACACACAGACACACACTTCCTTCTGAGTCTATTTATCTTTATCTATATATTTCACTGAGCCTATCCTTTCAGGCAATTTTAGATTGCCATAAGAACAACTTAATGTAAAGGGAAAAAGAGTAGATTTGAATCTGGGCTTTACTCCTTATTTCTTGCTGATATCACTTGGTCAAAATACATAACTTCTCATCATGCAAATAAAGAAAACTTATTAAATATTGGATGAATTAAATTGATCTGATGATCTTCAAGTTCCATTCTCTAAACTTATGATTATATACTTTGTCAGATCTTGTAATTTAGCTCACTTAACACTTAAAAATCTAGGGTCACTTTTGCACAAGCAGAAAGCATCATAATAATATTTTAGTAAAGTTAATAAACTAATAACTCATTAATCCCATTAATAAAACCCATTAATCATTTATGATAAGTCTATTTGGGTTGGAGATTTATGAAGTAGTTGGTACATATGAGTTTTTAAGAAAATTGTTATAATGTATAACTGATTTTTATATAGCAATCAAATGTGCAAAAACAAAAATTAAAACAATATGAAATTAAAAAATAATGCTCATATCTTTAGTACAAAGTGGAATTTTCTTAACTTTTGTTTTGAAATAACTTATAACAAAATTTTCTAGGGTTCCAAATATTAAAAATGTAACCTATGATGCACGTGTTCGGTGTAAAAATATTGCTAAGGCAGTAAGAAATGAAAAAGAGATGAAAGGAATTTGAGTAAATACTAAGGAAACAAAGTTATCACTCTTTGCAGATGATATGATGGTACAGTTAGTAGAGAATCTGCTAAAAAGCTATTAGAAATAATCCACAACTTTAGCAAAATTGCAGGGTACAAAATAAATCCACATAAATCATCAATATTCTTATAAATCATTAACAAAATCCAACAGCAAGAGATACAAAGAGAAATGCTATAAAATAACTGTTGATAATAAAAAAATATTTGGGAATTTATCTGCCAAGGGAAAGTCAGAAACTATATAAGCGAAACTACAAAACACTTTCCATACAAATAAAATCAGATTTAAGCAATTGGAAAAATACCAAGTGCTGTTGGATAGGTCGAACAAATATAATAAAGATGACAATACTCTCTAAACTAACCTATTTATTTAGTGCTATGCCAATTAAACTCCAAAGAAACTATTTTACTTACCTAGAAAAAATAACAACAAAATTCACCTGGAAGAACAAAAGTTCAAGAATTACAAAGGGGGGCACTTCGGGCCAAGATGATGGCGTGGAGGCAGACAGAGGCTTGAACTCCGTGTTTTCTCTCAAGACTTATTTCATGAAAAGCCTTAGAGTTAATGCTTGACCAGAAAAGAAACCCACAAACAATCACCAACTTAACACATCCTTGAAATTCACCAGAGAACGTCTGTGTTTGCTCGGGGGAGGGTCGAACAGACTGGGTGCAGACTGAGGGCAGGCAGCTCACACAGCTAAAACCAGAGGGGAGAGGAGTACGATCTCTTCTGTTTCTGTAAAAAGACATTTATGCCAGTGTGGATGTTCCATCTCGGAAGCAAGCCAGGAGCAGCAGAGAAAGTATAATCACTGGAGATGAAGAATAAAACCCTGGAAAGCCAGCTTCTCTGGTGACCCGGCCACCCCCATCCCCACTCAGAGTGACTCAGCCCGTTCTCAGAGCCTCAGAGAGAAGACACAGCACAGCCATCACTGCCCTGTTAGTGCCTCGCTGCTGTCTCCCTCAATCTGTACAGAGAGCTTGGTACACCACCGAACCCCATCCCCCCCCAGAAACAGACCAATTGTTTCTCTTGTCAATTTGTTTTCTTCCATTCTTGCTCTGAGAAAATGAACAAAAAATTCAAAAGGGCTCTAACCATTGACAGCTTCTGTATGGAGAGAGAGCAGACTTCAAAGATTGAGGAGACTAAAATTAGATTGTCTCCAGAGGAATCCCCTAAGGGGGATATGATCTGCTCCTCAATACAAAACAATCTCATAGAGGAAATCAAAAAGGCTCTCACAAGAGAGCTAGAAGAGAAATGGGAAAAGGAAAGGGAAGCTTGGCAAGAGAGCCTGGAGAAGTCATTCCACACATTTAAAGACAGAGTGGATAAAGAAAACAAATCATTGAGAAATAAAATTAGTGAGCTGGAAAAAGTAAACAGCTCTCTAAAAAATAAAATGGATGAAATGGAAAAAAATTCTATAGAAGAAAAAAACTCACTTAAAAACTCAAATGGACAATTACAAAAAGATATACAAAAAGTGAGTGAAGAAAATACATCATTGAAAATTAGACTCAAACAAGTAAAAATTAATGACTCAAGGAGAAACCAAGAAGTAGTCAAGCAAAACCAGAAAAACAAAACAATTGAAAAGAATGTCAAGTACCTTATTCGAAAGACAACCGACCTGGAAAACAGATCCAGGAGAGACAATTTGAGAATAATCGGACTCCCTGAAAAATGTGAGGAAAAAAAGAGCCTGGACACTATTTTCCAAGAAATTATCAAAGAGAACAGCCCAGATGTTTTGGAAACAGAGGGTAAAATGGACATTGAAAAAAATTCATCAGTCATCTACTGAAAAGGACCCTAAAATCAAAACGCCAAGAAATATACTGGCCAAGTTCAAGAACCATCAGACAAAGAAAAAATATTGGAAGCTGCTAGAAAAAACCAATTCAGATATGGAGGAGCCACAATAAGGATAACCCAGGATCTAGCAGTGTCCACATTAAAAGAATGAAGGGCCTGAAATATGATATTCCAAAAGGCTAAGGAACTTGGTATGCAGCCAAGAATAACTTACCCAGCAAAAATGAGCATCGTTTTCCAGGGAAGAAGATGGACATTTAACGAAATAAATGAATTCCATCTATTTTTGATGAAAAAAGCAGACCTACACAAAATGTTTTATCTTCAAATACAGAACTCAAGAGATTTCTAAAAAAGGTAAAAAGAAATCTTGAGAACTATATTTCTGCCATAAAGATATGTAAAGAACACATGTATAATTTTTCCTAGAAAGTAGAGGTGGAAAGGAAATTATATCATAAAAATGGGCAAAGTGATGGTACTACATCTCATGAAGAGGCAAAGGTAACCTATTATATCTGAGAGAAAGAAAGGAGGGAGATGAACATAGTGTGTATCAATAGACATCTTCAATTTATGGTGAAACTTCTGCTTCATTGAAAAGTGAGAGGGAAGGAGTAAGCTAAGGGGAAGGCAATACAGAAATTGTGAGAAAAAGGGATAAAATAGGAAGAGGAACTTTAAGGTGGGGAAGGGATACTAAAAAGGGAGTGCTATGAAAAGCAAGTGGTGTTCACAAGTTTAATACTGGGTAGGGGGGTAAGAGGGAAGGAAAGGGGAAAAACATAAGCAGGGGTTAACAGGATGGCAAGCAATATAGAATTAGTCATACTAACCATAAATGTGAATGGCATAAACACCCTCATAAAGAGGAAGCAGTTAGCAGTTTGGATTAAAAGCCAGAATCTTATGATATGTTGTTTGCAGGAAACACACCTGAAACAGGGAGAAACATTTAAACTGAAAGTAAAAGGGTGGAGCAGAATCTACTATGCTTCAGGTAAAGCCAAAAAAGCAGGGGTAGCCATCCTCATCTCAGATCAAGCAAAAAACAAAAATTGATCTAATTAAAAGAGATAAGGGCATTTTATCCTGAAAAAGGGTAGCATCAATTATGAAGCAGTAGCAATATTAAACATATATGCGCCAAGTGGTGCAGCATCTAAATTTTTAAAAGAGAAATTAAGAGAACTGCAAGAAGAAATAGACAGCAAAACTATAATAGTGGGAGATCTCAGCTTTGCACTCACAGAGTTAGATAAATCAAACCACAAAATAAATAAAAAAGAAGTCAAAGAGGTAAATAGAATACTAGAAAAGTTTGATATGATAGATCTTTGGTGAAAGCTAAATGGAGACAGAAAGGAGTACACTTTCTTCTCAGCAGTTCATAGAACCTATACAAAAATTGATCATATACTAGGACATAAAAACCTCAAAATCAAATGCAGTAAGGCAGAAATAGTAAATGCATCCCATTCAGACTACAATGCAATTAAAATTACATTTACTAAAAAGCCAGGGGAAAATAGAACAAAAATAATTGGAAACTAAATAATCTTATACTAAAGAATGTTTGGGTAAAACAGCAAATCATAGACATAATTAATAACTTCACCCAAGAAAATAACAATAATGAGACTTCATACCAAAATGTATAGGATACAGCCAAAGCAGTAATAAGGGCAAGTTTTATATCTCTAGATGCCTACATACATAAAATAGAGAAAGAGAGGGTCAATGAATTGGGCTTACAAATAAAATTTCTAGAAAAGGAACAAATTAACCCCCCCCAGACAAACACGAAACTTGAAATTCTAAAAATAAAAGGTGAGATTAATAAAATGGAAAGTTAAAAAAACTATTGAATCAATTAATAAAACTAAGAGTTGGTTCTATGAAAAAAAAAACAGAAAAAGCAAATTGTTAGTCTTGAAAATGAAAAGGGAGAACTCACCACTAATGAAGAGGAAATTTGAACAATAGTTAGGAGCTACTTTGTTCAACTTTATGCCAATAAATTTGATAACTTAAATGAAATGGAAGAATACATTTAAAAATATAGCTTGCCCAGATTAACAGAGGAATAAGTAAATAGTCTAAAAAGTCCCATCTCAGAAAAAGAAATAGAACAAGCTATTAACCAACTCCCTAAGAAAAAATCCCCAGGACCAGATGGATTTACAGGTGAATTCTAACAAACATTTAAAAAACAACTAACTCCAATGCTATATAAACTATTTGAAAAAATAGGGATTGAAGGAGTCCTACCAAATTCCTTTTATGACACAGACATGGTTCTGATACCTAAACCAGGTAAATTGAAAACTGAGAAAGAAAACTATAGACCAATTTCCTTAATGAATATTGATGCTAAAATCTTAAATAAGATATTAGTAAATAGACTTCAGAAAATCATCTCCAGGATAATACTCTATGACCAAGTGGGATTTATACCAGGAATGCAGGGCTGGTTTAATATTAGGAAAACTATTATTATAATTGACCATATTAATAATCAAATTAATAAAAACCATATGATCATCTCAATAGATGCAGGAAAAGCATTTGATAAAATCCAACATCCATTCCTACTAAAAACTCTTGAGAGTATAGGAATAAATGGACTATTCCTTAAAATAATAACAAGCATATATTTAAAACCTTCAGTAAACATCATATGTAATGGCGATAAACTAGAACCTTTCCCTGTAAGATCAGGAGTGAAACAAGGTTGCCCACTATCACCATTACTATGCAATATAGTACTAGAAACACTACCCTTGGCAATAATAATTTTGATTACATAAAATTAAAAAGCTTTTGCCCAAGCAGAACTAATGCAAACAAGATTAGAAGGGAAGTAACAAATTGGGAAAACATTTTTACAATTAAAGGTTCTCATAAAGGCCTCATCTCCAAATTATTCAGAGAATTGACTCTAATTTATAAGAAATCAAGCCATTCTCCAACTGATAAATGGTCAAAGGATATGAACAGAAAATTTTCAGATGATGAATTTAAAACTATTTCCACTCATATGAAAGAGTGTTCCAAATCACTATTGATCAGAGAAATGTAAATTAAGACAACTCTGAGATACCACTATACACCTGTCAGATTGGAGATGATAGGAACAAATAATGATGAATGTTGGAGGGGATGTGGAAAAACTGGGACACTGATGCATTGTTGGTGGAGTTGTGAAAGAATCCAACCATTCTGAAAAGCAATCTAGAATTATGCCCAAAAAAAATTATCAAACTGTGCATACCCTTTAATCCAGCAGTGCTACTACTGGGCTTATATCCCAAGGAAATACTGAAGAAGGGAAATGTACCCGTATGTGACAAAATGTTTGTGGCTGCCCTTTTTAGTGGCTAGAAACTGGAAAATGAATGGATGCCCATCAATTTGAGAATGGTTGGGTAAATTATGGTATATGAATGTCATGGAATATTATTGTTCTGTAAGAAATGACCAACAGGATCAATACAGAGAGGCTTGGAGAGACTTACATCAACTGATGCTGAGTGAAATGAGCAGAACCAGGAGATCATTATACACTTCAACAATGATTCTATATAAGGATGTATTCTGATGGAGTGGATATCTTCAACATAGAGAAGAGCTGATCCAATTCCAAATGATCAATGATGGACAGAATCAGTTATACCCAGAAAAGAAACACTTGGAAATGAGTGTAAACTGTTAGCATTTTTTTGTTTTTCTCCCCAGGTTACTTTTACCTTCCGAATCCATTTCTTCCTTTGCAACAACAACAACAACAAAATTTGGTTCTGCACATACATATTGTACTGAGGATATACTATAAGATATTCAATATGTATGGGAATGCCTGCCATCTAGGGGAGGGGGTGGAGGGAAGTAGCAGAAAATTCAGAACAGAAGGGAGTACAATGGATAATGTTGTAAAAAATGTTATAATTATAAAATTAATAAAAAAAGGAAAGGGGAGAATATGCTATGTAATTCACAAGAAATAGTGAGAAGCCAATTAGTGAATACAGATCCTTAAATTTTTAGTATGAGCATTTATAACTTCCAAATCCTACATATCAAGCCTTGATTTATTATTTTTTCTTGATTGTCTAGACCAAAGTAGTCTATGATTAAAATGTCAATTATGGAGATTACACTTAAAAAAATAATTTCAAAGGAATTAATGAAGAGAAAAGCAAATGAAGGTGGCCTAGCTGTACCAGATTTAAATTATATTTTAAAGCAGCGGTCATCAAAACCATTTTATATTGGATAAGAAATAGAACAGTTGATCAGTGGAATAGGTTAGGCTCATAGAACAAAATAGCCAATGATTATAATAATCTAATATTTGACAAATCAAAAAGCTCCACCTTTTGGTATAAGAATTCACTATTTGAATAAAACTGCTGGGAAAACTGGAAACTAGTATGGCAGAAAGTAGGCAAAGACCCATACCTAACACCAAATACCAAGATAAGGTCGAAATGGGTTCATGATCTAGACATAAAGAATGATAGTATAAATAAATTAGAATAACATAGGATAGTTTTCCTCTCAGATTTATGGAGGAGGAAGTAATTTGTGACCAAAGAAGAACTAGAAATCTTTATTGATCATAAAATAGATAACTCTGATTATATTAGGTTAAAAAGTTTTTGTACAAACAAAACTAATGCAGATAAGATTAGAAGAGAAGAAATACTGGGAAAACATTTTACATCCAAAGTATCTAATAAAGGCCTCAGTTCTAAAATATATAAGACAATGACTCAAATTTATAATAGTTCAAGCTATTCTCCAATTGCTAAATGGTCAGATGATATGAACAGACAATTTTGAGATGAAGAATGGTGCTCCAAATCACTATTGATCAGAGAAATGCAAACCAAGACAACTTTGAGATGTTACTACACACCTGTCAGATTGGGCTAAGATGACAGGAAAATATAATGATGAATGTTGGAGGGGATGTGGGAATACTGGGATACTGATACATTGTTGGTGTAACTGTGAAAGGATTCAATTATTCTAGAGAGCAATTTGAAACCGTGCTCAAAAAGTTATCAAACTGTGCATACGCTTTGATCCAGCAGTGTGTCTACTGAGATTGTATCCCAAAGAAATCCTAAAGGAGGGAAAGGGGCCCATATGTGCAAAATTGTTTGTGGCAGCCCTTTATGCAGTGGCTAGAAACTGGAATCTGAGTGGATGCCCATCAATTAGAGAATGGCTGAATAAATTATGATATATGAATATTGTGATATGGGAAACACCTGCCAGTGACTGCTGGAGGTCTAACTCAAACTTGCAGAATGGATCTCTTCTTGTGAAAGGATGATGATATAAGGAGACTTAGAGGCAATTGCTGTTCTTTGACCTTTCTCCTCTTACCTCTGCCTCCAATTTATCTCATTCCCAGTCCATAAGCAACACCTGTGTCAGTAAAGGCTACTTTGTAACTCCTTCAGATGTCATGATTCACATCTGTGGAGGTTCTTGGAGAACTGAGCTTCCCCTTCACCTAGCCATGGTCCTTAATATATGAATGCTATGGAATACAATTGTTCTGTAAGATAGAACTTGCAGGATGATTTCAGAAGGGCCTGAAGAGACCTACATGAACTGATGCTAAGTGAAATGAGCTGATCATTATACATGGTAACAACAAGACTATATAATGATCATTTTTTAATGGATGTGGCTCTCTTCAACTTTGAGGTGATTCAAACAAGTTCCACTCATGCAGTGATGAAGAGAACCATCTACACTCAGCGAGAGAACCATGGGAACAGAGGATAGAACACAACATAGCATTTTCACTCTCTCTGTTATTATTTGCTTGGGTTTTGTTTCTTTCTTCTCAGTTTTTATTTTTCTTTCTTCTTGATCTGATTTTTCTTGCACAACTAGATGGCTGTGTGAGTATGTATACATATATTGGATCTGGCATGTATTTCAGCATATTTAACATGTATTGGATTGTCTTCTGGGTGGGGGAGGGGATGGGGAAAGAAGGGGAAAATTTGTAGCAGGGGGTTAACGTTGGAAAAATTACCCATGCATATGCTTTGTGAATAAAAACTTTAATTAAAAAAGCAAAAAAACATATTGTCAAGATACATATAACCTCAGTCACAAAGTAAATTTCACTCTGCTAAAATTCTGTTGTATATATGATACAACAAATAAAGACAGGCTCTTTGGTCTTTTGGCCCTATTAAAGATTTCTCTGGCTGTTTTGGTTATAAACAAGGAACAGTTTTCAACAAAAGAAAGTCATGCACTTTTATTGACTTGGCATAAAGATGCTAAGGAAGAGATAGAAAGCCAGAATTTTTATCTTTTCCTCAGCTGCCTTCCTCCCCTTCCCCAACTATCACATTAATACTGCTACTAAAACCCATCAGCAGTTTCCATCAGTACAAATCCCTCTGTTAATTTTTTCCCTCTAGTAACAAGGACCACCAAAATGTGTGTGTGTGTGTGTGTGTGTGTGTGTGTGTGTGTGTGTGTGTGTGTGTGTGTGTAAAAGATGATTTTCCTTTTCTGAAGCTTGGACATCAATGGCAGGTGGCATACTAAAACTAAAGACTCTGAATTTGGAATGTGATAGGGAAAAATAAAGATGATGAAAATAAAATATCTGAAACAGATCATGAAAAAGCAATAATGTTTGATTATCTTCTTATTCCAATTAACACCAGAACACAGAAAATTGGAAGGGAATGGGCATGTCAGCAGTAACTATTTAGTTATCTCATCAAGTAAAATTTGGATCTTGATCTAATAATTGAAACTTGAATTTTCTGTTATTACTAGTTATTTTCTTACGATGACCATCTTAAGATAAAATTTCAGATTTATTATTATTATTAAATATTTGTCTCTTGAAAAATAAGATTGCACTGTGTACAATCTTATGTGTGCCTCCACTTTGGAGCTGCTGATTTATATAATAAAAGGAAGATGTAGAAGAAAAAATACAAAGGTGTGCTTTGCATCATTTAAAAATTGTCTATGAAACTCATATATTATATCTCTCATATTCTTTTGTCTAATTCAAATTGTCTAATTTGTCTAATAATGTTTATATCAAATGTTATTGTTTTAGACTTTTAATGAAAGCAATCTAAAAGAAATGATTGCCTTAAGTCCATCATTTGCTAATTGCTACTTGTTCTATGTTTAAAAATGGAAATTTTATTCAAAGTATTTTTAAATTGCTGAGTCACATTTGCTGTCTTATCAAGCTTTATTGATACCTATAAAGTTCCTACTTGCATAATTATTCAGTCTTCTTTAAAAACTTTAGATTTTTTGTGTTTGAAACACAAGCATAAATACTCAAATCACTGTAATAGTGCTGCTGTTTATTCATAATGACACATTTTAGAATATTTGGTGTTTTTGACTGAGCAAGTTGTAGTATATGGTTATGATGAAATATTATTATGCTACAAAACATGATGAACTCAATGATCTTAGAAAACACATGAACAGACTTGCACAACCAAAAAAGTGTGAAATGAATAAAATTAGGAAAGCACATGAATGTACTAATAGCAATATTATTTTAAGAATGACTTTAAGCAAATAAGTCAGTTTAACTATTATAATACTCAAATTAATTATAAAGTACATATGAAGAAAGATACTACCTCTAGAGAAAGAACTGATAAATAGAAGTCTATATAGAATCATTACACACACACACACACCCCTCCCTCTATTTTGTGTAATGGTAGCCATCTCTAAGACTATGGGGAAGGGAAGACAAAAGGGAAAAAAGTAATTTACATTATAATTTTATTATATATTTAAATTAATAACAAATTGTACATAATACATTGCAATTTCATGTACAATCATCTTTTTATTATATTCTGTCACAAAATTGCTTGTTTTATTTCACAAATTAAAATTGAATAAATAAAATTTTCAAAAAAGGAAAAATGGTGGGAGCTCATGAATTATTATTTTGAGTATATGCTGATGCCTCAAAACTTGGATAGCTTTCTGGTGGTCTTTGGATAAGCAGAATATAAAATGATTCTGGCCAGAAGACCTATATGTTAGTCCTACTGAAGAATGTATAGTTTTTCTAGCATGCAAATTTTGGGGGAAAATAATATTATAAATAATAGTAACAATCAGCTTTAGCCTGGCTATTCAAATAACCTTGATGGTATAAAAGTGGAAAATGGTAAAAGCAAAGATATTTACTTTACTTTTCACCATTTCCTGTGAAAGCCTAACTAGCACAAAGCAATGGATGAAAGGAGGTCAAAATAGCTTGCTTTCTTTTGCCAATAAAAGAATGCCATCATTTTACTGTTCTCTGTAGCGAGCTGTCGTCTCCAGAAGCTGCTGGATCGCTCTCTGGGAAGAGATCTGCTGTGTCTTCTACTCAAATCTCTCCGACAGATTCTTCTTCCTGTAATGAACCGTTGTCTCCAGGCAGTTGCTGTTAACTCTTGTCCAAAGAAGTGACTTCCCTTCCTGCAGAGAGCTCCGTCAAGCCTGATGCAATTCAGAGTCTTTCTTCTTGAATCCTGGCTCTGAATCTCCTCCAGCTCTTATCCTTCTCCAGGCCGATCTGCTCTGCGCCCAGTGCTGTCCTCTCTTTTATTCTCCCAGAGAATGGGCGTGGGATAATGCAAGGGCTTCTGGGAAGAACCACCTCAGCCAATGAGCTTGCCCCCTCTATCAAGTCAACCTGAGTTCTCACCTTGTAACTATCCAGACAACCTCAGTTCTCACTTAGTAATCCTAACATCTCCCCCTTTCTTTTGATTTAGAACATAGGACAGTCATGACCTTGAAACATAAATCCATCAATATGGGAAGTATTACAGATAATTACATAAATGACCTTGAAACATAAATCCATCAATATGGGAAGTATTACAGATAATTACATAAATTACATAAGCACATAGTAACATAGTAACGTAACACATGCTAGAAGTATATAACATAATCATAAATTGAAAATTTATAAATGTCCATAAGTCCATTGTCCATTAGTCTCATCTTGTGTGAGGAAGTCCAATGATTCCTGCTGGTTTTAAAGTTCTTTAACAGTCTTCTTATTATCCATGCTCTTTCAGTGTCAGATGTTTCTTAGATCTTCTCCTTTATTTTGAGGTCTTTCTCTTTTTCTGTCTCTCTCTGATGGACAAGGCAAATACGACTTGTTGGCACCCATCTGATTCCTTCTCCTGT
The DNA here is from genome assembly GCF_048593235.1 of Sminthopsis crassicaudata. Lineage (NCBI taxonomy): Eukaryota > Metazoa > Chordata > Mammalia > Dasyuromorphia > Dasyuridae > Sminthopsis > Sminthopsis crassicaudata. The sequence continues at coordinate 419,902,803 of NC_133619.1, forward strand.
TGAAGAAATACAAGCAAACCCTCTCTCCCAGGCAGTTAACCTATCTAATTTCCTTCTATTTACCACTTTCTAAATCTCTTCTCATCATCTGACAATTACATTGGAGTTGTTTGCACTGGGCACAGCCCTGTTGGTTTAAAAGGCCTGTATTCTCCCCAAGTGTAATCCATTTTTGCAATCTGATTGCCTTTTGACTCACTTATCAGGTAATCCCTTTCTACCATGTGATTGCTTTTCTGCTGGTTGATCAAATCAGAGTCCTGACCTTCTAAAGGCTCTTTAGGTGTAACATCAGCTGCCATCATGCCCCAAGTCTTTTTTGCCTGGGGCCCTGGATCTGGGCCCCTCATCCTATTTCCCTGAATTAGTTTACACTCTGATGCCCAATGGAGTCCTCTGTTGCATTTTGGACATGGGGTTTTAGGTCTTCTCTCACCCTGTCTTCTCACTGTATCTCCATACCTACACTGAGCTCTTAGATGTCCAATTTTTCCACATTGAAAACATCGCCGAGTTTCTCTAGAAGTCCCTTGCCAGGAGGGACCCTGTCTTTCCACATTCATCATTGTCCGGGTGTAAAAAGCATTTGTTCCCACTGTAGCACAGCGTCTTATGATCTCCTCTAAAGGAGCATCTTTGTCTAATCCCCATATAATTCTTTTGCAAATCTCATTGGCATTTTCCTTAGCCAGATGTCTGGTCATTATTTCTGTAGCTGAATTTTCTCCAATAGTTCTTTTGACAGCAGTTTGCAAACGTCCCACAAAATCTGCAAAAGGTTCATTGGGACCTTGCTGTATTTTAGTGAAAGCCTCTCCACGATCTTTCTGTCCAGGAAGGACACCCCAAGCTTTTATTGCAGCCTTAGCAATTTGTTCATATATTGTCATGGTATAATTAATCTGTTCCGAATTCTCTCCATATTGACCTTCACCAGCTAAGTGCTCAAAAGTGAATTGTGTGTTAACTCCTATTTCCAAATTGCATCTGACTTGAATTTTACATAATTCATGAAATTCCGCAAGCCATAATAAATTTTCTCCAGGTTCCAGACATGTCCTTGCTATGGATTTCCAATCATTCGGGGTTAGGACTTCATAAGACAAACCATCTAGTAACATTTTGACATAAGCTGATGTAGCCCCATAAAGGGTACAACCTTTTTTCAAATCCTTAATTTTATTCAAATCTAAAGGTGCATATCTTCTCCTTTTTTTACCTACAGAGTCAGTATTTTCAATCACAGGATATGCATGTATAAAATCACTTATATCCTGTCCTTCTCTCTTAGCTTTAACCAATGCTTTTTCTAATCTTGTCATAGGCTTAGGCTTCTTCACAGGCAATTCTGTTTGTGTTTCTGCCTCTTCCCCTCTTTCTTCCTCCATCTCTGAAGGTGGGGTTGATGCGGGCCTGTCAATAATCTGTTCTCTAGGCAGGGTTGAAGCTTCTTCAAGAGAATCATACCATAATTCCTCATTTAAATCCTCTTGCTCTAGGGAAAGATCTTGATCTTTCCTTTTTTCCTCACACTTCCTCCTCTGTTCATTTTTAGAACTTTTCCTTCTCCTACAACTTGCTTGATAGTTTAAGGCTAATTGAACTATGTTGTAGATATAAAATACTTCTGCAGAAATTGAACGAGGCCCATTTTTTGCTTGAAATTCTTTCATTTCATATCCCACTAGCTTCCATTTATCTACATCTATCTTTTCTTCCTCTAAGAACCAAGGGGATGTGCGTCTTAATGCAGCCAAGAGTTTAGCAATCTGTACCCAGGTTACAAGTAAACTCTGCTCCTCAATTATGTTGATTATACTCTCTATAGTACCACTCCTGAATGGAGCTGAGGTTGCTTCTGGGGCTGGGGTTGAGTCGGCTGAGGTCCAGGTATTGAATATAGCTAACATCTGCCCCATTTCAGCTATAAGAGATTCCTGGTTTAGCCCTTAACAAGTTAAGTTCCTTATTTATCTATTAGCACGCTCACTTAATCTTTAACAAAGTTTCCTCGTTACTCACGGTTCTGGGTCAGAGAGACTGAGATCTAGATCGGAAGCTTTTCCACTGGAATCAGGACCGTGTCTGTCCCTGTTCGGGCGCCAAATTGCGAAGGTCTGGTCTAGCTCCTCTTGTCAGGATAAGCAAAAGTCCTTGCCCCACGTTGGGCGCCAAATGTAGCGAGCTGTCGTCTCCAGAAGCTGCTGGATCGCTCTCTGGGAAGAGATCTGCTGTGTCTTCTACTCAAATCTCTCCGACAGATTCTTCTTCCTGTAATGAACCGTTGTCTCCAGGCAGTTGCTGTTAACTCTTGTCCAAAGAAGTGACTTCCCTTCCTGCAGAGAGCTCCGTCAAGCCTGATGCAATTCAGAGTCTTTCTTCTTGAATCCTGGCTCTGAATCTCCTCCAGCTCTTATCCTTCTCCAGGCCGATCTGCTCTGCGCCCAGTGCTGTCCTCTCTTTTATTCTCCCAGAGAATGGGCGTGGGATAATGCAAGGGCTTCTGGGAAGAACCACCTCAGCCAATGAGCTTGCCCCCTCTATCAAGTCAACCTGAGTTCTCACCTTGTAACTATCCAGACAACCTCAGTTCTCACTTAGTAATCCTAACACATTACAACACATCTTAGTAGACTTGTGATTTCATTAATTCAAGGAATTCCGTAGTGAGAAAATACTTTCTACCAAGTTGAGAGCTTCTCTGAAACTTCTGATCTCAGGTAATTGTCTAGAACACAGAAAGACTATAATCTATCATATTTAACTTTTCTTTTTTTAAATTTTATTTAAAGCTTTTTACTTTTTAAAACATATGCGCGGACAATTCTTCAACACTAGCCATTGCAAAACTTTGTGTTCCAATTTTCCCTCCTTCCCCCATGCCTCCCTTAGATGGCAAGTAGTCCAATACATATTAAACATAGTAGAAATATATGTTAAATCTAAAATATGCATACATATTTATAAAATTATCATGCTGCAAAGAAAAAAAATCAAAACAAACCAGAAAAAGAAGCAAAATAAAATGCAAGTGAACAACAACAAAAAAGAGTGAAAAATGCTATGTTGTGAATCACACTCAATTCCCACAGTCCTCTCTCTGGGTGTAGATGACTCTCTTCATCATTGAACAATTAGTACTGATTTGAATCATCTCATTTTTGAAAGGAGCCAATCAGAATTAATTATTATATAGCCTTGTTACGAGTTTCCAGTTACGAACCACTACAAAAAGGGCTGCCACAAACATTTTTTACATATGTGGGTCTCTTTCCCTCCTTTAAAATCTCTTTGGAATATAAGAGATCCAAAAGTAGAACACTGCTGGATCAAAGGGTATGCACAATTTGATAACTTTTTGAGCATAGTTCCAAATTGCTCTCTAGAATGTTTGGATCTGTTCACAGTTCTACCAACAATGTCTCAGTGTCCCAGTTTTCCCACATCCTCTCCAACATTCATCATTATCTTTTCCTGTCATCTTAGCCAATCTTAGAGGCCTGTAAAGGTATCTCAGAGTTGTCTTAATTTGAATTTCTCTAATCAATAGTGATTTGGAGCACCTTTTCATATGACTAGAAATAGTTTCAATTTCTTTATCTGAAAATTGTCTATTCATATACTGTGACCATTTATCAATTGGAGAATAGCTTGAATTCTTATAATTTTGAGCCAAATATCTATATATTTTAGAAAGGAAGCCCTTTTAATGTAAAAATGTTTTCCCAGTTTATTGCTTCCTTTCTAATCTTATCTGCATTAGTTTTGTTTCTACAAAACTTTTTAACTCAATATAATCAAAATTATCTATTTTGTGATCAATAATGATCTCCAGTTGTTATTTGGTCACAAATTTCTTTCTCTTCATATCTAATTTTTCTAAAATTGACTCATCTCTTCAATTTTTTTCTTGTTTACTTAATAGTCAAATGTATCTAGTTCTGAGAGGGGAACCTTGAGGTCCCTCACACAGTATAATTTTGCTGTTTTGTTTTCTTCTTCACCTTATTTATTTTTTCGTTTAAGAATATGAATGTTATACCATTTGGTGTCCATATACTTAACATTGATATTTCTTCCTTTGTCTTTAGTGCCTTTTAGCAAAATGTATTTTCCCTGCTAATTTCTGTTAATTAGATCTATATTTTTGCTTTTGCTTTGTCTGAGATCATGATCATTACCTCTGTTTTTTTTTTTTTTAATTTTGCTCAACTGAAGCAATATAGATTTGCTCCAACCCCTTATTCCCTTATTTTTATTCCCTTTGTGTTTCTCTTTTTCAAGTGTGTTTCTTGGAAACTATATTGTGGGTAGTGATTTTTCACATATTCTGTTATCTGCTTCTGTTTTGTGAATGGGTTCATCTCATTCACATTCACAGTTGTGCATATTAAATGTCTATTTTTCTTATTTATCCTTCTCTCTCTATCTCTTTACCCTTTCTCTCCTCAAAAGTCTATCAACTTGCATCTCCTGTTATTCATTTTCCCTCCTACTTCAACATATGATAGAGAAGATTTCTATGCCCAAATGAGTATCTATGTTATTCTTTTTTGAATAAATTCCAATGATATTAAGGTGCAACTATTGACTGCCATCCCTTTACATATTTCCCTCTTATAAAATCTGTTTTTTATATTACTTTAACATGAGACAATTTTCCCTATACTTCATTTTTCCCTGTCTCCCATTATATTCTTTTTTATCATCCTTTAATTTTTTTGAATTCATCATCTCATCATAATCTTATCAACACCCATTCCCTTTGTCTATGTGTACTCTTTCAAACTGACCAAATAATGATAAAGTTGTTAGGCATCACAATTATCATCTTCCATATGAAAACTTTTTAATCTTATTAATTCCTTTATGATTTCTCTTTTATATTTATCTCTATATGCTTTTTTGAGTCTTGCATTTGATAATAAGATTTTTTATTGAGCTCTGCTCTTTTAATAAGGAATTCTTGAAAGTGCTCTCTATTTTATTTCATGTCCATTTTTAACGCTGAAGAATTAAACTTAGTTGTGTTAATATAGATTATTCTTGTAAGCCTAACCCCTTTGCCTTCCAGAATATAGTATTTCAAGCCCTCTGGTCCTTTAATGAGGAATCTGATAAATCATTTGTGATTGTATATCTCCATGCTATCTGAAGTGTTTCTTTCTGTCTGTTTCCAATATATTCTCTTTGACTAGGGAATCTCTGTAATTTAGCCAGAAAATTCCAGAGAGTTTTCATTTTGAGATATATTTCATGGTGATTGGTGGAATTTTTCCATTTTTATTTTACCCTTTTGTAGTGTTCTTTTGTTCAGTTTTCTTGGGGTCTCTAGGAGCAGCCTTCTTTTCAGATCAGTACTCACCACAAGAGTAGCCAGGGGTTAAAGTAATCTCTTTCAAAGTTTTATCTCCTTTCCTTGGGCAGGTTAGCTTTCTTAGAGGCCTATCACTCTCCTTGGTTCCAAAAGCTTGAGCTCCTGCCCTAGTCCTTTGTCTTCTCTGACTCTGCCGGCTTTGGAGAGCTGTGGCTCTCAGTCACTGCTTATATGCTCCACACTGAGTATAAATCAATCATTATATCACTAGGAAACCATTATTTGTGGTAGGATTAAATCAATGCTAAACTAGATTTAACCATTGTCTCCTCAATTCCACTTAGTACCTTGTTTCAAGTTCTGGCCCATAGTACCCTTTGGTTCTAGGATATCAGAATAATTTTCCTTGACAATTTCTTAAATTTCTTGAATTTTGATGCCTAGTTTTTTTTCCTTTGATAATGGGTTCTAGATAGTCCAAAATTACTTTTTAGGTCAGTTATTAATTACTTTTCAGATCAGTTGTTTTTCTAAAGAGACATGTCACATTTTCTTTTATTTTTTCAATTTTTTTCTTGGAGTTTGCCTTATTTTCTTCATCTGTAAAATGAGCTGAAAAAGGAAATGATACATTTATTATCTTTGCCAAGAGAATTCTAAATGTCTTCACAAAGAGTTGGATGCTACTGGCTGAAGGATTGGATAACTTTACTAGAATTTTTTCAGTTGATGTTCCTTGGTCTCAGTAGAATGTGGCTTGCAGCAGGTTACAATGGAAAGAACATGAACTTTTCAATAGGAGGAATTGGTGTTATATTCCATCTCTGACATTTATTTCCTATTATACTACCCTGGAGCAAGTTATTTAGCTTTCTCATCTGTAAAATGAGTGTGTTGGATTAAATAGCTCCTAAAGTTCCCTTCAGCTCTAGCTCTAGTTTCTATGAATTGTTGCTTTGTCATGGTTTAAGGTGAAAAGGCCTTGTTGGGAAGTTGTCCATTGACTGAAATGAACAAGACATTGGCAAAACTAGCATTCGATTTTATCCTTAATAGCCAAGATGTATCTAATCCTTTTAGATACTGCTTAGCACAGATCTCTGAGAAAAACAAAAAAAAAAAACAACAACTGTAACATTAAGCACACTTTGACTATAACACAGAAGGCTCAAAGCAGAATTATTTAACGATTGCTAGTACACAAGGGTATTCTAAAGTTAATAAGAACAAAAATATATTATATATATATGTATTCACTTTTTTTTCAACTTTTTTATATTTGAATGTGCTTTGAAAACTTTAAACGTTCTGGGTGGCACAATGGATAGTATACTGGACTTTAAATCAGAAAGATAATTTCAAATCTTCTCTCTGAAACTCCCTGTTTCTCGATTCTGGGTAAGTCATTTAACCTTTCTCTGTCTTAGTTTCCTTATTTCCAAGATAGGGATAATAGTAGTCCCTATTTTACTAGATCATTGGGACTATTAAATGAGATGATATTTACAAAGCACATTATCTACCTTAAAACAATATACACACATACATATGCATGTATATTATTATTGTCAAGATTTTTAAAAATCGATGAGGAGATTGCTTAGAGATCAAATGACTCACTGTTGCAGTAATAAGTACAACATGTAAATATCAATGGCATTAGACAACATGAACCTGAAGGCATTGAGTGACTAATTTAGTCTTAAAGCAAATCATTCATACTTTAACTCACTGTAATAATTGGAAAACTTAGAGACTTCAAAATGCTTTGTGCTGAGGAAACCGCCTGCTTATTCCATAGGATATGACTCATTTGATTTTAAATATAATATTGCTCATTTCAAATGTATCTTTATTGATTTAGAAACCTTGGCAAAGGATATAGTGGTGAGTTTATCAACAAGTAGGCACCTAATCTGCAGTGGACACTTGTTTTACATGTGAGATTTCCCAAAAATCTAAGTGAATAATTTGTTTGGATTGATTTTCATGAAAATGACTATTAAGCAGACTGTTTTTGTCTAAGTTTCAGAATTAATGGGCTCAATACTTTTGACCAATCATTTTGATGATTGAAAGTTATTTGTATTTGTTTTTAGTCAAATCGGATGCATACATATGTATATTTAAAAAAATAGATTCCTACTTGATATCTTTGGTATTTACATTTCCTATATTTCCCTTTGCATTCCTTCATTGACCTTTCCTAGAAAGCCTGCTCTTAAAACAAAGCATTTTTAAAAAGAACAAAAAAAGCAAGGAGGAAAAATTAGCAAATTCTTTTTAAAAAATCAGACATCATTTAGAATATTTACTATTTCCATCACCACTGCAAAGCAATGGGGTTGTATATATTAGAGGGTGGGTTTGTGTGGGATACAATATTTGGAGCCAAGATTCCTTTTTGTTCATGAACGCCTTGAGTGGAATCTCTGGGTGATGGGGTATGTATATTTTAGACATTTTATTTGTTTAATTTCAAATAGCTTTTCAGAACACTTATATCAATGCACAAATGTGCCAATTGTGCATTAGTGAAACTTGCTTTCCTTAGGGGAAAAACAACAACAACAACAACAACAACAACAACAACAAAAAGCAACAGATTTTTAAAGGATGGGGTGGGGGCTATGCATTTCTTTTATTAATGAGTTGTAATATTTATTTATATGGTTGTTAAATTTAAAAAATTATAACTCTATATTCATTGACCACTTATCTCCTGGACAATGATTTTTGGTTTTTACATTTCTATTTGTTGTCTATATATCTTGGATATCATATTCTCATGTAATACATTTGATATGAAAAGTTTTGCCCTTCTTACACTATGTGAATTAATTTTGTCACTGACATAAGATTCATAATTTTATACAATCAAAATGCTCTACTTTCTGTTTTGTTATTGTTTCTCTAATTTATTTAGTGAAGAAAGCATTTTATCTCCATAGATATTAAAGGTCTATGATCTGTTCCTCGTTTTCTTACATTACAATCTTAAACAATCAGGTCTTGTATCCATTTTGAATTTATGTAGAATGTGGTATAAAATGGTCCAATCCTAATTTCCTCCTGATTACTTTATATTCCCAGTAGGTTTCTCCCATAAGAAGTCTTTTTAAAAGTATTTTATGTTTTCAAATTTATCAGATATGAGGTTTTTGATGTCCATATTTACATACTCCATTATATTATTTTAAAATATTTATTTTTCCCCAATTCATATAAAATAATTAATTTTTAAAAAAGTTTTAGTTCCAAATTTTATCTTTCCTATCTATTCCCCTCCCTAGGTTGACAAACAATCTGATATGTGTATAATCACATAAAATTTTATACTATTTTGTGCAAGAAGACATAAAAGAATAAAAGACACAAAAGAAAAAAGACAAAAGAACAAAAGAGAATTGAAGAAAGAGAAAATAGCATTCTTCAGTCTGTGTTCAAGAAAACATCAATTCATTCTTTGTAGGTAGCTAGCATTTTTCATAGTCCTTTGGGATTGTCTTGGATCATTATATGCTAAGAATGGGTGTCATCCATAGTTCTTCATTGTACATTAATGTTATTATATTTTTGCTATACAGTATTTTCCTGTTCCTGCTTAATTCATTTTGTATTAGTTCATGTAAGTCTTTCCTGGTTTTTCTGAAAATATTCTTGTTATTTCTTATAGCACAATATTACTTCATTACAATTATATATCACATAATGTTCAACCATTCCCCAATTGATGGGTTTTTCCTCAATTTCTTGTTCTTAGCTACAACAAAAAATTCTCTTATAATATTTTTGTACAAATAAGTTCTTTAAAAATCTCTTTGGGTTGCAGATCCAGCAGGAGTATTGTTGAATCAAAGGGTTTTATAATTCTATGGACATAATTTCAAACTGTTCTCCAGAATGGTTAGATCAGTTCACAACTCCACAATCAGTACAATAGGTAACAGTTTCCATACATTTCTTCCAACATTTATCATTTTTCTTTTCTGTTATATTGACTAACCTGATATGTATAAGGTAGTTCCTCCAAATTGTTTTCATTTGTTTTTCTAATTAATAGTGATTTACAGCATTTTTATATATAAGTATAGATAGATTTATTTTTTATTTAAAAACTGCATGTTCATATTCTTTGACTATTTTCAATTGAGGAATGAACTTTATTCTTATAAATTTGATTCAGTTCTTTATATATTGAGAAGTGAGGCCTTCATTAAAAACACTTGCTGTAAATTTTTCTTATCACACTTTTCTGCTTTCCTTCTTATTTTTATTGCATTGGTTTCCTACGTACAAAAATTTTAAAATTTCACATAATCAAAATGGTTCATTTTATAATTCATGTTCTCTATGTCTTATTTGGTCCTAAATTCTTCACTAATACATAAATCTTGCAGGTACACTACTTTTTGCTCTCCTAATTTGCATATAGCGTAATTTATGTAAATCATGTATTCATCTTGATCTTATCTTGTATATGGTATGAGATTTTAATGTATACCTACTTTTTGTATTAGCAATTTCCAGTTTTCTTAGTAGTTATTATTAAATATGATTTTTTTTGATCCAAAAGTTTGTATTTTTTGGCCCAAAAGTTTGTATTTTTTGGCTTTGTCCAATAGATCACTATGGTCATCTACTATAATTTATTATGTACCTATTTGATTCTACTGATTTAGCACTCTTTCCAGTGATTTTTGCATTGTTTTGATAATTACAACTTTATAATGCAGTATAAGATTTGATATGTAGTATTAGATTACTTCCTCCATATTAATTAATTGATTAGAATGTTGATTTACTTGATGTTTTTGACCTTTTGTTCTTCCAGATGAATTTTGTCTTATTTTTTTCTAGCCCTATAAAATAATTTTTGGGTACTTTGATGGGTATGTTACAAAGTAAGTCAATTAATTTTAGTAGAATTGTTTTTTATTATACTGTCTTGGCTTGTTTATGAGCAATTAATGTTTTTCTATTTGTTACAATTGAATTATTTTGTGTGAGAAGTGCTTTGTAATTGTGTTTATATCATGCATGAGTTGGTCTCAGCAGGTAGACTTCCAAGCATTTTAAGTTGCCAACTGTTATTTTAAATGGAATTTTTATATTTCTTGATTCTGGACTTTGTTGATAATATAGAAATACTGATGATTTGTATGGGTTTATTTTGTATCTTGCAACTTTGCTAAAGTTGTTAATTATTTCAATTATTCTTTTAGTTGATTCTTCAGGACTCCCTAAATCATCAGGAAATCATCAGCAAAGAATTTATTTCTTAATTGTCTATTTAATCACTTCAATCTCTCTTTTTTCTTCTACTGCTACAGGTGTCATTTCTAGAGGAATATTAAATAATGTGATGATAGCAGGAATGCTTACTTTATTCCTGATTTTATTTAAAAAGGCTTCTAGTTTATCATATTACAAAAATGTATGATTTTAGATAAATATTACTTATCATTTTAAGGTAAACTTCACTAATTTGTATAGTGTAGTGTTTTATGTAATCATTCTTTTTAAAAATTTAAAAAAATATATTTTAAATATATATTGCTTTATGTGTCATGTTGGGAGAGTAAAATCAGAGCAAAAGGGAAAAACCATGGGAGAAGAAAAAAACAGAAAAAAGAAGTGAATATAGCACATGTTAATTTATATTAAATCTCCACAGTTCTTTTTCTGGATGCAGATGGCACCTTCTGTCTAAAATCTATTGGCATTGCTTTCAATCTCAATCACTGATATAAACCAAAGCTTTCATAGTCCATCATTGCACATTTTTGCTGTTATTTTTACAAAGCATTCTTGGTTCTGCTTGTTTCAAAATCTCTTGGGGCAGCTAGGTGATACAGTGAGCATCAGCCTGGGAGTCAGGAGGATATGAGTTATAATTTGACCTCAGACACTTAACACTTCCTATCTGTGTGACCCTGGGCTTAGTCCCAATTTCCTCAGCAAAAAAAAAAAAAAAAAAAAAAAAACAACAACAACAACAACAAAACCCTCTCTTTATCCCTTTGCTCTGTAGGGTTTTTAACAGGAATGCATGCTGTATTTTGTTAAAAGCTTTGATTATCTTTGTTCTACTTCTTTCTATGATTTTCTTCTTCCTGAGTTCCTTGGTGCCTTTATACCTTTTCTTTTGTCTGATCTTCCTTTTTTACTCTCTCCTTTGATGGTCATTTTACCTAGGATTGAACCAAAACTCTGTTTTTGCTTCCATACAATTTAGGGAATTTACTTTTTGCTGGCTTCAATTCCATAACCAAATAGGTTTGGAGGAATAGAACTGGCTTCAAATGAATGTAGCACCTTTCTTTAAAGCCTAGTAGACCAATACATACTATACTGCTCTCTCTCTAACTGAATCTTAATTATTTAAGGTATTTAAGTGCTGCCTCTTTCTGCAGAGTTGGGGAGAACAGAGTATATATTTCCAGCAGAATTTTTGCTTCCGTGGTGTTTCCTAACTAGTATTTGTTCCAAGTTAAAGGAAGCCTGAACTTTCATATTTCTGTGCCTTCTTTTGTGGTTGAGTAAAGCTAAAGTTATCTGCTTGCTATAGGGATGGAGTGTGTACTTAGTATATTCAATAGAAGTGAAATCCATGAATAAGTCCAATATAACAACCTTAAATCTGTTTTATTCACTATGCTGGAATGTGGAGGCTTGAAGCAAGAAGGCATTATAAATAAGAGTTATCTATTATAAATCATAAGACATATTACCCTTCTTAAGCTACATTTGCTTTACATTAATTCCTCTTTTAGAATTTTGGTTTAGTTTCTGTTGAGTTAGTGGGGAATGGAAAAAAAATGACATCTTAAATCTTATTCAAATCCCTGTATTATTTTTTTTTAGATAAAATATTATTTCTGGAATTTTGTATTGTAAAAGAATCATAAATAGCTTAAGAGGAAGAAGTAAAATCATTCTTGTAGTCTTTTGTTCATCCTTTTTATTTATATTATAAATTTTTTGACAGTATATATGCATGAGTAATTTTTTTTATAACATTATCCCTTGTATTCATTTTTCCAAATTATCCCCTCCCTCCCACTACTCCCTCCCCTAGATGACAGGCAATCCCATACATTTTAAATGTGTTACAATATAACCTAAATACTATATATTTGTGTAAATCCCATTTTCTTGTTGCACATTAAGTATTAGATTCCAAAGGTGTAAGTAACCTGGGTAGATAGAAAGTAGTGCTAACAATTTACATATACTTCCCAGTATTCCTTTTCTGGGTGTAGTTGTTTCTGTCCATCATTGATCAACTGGAAGTGAGTTGGATCTTCTTTATGTTGAAGATATCCACTTCCATCAGAATACATCTTCATAAAACATTGAAGTGTACAGCGATCTTCTGCTTCCATTCATTTCACTCAGCATCAGTTGATGTAAGTCTCTCCAAGCCTCTCTGTATTCCTCCTGCTGGTCATTTCTTACAGAGCAATAATATTCCATAACCTTCATATACCATAATTTACCGAACCATTCTTCAATTAATGGACATCCATTCATCTTCCAGTTTCTAGCCACTACGAAAAGAGCTGCCACAAACATTTTGGCATATACAGGCCCCTTTCCCCTCTTCAGTATTTCTTTGGGATTGTTTTCCAGAATGGTTGGATTCTTTCACAACTCCACCAACAATGTATCAGTGTCCCAGTTTTCCCACATCCCCTCCAAAATTCATCATTATTTGTTCCTGTCATCTTAGCCAATCTGACAGGTGTGTAGTGGTATCTCAGAGTTGTCTTAATTTGAATTTCTCTGATCAGTAGTGATTTGGAACACTCTTTCATATGAGTGGTTATAATTTCAATTTCATCATCTAAGAATTATCTGTTCATATCCTTTGACCATTTATCAATTGGAAAATTGTTTGATTTTTATGAATTAGGGTCAGTTCTCTATATATTTTGGAAATGAGACCTTTATCAGAACCTTTAACTGTAAAACCATTTTCCCAATTTGTTACTTCCCTTCTAATCTTGTTTGCATTAGTATTATTTGTACAGAAACTTTTTAGTTTGATGTAATCAAAATCTCCTATTTTGTGATCAATAATGATCTCTAGTTCTCCTCTGGTCATAAATTCCTTCCTCCTCCACAGGTCTGAGAGGTAGACTATTCTCTGTTCCTCTAATCCATTTATGATCTCATTCTTTATGCCTAAATCATAGAACCATTTTGATCTTATGTTGGTATATGGTGTTAAGTGTGGATCCATATCTAATTTCTGCCATACTAATTTCCAGTTTTACCAACAGTTTTTTTCAAATAATGAATTTTTATCCCTAATGTTGGTATCTTTGAGTTTGTCAAAGACTAGATTGCTATAGATGTACACTTTTTTGTCCTTTGTATCTAATCTGTTCCACTGATCTACCGTTCTATTTCTTAGCCAATACCAAATGGTTTTGGTGACTGCTATATAATATAGCTTTAGATCAGGTACACCTAGATCACCTTCATCTGACTTTTTTTTTTCATTAGTTCCCTTGCAATTCTCGACATTTTATTCTTCCACATGCATTTTGTTGTTATTTTTTCTAGGTCATTAAAATAGTTTCTTGGGAGTCTGATTGGTATAGCACTAAATAAATAGATTAGTTTGGGGAGTATTGTCATCTTTATTATATTCGCTCGGCCTATCCAAGATCACTGAATGTCTTTCCAATTATTTAAATCTGACTTTATTTTTGTGGCAAGTGTTTCATAATTTTGCTCAAATAATTCCTGACTATTCTTTGGTAGATATATTTCCAAATATTTTATACTCTCAACATTTGTTTGGAATGGAATTTCTCTTTGTATCTCTTGCTGTTGAGTTTTGTTGGTGATATATAAAAATGCTGAGGATTTATGTGGAATTATTTTATATCCTGCAACTTTGCTAAAATTCTGAATTATTTCTACTAGCTTTTTAGCAGAGTCTTTGGGGTTCTCTAAGTATACCATCATGTCATCTGCAAAGAGTAATAGTTTAATTTCCTCATTTCCTACTCTAATTCCTTGAATCTCTTTCTCAGCTCTTATTGCCAAGGCTAGCGTTTCTAGTACTATATTGAATAGTAATGGTGATAGTGGGCAACCTTGTCTCAGTCCTGATGTTACTGGGAAAGGTTCCAGCTTATCTCTATTGCATATTATGCTTACTGACAGTCGGAAATATATGCTCCTGATTATTCTAAGGAATACTCCATTTATTCTTATGCTCTCAAGCGTTTTTAGTAGGAATGTTGGATTTTATGAAATGTTTTTTTCTGCATCTATTGAGATGATCATATGGTTTTTATTAATTTGATTATTAATATGTTCTATTATACTAATAGTTTTCCTAATATTAAACCAGCCCTGCATTCCTGGTATAACTACTTGATCATAGTGTATTATCCTGGGGATGATTTTCTGAAGTCTTTTTGCTAATATCTTATTTAAGATTTTAGCATCAATATTCATTAAGGAAATTGGTCTATAATTTTCCTTCTCAGTTTTCGATCAACCTGGTTTAGGTATCAGTACCATGTCTGGGTCATAAAAGAAGTTTGGTAGGACTCCTCCATCCCCTATTTTTTCAAATAGTTTATATAACATTGGGGCTAATTGTTCTTTAAATGTTTGGTAGAAGTCACATGTGAATCCATCTGGTCCTGGGGATTTTTTCTTGGGGAGTTGATTAATAGCTTGTTCTATTTCTTTTTCTGAAATGGGATTATTTAAGCAATTTATCTCCTCCTCTGTTAATCTAGGAAGCCTATATTTTTGGAGGAAGTCACCCATTTCACTTAAGTTATCAAATTTATTGGCATAAAGTTGGGCAAAGTAACTCCTTATTATTTCTCTAATTTCCTCTTCATTGGTGGAAAGATCCCCCTTTTCATTTGTAATACTAACAATTTGATTTTCTTCTTTCCTTTTTCTGATCAGATTTACCAAAGGTTTATCTATTTTATTGGCTTTTTCATAAAACAAACTCTTGGTTTTATTTTTTAATTCAATAGGTTTTTTTTTTTTTTTTTTACTTTCAGTATTATTGATTTCTCCTTTTAATTTTTGTATTTCAAGTTTGATTTTTGGTTGGGGGTTTTTAATTTGGTCTTTTTAAGTTGCAGGCCCAATTCATTAATCTTCTCTTTCTCTCTTTTGTTCAAATAAGCCTCTAACGATTTAAAATTTCCCCTTATTACTGCTTTAGCTCAATCCCACAGATTTTGGTATGATGTCTCATCATTGTCATTATCTTGGGTTGAATTACTCATTGTTTCTATAATTTGTTGTTTCACCCAGTCATTCTTTAAGATGAGATTATTCAGTTTCCAATTACTTTTTCGTCTATTTACCCCTAACTTCTTACTGAACGTAGCTTTTATTGCATTGTGATCTGAGAAGAAGGCATTTATTATGTCTGCCTTCCTACATTTAATTTTGAGATCTTTATGTCCTAATATATGGTCAATTTTTGTATAGGATCCATGAACTGCTGAGAAATAAGTATATTCCTTTCTATCACCATTCAGTTTTCTCCAAATGTCTATCATACCTAGTTTTTCTAATGTTCTATTTACCTTTTTAATTTCTTTCTTATTTGTTTTGTGTTTTGATTTGTCTAAATCTGAGAGTGCAAGATTGAGATCTCCCACTATTATAGTTTTACTTTCTATTTCTTCTTGCAACTCTCTTAACTTTTCCTTTAGAAAGTTAGATGCTATACCACTTGGTGTGTATATATCCTTCCTTATCTCTTTTAATTAGATCAATTTCTGCTTTTGCTTGATCTGAGATAAGGATGGCTGCCCCTGAAGCATAATAGATTCTGCTCCAACCTTTTACCTTTTCTCTGTATGTTATCTCCCTGCTTTAAGTGTGTTTCCTGTAAACAACATATTGTAGGGTTCTGACTTTCGATCCAGTCTGTTGTCCTGCTCCATTTAATGGGAGAGTTCATCCCATTCACACTTACAGTTAAAATTACTAATTCTGTATTCCCTGCCATCATATTATCCCCAGATTACACTTTTTCTCTAGATTTCCCTCAACCCCTTCCCCAATATTTAATTTATAGACCCCACTTGTGACGTGCAGCCCTCCCTCTTTTTATTATCCCTCCCCCCTCCTTTTAAGTCCCTTCTGTTATTCCCCTTTTCCTTTTTCCTTTTCCTCTCCCCCCTTTTAATGAAGTGAGAGAGAATTCTCTGAAAAACAAATATTAGCCTATTCTTTGAGCCTATTCTGATGAGAGTAAGATTCACATAATGTTTCTCCCCCTCTCTAAATTCCCTCAGATATGGTATATTTTCTATGCCTCTTCCTGGGATGCAGTTTCCCTCTTTTTATCACTCCTTCCCCTTTTTCTGATACTACCCTCTTCCCTTTACTATTCCCCCCCTTTTTTATATCAGTAAAATCAAATTATCCATGCAGACTTTCTATATATCCACAACAGAGATACAGTTCTCAAGAGTTCTTTTAACCTTTTTTCTGTTTCTCTTCAGTCTTGTGGATGTAAATCAAATTTTTTTTGTTCAAGTGTGGTTTTTTTCTTAGAAACAAATGGAATTCCTCTGTTTCATTGAATGACCATCTTCCTCCATGGAAGAAAATGCTAAACTTAGCTGGGTAGTTATTCTTGGTTGCAATCAGGTTCCAGGCCCTTCAATCTTTTAATACAGAGGCAGCCAGACCTTGAGTGACCCTTATTGTGGCACCTTGATATTTGAATTGCTTTTTTCTAGCTGCTTGCAATATTTTTTTTCCTTTGTGTGGTAATTCTGCAGCTTAGCCACAATATTCTGTGGAGTTCTTTTTTTTTAGGGTCTTTTTCAGAAGGTGTTCAATGATTTCTTTCAACGCCTATTTTCCCTTCTGTTTCTATTATCCCTGGACAGTTCTCTTTGATGATTTCCTGTAAAATAGAATCTAGGCTCATTTTTGGGAAGTCCAATGATCCTCAGATTATCTCTTCTAGATCTATTTTCCAGGTCTATAGATTTTCCCAGTAAGTATTTGACATTATTCTCCAGCTTTTCTTTTGTTGTTGTTGTTGTGTTTGACTGATTCTTGGGTTCTCAAAGAATCATTCATTTCTATTTGTTCTGTCCTGATTTTTAAGGAGTTATTTTCTTCATTCACATTTTTTAGTTCTTTTTGTATATGCCCAATTGAGTTTTTAAATGAATTATTTTGCTCTATTGAATTTTTTTCCATTTCCCTAATTTTTTTAGAGAATTATTTTCTTTTTGCAATTCAGAAATCCTAATTTCTTGAGAATTTTTTTATTTTTTCCAATTCCAAAATCCTACTTTCCTGTGATTTTTTAACCTTTTCTAATTCACAAATTTTGTTTCCCTGCATCTCCTATGAATTCTTGGTAACTCTTTAAACCATGTTTGTCTACTGCTTTTCACCTTTGCTTAGTGACACATTAGCAATGTTCTCCTTAAGTGTTATAGGCAAACATGGAGGGTTGTGATATATATGTTAAAATCTTTGGTCTTCAAGCAAAGACTTAGAACATCATTTGCTATTTGTGTTAAACAAGAAGGGATAGTTCTTTGTGTTTAACAAGAAGGTATGAGTTGGATTAGACCACCCCAAGATCTCTTGCTTCTCTGAGATCATGTGAGCTCAATATGAATTTAGTAGCATTTCTAATGAATCATCATTTTCAAGAATTACACATAAGGGTAATTATTTGGTAGTACTGTTCTTGGGTGATTGTTAAAAGTATGATTGTTGGAACATTTTTTTCAGCACTTAAAGGCAAGCACAAGTTATGGTGCGAGACAGCATGTACATTATTCTATATTTCCCTACTATTTTACTTTTTTTTTTTTAGAATAACCAAGGAATTAGATAAAGTTGAGTTTAAAATCATGGTTGAGGAATACTTGATATGGTATTTGCTACTATCAACTCCAGATGAAATTCTCAAGAACAGAAGAGATGTCTATATACAACTTTCATGGATCTGACCAAGGCCTTTGATTCTATTCGTCTTGTGGAAGATTATTGTGAAATGTGGTTGCCTGGTGAAATTCTTAAGTATTGTGTGACATTTCCATGCTTGCATACTTGCATGGGCTATGGATAATAGAGGTTGCTTTTCTCCTTTCCTAGTTACTGTGGAACTTGTGCTTATGTGCTTACTCTCATGTTTTTAATATGATGTTTTCAGTGATGTTATCAAATGAATTTAATAAGTATGAATGTGGCAGTGAGATCAGCTACAACATTGATGGTCAATTATTTAACTTGAAACAGCTATAAGCCAATATAAAGAGAAGAGAGAATTTGTATATAACTTTTTCTTTGCAGATGATTATGTACTCAACTTTGAAGCTGAGATGCAACAGAATATGGATCAATCCTCTGCCTTTTGCATTAATTTGGGCCTCACAATCAACACCAAAAAACAGGTTCTTCACCAAGCAGTACTATACCATCACTTAGAGCAAATGGAGAAAATTTGAAAGAACTAGATTAAATCTGTTTTTAAAAATTGATTTTTTACATTGTGGATTAACATGATTTTTTATTAAAGAGAATCCATATTGTTTTAGAAAAGTATATATGACAAAGCCTGATAGTTATATAACTAAAAACTTCATACTAGAAGCAAATTCTAAAATACTAATTCTAAGAACATCAATATCTGAAAATTAATTTATTAATCCTAATAGGTAGCTGGATGAAGAAGGATGTGAAAAACCATCTCTATCTTTATCTCTATCTGAAGGAAAGATTGCTTCTTTCTTTTTGGAAAATGACTTATTGTGGGGATTTGTGATACTGTGCCAGGCATATAGTAAATGGTTAATAAATGTTTATTGACTAATTGACTGTTGGTCTTAATATGAGTACAAATTTCACTTATGTGAGTATAAATAGTCTTTAGGTACTTGGACAAAATAACATAAAAGTAGTGGGAATGGGAAGGTTGTTCTTTCAATTAAACTCAGAGCAAGAGGGGAAGATGTATTGTCAAAGTAGGTATGTTAGGAGGAATCATCACCTAAGGTAAGGGTTTTATAGCAATTTAGAATGAAGTCAGGCCTATATTTAAAATGTAGTTTTAGATTAGTCAGTGACTAATAATTCTCCTTCAGTTCATTGGACATTTATTATTTCCTTTGAACACAGCATTATACAGGTATTAGAAGAGGGTGAAATTAAATAGGTTAATAGAAAGAGAGAGGTCATTCTAGGCATAGGGAACATCACAGGCAAAAGTATGAAAAACTGCTAGATATATTCATGTGAAAAAGAGTAGACTCATTGGGCTAGAATGTAAAGGTTACAGGGATGAGTAATGTGATAGAAGACTGGAGATAGACTGCACCAAGTCTGTGAAAGGTCCCTTAAATTAACTGAACATTACTTGGTGTAGAGAAAGGATTCATTAAAGACTTTTGACCAGAGTTGCAACAACAAGAATAAGGAATAGTTGATTGAAACTAGTATGAAGACAAAAAGTATTGGAGGAAGAGAAACTGGAGGTGAATAAAACCTATTGATGTAGTTGAAAGAATACCTATTTCAGAACCAGAGGACATCATTCTAATTACAAAACAAACAAACAAACACAAAATGTGGTATAACCACTGGGGGAGGGAGAAGGTTGGTACATCTTCCACCTATGACTGGACCATCATAAATCCATAAATTGTGCTCCTTTCCCCCACCTTCCTGTGTTCACACAACTGGCTAAGCCTCATTTAATTTCACTTTTATTTTTTAAATAGCAAGCTTTTTTAGTAATAATTAGCAATAGTCAGAAAACTACTTTTAATCCTTCTTTTGCTGAAGCCAGTGGGACAACCTCTCAGATGCTCCCAATCTCTTCCATTGATTAGATTAATTCCTTACAACCTAGATTTCCTTTACCACCAGATAATGAAGACCAACATTGGGTTACCATATTAAATTGAGTACCCCATCCTTTTTTCCTTTGCTACCACAGTCCCTCATCCTAGTCAGACATATTTGCATTATAAATTTCACCTGATCCTGACAGTTATTCCATATATCTTAGGCTCAGTTCTTAAATGCAAGTTCTGGAATTAGTGAGATTGAATAAATGAGCCAAATAAGAAAAAAATTTAAAACATTATTTTATTAAATAAAGTTTCCACAGTTTCATCAATGTTTTCCCCTGCTTTTTTCTCTTATTTTCAAACAATTAAAATATTATTGCATTTCTAAAAGTTATATTCTTAGTACTCCAATATCTTTGTGCCACATTGATGATTCACATTTTATTATTTATTTCATAATCCTAATAACAGAATCTTTTTTTTTCTGAATGAAAATCTAACATACATTAAGTAAAACTATATAAACAAACATTCAACCAGATATACAGAAATCACTTTATATGGGTATATCTATGTCAGTAATTAGATTAGTCCTCACAAGAAT
The DNA here is from genome assembly GCF_048593235.1 of Sminthopsis crassicaudata. Lineage (NCBI taxonomy): Eukaryota > Metazoa > Chordata > Mammalia > Dasyuromorphia > Dasyuridae > Sminthopsis > Sminthopsis crassicaudata. The sequence goes on from NC_133619.1 coordinate 419,923,558, forward strand.
AAACAATTCCTGAACCTTAAAGAACTGTTTCCTGTTCTTGACACAAGTTCATAGGAGTCTTCAAAAAATAAGCCTTAATGCACTCAGTACACACTTGACTCTGGACTCCATGACTGAACAGTATAAATGTACTTTAAAATATTAACATCTAGCAGCAAAAGCATCCTTTGGGGCCCAATAGTTTGGGCAGAACAAACAATAAGTAATCCAACAAGGGCTAGTAGATTTCCTTTGATGTGGAGCTTCACTTAATGAACTCCTCAGTCATTTTAGTTGTTTCTGCTTACATGGCTTCTCTCTCCTCCCATGAGAGGAATTAACTACATTAGCTCTAATTATTGAGAGAAGGGTTTGTTTGGGAACTTCAGAGGAAAGGAGAACTGTTTTTTAACATCTCCTGTGAGGAATGAAGATTAGCAGGTTGGGAACAGTGTATGCTCATGTGGCAAATGATTCTAAACTAATGTTAGTAAAACATTACATGATACACTATGGGGTCAGAGCTGGTTTAACAATGAGTATGGGAAGGTAGAATGGAGAAAAAAGCCTTGAAGAAGAGAAATGGGTAAAAGAAATGGAAGTCATGATAAAGGATGGGTAGATTTAATGTTAGTTAGAGTTTGAGAAGATTTAAAAATAGGAGTCTATGGTTGAAGAGTATAATTTCAAACTTGGAGTTTGAGGAATTATTGAGTCAGGATGTTAGAAGGGTCTTTGGCATAAAGTATTCTCTGAGGAGGACGGCAAGAATAGGGTTGAAATATCTTTATTTAGGTATAAATTTTCAGAGAATGATTTCTGTGTGTGTGTGTGTGTGTGTGTGTGTGTGTGTGTGTATGTGTGTGTAAATGATAACAATGAGGTGTGTGAGAGGTATCAATGAATTACATCAACTTCAGAAGAAGAAAGGTGATAGAGGGTTAGAAGCAGCAGAAGACAGCAAGGAATAAGCCTACTATTGAAGATTGAACATCAATGGAAAGAACTTTAATTAATTTTGGGGGGAAAGTTGGATTTTATTTAAAGTGAAAAAAAGAAAGAGTAATGATTGAATAGTTTGTAGATGGAGCAGAAGCTGCAGGGAGCATAATACAATGTACTAGAAGCCAGGAGAAAGGAAGTGTCCTAGGACCAGATTCCACTGTTAGATTTCTTATATAATCATTTATACCTAAAACTGCCCAGAAATCCCACAAATTAGAGTTTATTTTATGATTTTGTTGGTTGTTTAGGCTTAGCACCATGTTAATAATGCAGGCTAAATTTAAAAGTTTATTCCTTCCACTTTCATCCCCTGAATGAGAGTCTACTTGTTAAACATTTACTAGCACACTTCTGTATTGCTCTATAAAAATTGCATGAGCTCACAGTAGGAATGCAGTAGTAGGCTTGGGGAATGAAGACATCACCCACCTAGAAGCCTCTGACTATAGACGATGACTATTACTACTACTACTACTACTAACTGGCATCTATATAACACCTTAAAATTAGTAAATGATTTACATCCATGAGTCTTAGAAGAACCCTGATTAGGTGAGTGCACTTGGAGAGGAGAAAGGCTGATTCAAACAAGGATGATGGTAAAGAAGGTAGAATGAGCAAGCAGTTTGCAGCTAAGGCAGTAAGACCAAATAAGAAAGATTTCTAGGATGTTTTAATTTCTGTTTTTATAACTATATCATCTAACAAAGTGCTTTGCACATGTAGCATTTAATAAAAACTAGTTATTGCATAGATTGACTGAGACTGGGACCAGTACAATAAAAGCAGATTGGCATGGCATATTGCAGCCACAAAATTTAAACATCAGTTGTGTAGTTAATATAAGTTTGTTATAGAATTCAAAATTCTGGTGTTTTGGAATATACCTGTATTGAACTATACTTCTAACTCCTCCTGTTCCTTGATAATCAGTCAGTTGATAATTAAGTGCCTACTATAAATTAAGCACTGTGCTAGCCTTGTATAAGTAGGAAGAATGAAACAAGCCATATATGCCATGAAATTACATTCTAATGGAGAAGATAGTGTTATGACAGTGGGAATTAAGAGAAAGGGAGTAGATGGTGAGGTACTTTAGAAGTAATTTTTATTTGATAAAAAGGATAAATTACTAAACAGATAAGTAAGCTAATATTTATCTATTATAATCCAGTTGTTAACTAATTTATGAGAAGCTTGTTTGAAACATAGCTAAAAACCATCTCTCCTCTGGTGATGATGGATTCTAATTACAGGCAAAGTACCTAAGGAAAAATAGTTTTTTATTCATTGAAAGTTAAACTGAAATCTATAAAGTGACAGTGATATCACACCATCAAAAACTATAAATAAGGATTGAGGAGACTAATGATAAAATAAAATAATTTAGGGTCTGCCTTATGAAAGATATTTAAAGATATTAACAATTAGATAATAAATCACTGATTTTTATAATTTTAACAGGTAGAATCATTGTAAAAGGTATAAAGGACCCTCTTAAAAAGACATTCTAACCCATCTGTTTTGGAAATTCTCAAAGTAGAGAGATGTCATTTTAGAATTTTATTACACTTTGAATGTTGTTCAAATGGTAACAGCTTGTTTCTTTGAAAAAGTCCATAAATCACTGTCACTCAGCATTAAACAATAGTGTGGGAACATAATTTGAAATAAGTTTTATTCTTGGAGTATAACAAGTATGTAGTTAGGAAATATGATTGACATGACCTTCTTTTGCTTCATATTTACATAAATTTATCTATGAATAAGCAGTTTTGTTTCTGACACATGAGAATTACATAAGGATGTTAACTAAAGAATTAGTGAATAAAAAAGATCAATTCCTATAACTATTCTTTGTCAAATCTTGTTGTCATAAACATTTTATGACCAGTAATGACTACCTATCTTCAACCTGATTATTCAGTTGCAATCATTTGCACTTTTAAATAGAAGTCAGATGACAGAGAAAGAAAAACTTTAGTCTCAAGGATTAAATTTAGTAATCACAATGTAGTGATTTGATGTAAATTCTTAACAATCATCTGATATTAAAAGGAAAAAAAATATATAATTTCAGATGAGCAATTACAACAAATGTTTCTTAATACATAGGATCCAAATTGTACCAAAATACCATTGTTTTTCTAAATGTTATTTTCTCAGTAATTTAGCATCTTCACATCATATTAGTTCTTTCGCATTTTATTGTTCCTTATGTATTGCTCATAAAATGTAATCTAATTCTGAATGATAATTTTGTCAGCTCCAGAGCTGACATCATTGTAAAACTAAGAAATTTTTAGGAAATAATCATGGCCATTAATAAAATAGAATATTTATAAAAATATTTCATCTGCTATGTTGAACTATGTCAGAGCATTCTGATGTAAATAGTTATGTCTGAGTTAACAAAATCCAGAATCATAAACCGAGTTCTCTCATGAAGGTTTGTTTAGGGCATAAAACATTTTTAAGACAATTAAGTTTAAAAGAAGGTAGATTGCCAGGAAGGTTAAAGAAAAAAGAAAATCAAGTCAACAAGCATTTATTGAACATCAACTATGCCAAATATAGTTCTGGTAAAGAAAGACAAAAAATAGATGTTCTTAAGAAGCTCACAATCTAATGCGATGAGAAAACAAGCATGATGGTGAGAAAACCTGCTAATATATTGAGAAAAATAGCTCTTCACCAACATGAAATGTAAAAGATACATTTGTCATGTATCCACATTCTTTTCTATAGCAAACAATTTCTCTTAATAGTGATTTTTTTCTCTAAACCCTCTAAATATAACAAAATATAACTACAGTTTCTGTAAGCATTGAAAGAGTCTACAAATAGTTTTATTCATATAGCTATATGGCTACAATTGGTTATATCTTCTTGGTAGTGTTTGTTGGTTTTTCCATTGTATATAACAAATTTGGATCTTGAAAGAAAAAAAAAAAGATGTGGCTATTGAGGCACAGACAATTAATTTTATAGGACATGTTTTTTCCCTAGCTAGAGTCTTCCATGGAAAAAGCAGAATTTCAGATGAGATACTTTAAGTTTCCATTCTTGGTATTTTTTCCGAAATTGAGACTAAAGTTATTAAAATATAGAGTACTTAATAGTAGAAACAAGGTTGAATGATTTTATTAGAACAAAATGGTGTTTGAAAGAAAGAGGTAATTTTGATTTGCCCAGGCCTAAAGTGATCTTTCTGTCTAATAGTTTTAGTACATGCATGGTGTTAATTAGTATGTAAAAATCATATGGATTGATTATCCACTTAACTAACCTCAGAGTCCCTTTGTAGGAGATTTAAATACCTATAGCATATGTTTCAAAAAAGACATACTGCTTTGAAGTTTAATTCAGGATTCATAACTAAAATTGTTAATGCATACTTATAATGTCCCAGCTAGCTTTCTGGAGTCTGTGAGTCTGAGATCTAGCTTGAGCTCAAGCACATACTCACTTGAGTCTCCAGTCTCAAGTCTGATTATTTCAAGTTCTCTCAACCCTTATATACCTTAGTACAATTACATCACTATAGCACACTTAGCATGTTGCTAACTGTAGAACCATTACATCACCATACTAAGTATATGTGAATTAGAGAACGATTATCTTCTTATCACACTGAATTAACACCCTGCTGTAAGTATCTCTGCTTCAAGTATACTTTTTCTCAGAGTTCCATATCTGCGGTCCTGTACACAATGCTGGGATAGATTTTTAAAAATAAATATAACAGTGAAATTTGTTAGGAAAATGTCATTCAATATTGATTTTTTTCCTCAAACAACTCTTTTGTAATAATCTAATAGTAACTTTAGAAATATGTAAAAAATTTTGTATATAATGTAAAAGTCAGTTAATTTGAAGATATCACATATAGCACCTATTATATGGAATAATTTAATTTATTGATAAATATGTGATATGTGATGGATTTCCTTCCCTTCCCTTTCCCTCTCTTCTTTTCTCTTCCTTTCTTTATCATTCCCTCATTCCCACTCTCTCTCCTTCTCTCTCTCCTTCCCTTCCCTCACTTCTTCCCTTCCTCCCTCCCTCCTTTCCTGCCTCTCTCCTTTCTCCCTTCCTTCCTCCCTCCCTTCTTTCCTTCCTTCCTTCCTTCCTTCCCTCCTCCCTCCCTCCCTCCCTTCCTTCCTTCTTCCCTTTCTTTCTTCCTTCTTCCCTTCCTTTTTCCCTCCTTTGCTCCTTCCTTCCTTCCTCCCTCCCTCCCTCCCTCCCTCCTTCCCTCCTTCCTTCCTTCCTTCCTTCCTTCCTTCCTTCCTTCCTTCCTTCCTTCCTTCCTTCCTTCCTTCCTTCCTTCCTTCCTTCCTTCCTTCCTTCCTTCCTTCCTTCCCTCCCTCCTTCCTTCCTTCCTTCCTTCCCTCCTTCCCTCCCTCCTTCCTTCCTTCCCTCCTTCCTTCCTTCCTTCCTTCTTTCCCTCCCTCCTTCCCTCCTTCCTTCCTTCCTTCCTTCCTTCCTTCCTTCCTTCCTTCCTTCCTTCTTCCTTCCTTCCTTCCTTCCTTCCTTCCTTCCTTCCTTCCTTCCTTCCTTCCTTCCTTCCTTCCTTCCTTCCTCCTTCCTTCTTAGATTTTTAAATTTACACTTATGAAAAAACAATAATTCTGATTATTAAGTAGTGATTTCTTGCTTCTGAACTGTCCATAACAGAAGTTTAAAGTTTACAATCTTAAAATCCTGTCTGGGACAGTTCCTTAAGTTGTTGAGTCAGTGCAAAGGAGAGGACAGTGGACAATAATAACAATAAGGTATTAGAATCTTTAGGAGAAAGCTGAATTTCAGTTATAATCAGAAGACATAATCATTTGCAATTAATTTTTTGGATAACAATCACCAAGTGGAGAAGTTTTCCAGAATAAAACCATTATTAATTTGAGACAGAGGAACATACAACTGAACTTGCCCATAGATGCTATATCCATTTGTCCCAACCTATTCATCTGAAATCAGAAATCCAGTGAAAAGACTTAATAATAATAATAATAATAATAATAATAATAATAAGCTGTTGGGTTTTCTCTTCTCATAGGATTTCTGATTTCAGGTAAATAGGTTAGGACAAATTTAGAAGGATGCCAAGGTTGCCTGGTTTGCTTTAAATAAATGCTTTTATTGGTTGGTTTAAGAAATATATAACAGGTAGGGGAGCAGAGGTTTTATGATTTTTTTCATTTGTCAAAGCAAATGTCCAAGATGGATTTGATGTTTTCTATTAATTTATGTCTGAGTTATATTTCTCAACATTCCTGATATTATTCTTGTGATGATTTGAAGGATACACTTCCTTTAAACAAAAATGTGCTGCGTACAGAAAGAACTGAGGTGTAAGTGTTCTGTTGATAGGATCTTGACCCAATATGCAGAAGATTAAATTCTCTGGGCTTGAATGAGGTTTTCACAAAGGAGAAGGAAAGGCTTAGCATTCAATCTCTGTTATTTCATGGAATACTTGCTGGAGAAGCAGACATGCATATGGTATAAACTAAACCTTCCTCACCTAAAGGAGAGGAAAGGAATAACACTCGAGGCATAGCAAAGATAGACTTCATGTCCTAGAATTTAATTTCTTTCTCTGGTAATAATAGTTATGATGCATGTTATTAGAACACATTTTCTTTGATTATAATTAGAAATACACAATTAGAAATACAAAATTAGAACACACCATCCCAATCCAGGTAGTATTCTTAATAAATGCTTATTGATTGACTGAAGCTTAGCAGAAAATGATTTCAATATTCTGAAGTTTTATTTCAAAATAAAGGTTATTGGTGGGTAAGTCAAACAGATTAAAGGTAAAACTTGTGAGATACATAAAATGCCTGTTAATTGTGCTTAGATCACATTGTGTCACATATGAAAGAAATTTGACATTTTAATTTTCTTTAAAATTTGACTTTCTAATAACATCTCAAAGAAATTATGGAAAACAAATAATAGTAATATACTTTTATCTGTGATATATATATTTATGTATATATATATATATACATATGTATGCATATATACATATGTATATATATATATATATTTTAAAACACATGCATTTGACTTTACTTCCTTTTTATATCATCATTAAAGATTCTTTATCTTTTCTTTGCTTTCAAAACTTTTTTTTTAAAAGTAAAAAACATGACCTCTTCCAGACTGAATACCAGACTATCTTCAAATCAAGTTGATATACAGGTTCAATTTCCAAGTCACTGCACTGAATATACTGTTGGTGTTGGAAACAAAATGTAATTGAGTGTGCTTTCAATAATTAGGAGGTAACTTTGAACTAAAGTAAATAGCTTATGATATTTAAACCTTTGTCTTTAGGACTCAAATCCTCACATTTGCAGCACATCAAAATAGCAAAACATTACTATTTAGAATTCACAATGATTTATTGGTTCATTTCTCTGCCTTAGATGGCTATGATTTCTGACAAATGGCAAGAGAATCAGGTACGTCTCTATGATGAGAGTGGCACAATTACAAGTGACACATGGCAAAGTTGGAGAAATGAGTTGCCTCTACTGCAAGAAATCCAATTTCCATTTGCTAATATACTGTCAGAAAAGCCCACTGGTCTGCTTGGCTGCTGTCCTACTGAGAGAGAGCCAATTGTCAAGCTCAATTAGCAGGGGCATTTTTCTTTCCTTGCTTAAGCTATTTATAGATTCATCTATGGGAGAAAATACACAGAAGGTGTTTCTCAGTAAGCTAATATATGAACTGGTGATTCTATGGAAAAAGGAAAGATACATATAAATGAATTTTGTAACCCATCACAATTCTCATGTTCCCTTGCCACTGAAATAAAAGGAACCAATTGTTACTCTTAAAATAAAAATTTAAAATCAGTCTTGAGTTTAGGGGAAAGAAAGAGTAAACATAATTCATAACAGAAGAAAATTATGGTTCTTTCCTCTTTCTGAATAATGTATTAGTTTTTAAATGGAATCTTTATTTCATGATCAGTTATTGGAAAAAAAAATACCACCACCTAACTTAATAATGCAATAGGAGAGGATAAAATTATTCCTCATATTTGTTTTTCCTTTATCTATTTTAAATCTCTTCTGCTGAACAGAAAAAAATATCCTGATTAAGAGTCCTGAAAAATTAATAATTGTGTAATCTTTTGAAATAATAGGTAATTCTTTCTATTGGTCATCCAAAATAATAATAATAAAAAAACAGAGATATGCAGAAAAAGTAGATAGAAAATGGGTCTCTAAGTTTAGAAGATTTGAATTCAAATCCTGCCTTATATATTGTTTATAAAACTGTGAACAAATCACTAAACCTTGCTCAGTGATTCATGTAATTAGCTCACTAAATCTAAAAGTTGCAGATGCTGATTTTATTGATGCTTTTTCTCACTAAGTATTCCTCTCACCAATGAAGTCAGAGGTCTGAGGAGAAAATGTCTACAAATACACAAGCCAACTTTCTCTGTATTTTTATTTCTTCTACTACCTGGGCAAAAATAAGTTGTCATTAATACATACTTGGATTATTGTAATGTCTCACCAATTATGGCACATAGATTACTCAGTGTAGAGAATACTGATCTGGGGTTCAGATCAGACACTAGCTCTGTGACCTTGAAAGGCCATTTAACTAATACCTGCCTCATTTTCCTCATGTATAATATAAGGATTGTAATAGTACCTCCTAGAGTTATTGTGAAGAACAAATGATAATAATTATAAAACATTTCTCAAAAACATTGAGTGTTGTATAAATACCCACCATTAAGAATTATTTTCCTAGACTTTCTGGGGCAGAGCCAAGATGGCAGCGAGGACACAGTTTCTTTCTGACCTTCTTGTACAAACTTCAGACTAGTTAGGAAATCCAGCCTCTGAATCAGTTCTTGATGGGCAGAATCCATGAATATTGGTAGTGCAACAAATTATAAGCAGAAGATAATTTCAAAAATTGTCAGAAAGGTCTGCTTCAATTGGAAATGGAGGGAGACTAGCCAAGTCCAAGCAAGTAGAGCACAGTCCCCAAAACAAAAAGCACAGATGGGGGTGATGCATACTCCATGGGGTGGAAAATCTATGGGAAGGAATCTGTGGCAGTGTTAGCTACTCTGCTTTGGTTGCAAGCCAGTAGATCAGATGAGAATTTATAAAACATCTAATACAAACCAAATGGTAAATAGTGAACTCCAAAATGCCAGAATCTCACAGGACCTGGCCATGCCCATCCAACACTGGGAGTGAGTCAGCACAAACTCGACACACAGCTGTTGCTGCTTGTAGAAAAAGCTACAGTCTGTAGAGACAACTTGGAAAACCTCTCCTACTCGAAAAGGAGACCTTAATTTTTTTTTTTTTTTGTAAAAAAGCAAAGCAAACTCTGACCACAGACAGTTTTTACAGTAAAAGAAAAGAACATATTTCAAACCTTGAGGAGACTAAAAGCAAATAGCTTCCAGATGAAGCTTCAAAAGGTGATATAACTTGGTACCCATCACTCAAGGCTTTCCTAGAAGAAATTAGAAAAGGATCCTAAAAAAGAACTACAAGAAAAATGGGGAAAGGAAATGAAAACTTTAAAAGAGGGTTTGGAAAAGGCAGATAAATCATTAAAAGATAGATTTGATAAAATGCAAAAATAAAATAACTCCTTAAAAACAGAATTTGTGAAACAGAAAAGAAAATAATTCCTTAAAAAACTGAATTTGTGAAATGGAAAAAAATCCATTTAACAAAAGAACTCATTTAAAAATTCAATTAGACAAATACAAAAAGAAGTAAAAAAAAAGTAAATGAAAATAACTAAAATTCAAAACTGAACAATTGGAAATGAATGACTTAATTGGACAATAAGAATCAGTTAAGCAAAACCAAAAAAAAAAAAAATGGGGGGAAATGTAAAATACCTAACTGAGGGAAAAAAAACTGACCTGGAAAATAGATTTAAGAGAGACAATCTAAAGATTATTGGACTACCTGAAAAACTATGATGAAAAAAAAAAAAAAACACTAAACACTATTTTCAGGAAATTATCAAAGAGAAATGCCTGATTGTCATAAAATCAGAAGGTAAAATAACCATTGAAAAAATTCACTGAACACCTCCTTAAAGAGACCCCAAAATCAAAACCACAAGGAATATCATGACTAAATTTCAGAGCTATGAGACCAAGGAAAAATATTACAAGCAGCCAGAAAGAAACCAAATATGGAGGAGCCACAATAAGGATTACCCAGGACCTAGTAGCTTCCACTTTAAAGAATTGAAGGACCTGGAATCTGATATTCCAAAAGGCAAAGGAACTTGGAATGAAGTCAAGAATTAATTACCCTGCTAAACTGAACATTTTCTTTCTGAGAAGAAGATGGACTTTCATTGAAACAGGTGAATTCCATTTATTTTTGATGAAAAGACCAGAGCTAAACAAAAAATTTGACCTCCAAATATAGAATTCAAGAGAAGCATAAAAAGGTAAAAAGAAAAGAATTCTTGATAACTGTATTTTTGTTATGGGTATACTTAGAGAGTGCACATATAAACTTATTTTACTGTCATTATAAAAAGAAAAGAAACTAGAGGTGGAAAGGGGATTGTATTGGTAAAAAGGGGAAAGTGGAGGTAAAATGAGTGAAATTGCATCTCATGAAAAGGCAAAGAAAACCTATTATAATTGAGGAAAAGTAAGGAAAGAGATGTACATTGTGTGAAAATTACTCTCATCAGATTTGGCTCAAAAATAATATTAAACATATTTAGTTTCACTGAGAAACTTCTCTCACCTTCTAGAAAAGTGAAAGAGGGAACCAAAAAAGGGAAAACGTAGGCTAAATAGAAGGGAAAACAGAACTAGTAGGGGAAAGATATAAGAAAGGGACAGGAACTCTAAAAGGGGAGTTTGGTTTGAGGTAAGTAGTGCTTATAAGTAAAATATTGGAGAGGAGGGAAAAGGGAAAAGAAAAGAAAAAATTACAATTTTGGGGGGTTAATAAGATGGCTTAATAGTTAATAAGGTTATTTTGGTTAATGGTTATAACCATTATAATGGTTCATAATAAAGGTTAATGAGAAAATACAGAATTAGTAGTTCTAACCATAAATGTGAATGGGGTGAATTTTCCCATAAAGCATAAGCAGATAGTAGACTGGATTAAAAGCCAACATCCTACAATATGTTGTTTATAACAAACAAATTTAAAGCAGAGCCATACATACTGAGTAAAGGTAAAAGGCTAGAGCAGAATCTATTATACTTCAGGTGAAGTAAAAAAGCAGGGGTAGCCATCCTTATCTCACATCAAGCAAAAGCAAAAAATTGATCTAATTAAAAGAGATAAGGAAGAAAACTATATCTTGCTAAAGGGTATCATAGACAATGAAACAAAATTAAAGTTAAACATGTATGCACCAAGTGGTGTAGCATCTAAATTCCTAAAGGAGAAGTTAAGAGAGTTGAAAGAAGAAATAGACAGCAAAACTATAATAGTTGGAGATCTCAAACTTGCTCTCTCAGAACTAGATAAATCAACCACAAAATAAATGTGAAAGAAGATAAAGAGGTAAATGAAATACTAGAAAAGCTATGTATGATATATATTTGGAGAAAATTCAATAGAGACAGAAAGGAATACACTTTTTCCTCTGGAGTTCATAGAACCTATGTCAAAACTGACCATATGTTAGGTCATAAAGACCTCAAAAGTAAATGCAGAAAGGTATAAATGGTAAATGCATTTTTTCAGATCACAATGCAATAAAAAGGCCAGGGGAAAATAGACCAAAAAGTAATTGGAAACTAAATAATCTCATCCTAAAGAATAAATGGGTGAAACAGCAAATCATAGACAGAATCTATAATTTCATTCAAGAGAATGACATTAATAAGACAAGATACCAACATTTGTAGGATGCAGCAAAAGTGGTAATAAGGAGAAATTTTATATCTCTAGATGTTTACTTGCATAAAATAGAAAAAGAGAAGATCATTGAATTGGGCTTGCAACTAAAAAAGCTAGAAAAAGAACAATTTAAAAGTGTCCAATCGAATATCAAACTTGGGTTTCTGAAAACAAAAGGAAAGATCAATAACACCGAAATTAAAAAAAAAATCTATTGAATTAATAAATAAAAACTAAGAGTTGGTTTTATGGGGGAAAAAAACAACAAAATAGATAAACCTTTAGTTAAATTGATTAGAAAAAGGAAAGAGGAAAATAAAATTGTTAGTCTCAAAAATGAAAAGGGAAAACTTTCCATCAATGAAGAGGAAACTAGAGCAATAACTAGGAGTTACTTTGCCCAACTTTATGCCAATAAATTTGATAACCTAAGTGAGATGGATGAATATCTGCAAAAATATAGATTGTCCAAATTAACAGAAGAGGATATAAATTACTCAAGTTGTCCCCTTTTAGAAAAAGAAATAGAGCAAGCTATTAATCAACTCCCTAAGAAAAAATCCCCAGCACCAGATGAATTTACATGTGAATTTTACCAAACATTTAAAGAACAATTAACTCCAATAATATTTGAAAAAAATAGGGAATGAAGAACTCCTAACAAATCCACAGATACTGTACTGAAACCTAAACCAGGTAGGATGAAAATAGAGAAAGAAAATTATAGACCGATCTCCCTAATGAATATTGATGCAAAAATCTTAAATAAATAAAACATTAGCAAAGAGATTGCAGAAAGTGGTCTCCAGGTTAAAACACCATGACCAAGTAGCATTTCTACTAGGAACACAGGATTGATTCAATATTAGGAAAACTGTTAGCATAATTGACTTTATCAATAACCAAATTAATAAAAAGCATATGATTATCTCAATAGATGCAGTAAAAACATTTCATGAAATCCAACATTCATTCCTATTAAAAACACTAGAAAAATAGAACTAAATGTAATTTTCCTTAAAACAGTCAATATCATCTTTTGAAAATCATCAGCAAGCATCATATGTAATGGCGATAAATGGGAATCATTCTCAATAAGTTCAGGGATGAAATAAGGTTGTCCACTATCACCATTACTATTCAATATTGTATTATAAATGCTAGTTTTAGCAATAAGAGAAGAAAAATAGATTAAATTAGAGTAAGTAATGAGGAAACCAAATTATCACTCTTTGCAAATGATTTGATGGTATATTTAGAGAAACCTAGAAAATCAGCTAAAAAGCTTTTAGAAATAATCCACAAATTTAGCAAAGTTGCAGTATACAAAATAAATCCTCATAAATCATCAGCATTTTTATATGTTATTAACAAAATCCAACAGCAAGAGATGCAAAAAGAAATTCCATTTAAAATAGCCATCAATAGTACAAAATATTTGGGAATCTATCTGCCAAGGGAAAGTCAGTAACTTTATGAGCAAAACTCCAAAAAACTTTTCACATAAACAAAGCTAGATCTAAACTATTGGGAAAAATATCAGGTGTGGAGAGCTGTAAGAACTGAGTGTGGACCACAACTTAACATTCTTACTGTTTCTGTTGTTGTTTGCTTGCATTTTTCTTTCCCAGTTTTTTTCCTTCTTGATCCATTTTATGATTTTTTTTTGTACAGCAAGATAATTTTTATAAACATATATACATATATTGAATTTTACATATATTTTAACATATTTAACATTATTGGACTGCCTGATATCTAAGAGAGAAGATGGGGGGATGGAGAGGAAAATTTGGAACAAAAGATTTTGCAAGGGTCAGTGTTGAAAAATTACTCATGCATATGTTTTGTAAATAAGTTAAAAAACCTTTGGTGAAAAAAAAAAGTTATGTGAACAAATTTTGAAAAGGTTGACTAGAACCAAACTGCAAAGGACTACCAATGTAAAGATGAAAAATCTAGAAACATCCTTGTTTAGTAACAAATAAGTGGGCATACTTCTGGGGAAATGGAATCATATGCACCTTGACATTCTCCTTATGAAGGAAGCAGAAGACAATAGAAAATTTTTTCTTAATGGAAGAATTGTTTGTAGACCCTTTTTGGAATGACAAATAATTCAATTAGTTGAAATGGTTTTGTCATGAGTCCAAAGACAACAAAAACATTATTTCATGTGACATTTGTTCATTTCTTATTGTGTTTCTCATTTTTTGAAAAATGATACAAAAATAATAGCACCTTATGGAGCAACAAAAAAAGAATTATTTTCTTAACAAATATTCCCATCTTCACTCTTTCCATCTCCAGGCCATCCTTCTCATTACTGCCAGAATTGATGTAATTGGATATATATTCAACCATACTTCTTTGTTCAAAAACTTTTAATGCTTCCCTATTATTTACCAATGTGACTGTCTTTCTAGTTTTTTTTTCCCTTCCATAAAATCTTTGCTTCTACCAAAGTGGCATCCTCCATTTTCCCACAAATATCTCCTCCTCAAAGCTTTTATTTACACTATCATTTTTATTTAGAATGTCATTCCTTGTTCTTCTTTTGAATTCTTTCTTATCCTCTAAAGCTTTGCTCATAGTAGATACTTAAATGTTTCTTTAATTCAAATGAATAAAATTAATGTAATGGATTTAACAATGGAATTAGAAGTGGTAGAACCATAGCTATTATGGGTACATTGGTAAGAGTACCATCTTTATAGTTGGGAAATCATGTTCCACAACCAAGCTTTGATACTAGCTGTGTTACCTCAGGCAAGAGTTACTTAAACTATTTGAGCCTCAATTTGCTCTTCTGTAAAATGATTGTATTAGATAAGCTCAGTGCTACATATGCATAGCTTTCTGTTTACATCTGGTTTCAGTAGATATAAAACATTTCAGCAATTCAATTAAAAATGTTTAAAATAATTTTATAAGTCATATTTTTATTTCACATATTTACAAATTTATTCATGGAAATGATAATATAGAAGAAAATATCCTCAAGATCTGGTTAGATTGGGGATCCAAACATTAAAACTGTTCTTCTAAGTATTCAAACATCAATATGTTTTAAAACTATTTCAGACTTCAAAGAAACTTTGCTCCATATATCAGTATAATTGAATTGACAACACTGAAGAAAGGATGGAAATATTCAAACACTTCCATTCAATACTTTGCCTATCTCTATGCCTATCACTTTGACTAAAATTTTACTTCAGGATGAAATTGATTCATAGGAAGCTAAAATAATGTTCTGATATATTGAAACACTATCTTTATGACTTATGATGTTTTATTTTTTCTCTCTCCCTTCTTCCTTTCCTTCTTTCTTCCCTCCTTATAATTCAGAACAAAATCATGAAATAAGAGCTTATTTAATTTGTCAAGGTGTTAAGGGAGGTTTATAAAAATTGTATCAACCCAAACAATTATTTAATGTAGTCAGACACATAAGATTTTGCGATTATGTCTTTGAATAACTAATAAAACCCAGCAAGATTCATTTCAACAAATAGGAACACACAATCATAAAGTCAGAAATAATTGTATTGACATGTATCCTTTGCCATGACTTTTGTACAACTTCTTTAAATTAAGTTTTGAACTTTGCAGAGAGTCAGTTTCTTAGAACTGCTTCCAGTTATTATATGACAGATCATTATTATATGATAGATCAGATGGAAATACGATCATGTTCCATCTGCTCCTTTTATGCAACATTAAAGGCTTTATTGTTTTTCTCTTGACAGAATTATCTCAGCAACACCTCAACATCTTATCAAAGTGTTGTTCTGGAAGGCTTCCTCACATATACTCTGCTCAGAAATAACAAAACATCTACTGGGAATGTCTGCAATGTGCCAGGTGTTGCATTCAGTTTGAACCAAACATAGGAATATCATTAAAATGGGTTTTTATAATCAATTTATAATTAATCACTCATACAGCATTTTTTTCTTTGCTTTTAGAGGGACCATCAATCAACAACAACAACAAAAATTCTTTAAAACATTTCATGTAACTCTCACTGATTTAAATTGACTGTCAGAACAGACTATTCAACATTATAATTTATCATTAAAAATGAAAAGATCTAAGCACATATGGTTGGGTCTGACAAATTTGCAAAGAAAGGACTCATTTGTCATGGAAACCTATTGCTATGTATGTATGCTAAGTGATTTGTTAAAACAAAAAGTTTTAAATGTGTGTAATTAAAATCACCCCAAATCTTCAGTGATTCTCCTTATTTCGTATTTTCCCATTAATATTTTCATTTATCTGCAAATCTTTTTTTTTCAACATTTTTTTATTTATAATTTTTTTCACAATATATATGCATGAGTAGATTTTTTAATAATATTATCCCTTGTATTCATTTTTCCAAATTATCCCCTCCCTCCCTTTACTCCCTCCCCTTAATGACAGGCAATCCCATACATTTTACATGTGTTACAATATAACCTAGATAAAATATATGTGTGTAAATACCATTTTCTTGTTGCACATTAAGTATTAGATTCTGAAGGTATAAGTAACCTGGGTAGATAGACAGTAGTGCTAACAATTTACATTCACTTCCCAGTGTTCCTTCTCTGGGTGTAATTATTTCTGTCCATCATTGATCGACTGGAAGTGAGTTGGATCTTCTTTATGTTGAAGATTTCCACTTCCATCAGAATACATCTTCATACAAAATTGAAGTGTACAGCGATCTTCTGGTTCTATTCATTTCACTCAGCATCAGTTGATGTAAGTAAGTCTCTCCAAGCCTCTCTGTATTCCTCCTGCTGGTCATTTCTTATAGAGCAAGAATATTCCATAACCTTCATATACCATAATTTACCCAACCATTCTCCAATTGATGGGCATCCATTCCATCCAGTTTCTGGCCACTACAAAAAGAGCTGCCACAAACAATTTGGCACATACAGGTCCCTTTCCCTTCCTCAGTATTTCTTTGGGATATAAGCCCTATAGCAGCAATGCTGGATCAAAGGGTATGCACAGTTTGATAACTTTTTGGGCATAGTTCCAAATTACTCTCCAGAATGGTTGGATTCTTTCACAACTCCACCAACAATGTATCAGTGTCCCAGTTTTCCCACATTCCCTCCAACATTCATCATTATTTGTTCCTGTAATCTTAGCCAATCTGACAGGTGTTTAGTGGTATCTCAGAGTTGTCTTAATTTTCATTTCTGTGATCAATAGTGATTTGGAACACTCTTTCATATGAGTGGATATAGTTTCAATATCATCATCTGAGAATTGTCTGTTCATATCTTTTGACCATTTATCAATTGGAGAATGGTTTGATTTCTTATAAATTAGGGTCAGTTTTCTTTATATTTTGGAAATGAGACCTTTATCAGAACCTTTAACTGTAAAAATATTTCCCAATTTGTTACTTCCCTTCTAATCTTGTATGCATTAGTATTGTTTGTACAGAAACTTTTTAGTTTGATGTAATCAAAATCTTCTATTTTGTGATCAATAATGATCTCTAGTTCTCCTCTGGTCATAAATTCCTTCCTCTTCCACAGGTCTGAGAGGTAGACTATCCTCTGTTCCTCTAATCTATTTATGATCTCATTCTTTATACCTAAATCATAGACCCATTTTGATCTTATCTTGGTATATGGTGTTAAGTGTGGATCCATATCTACTTTCTGCCATACTAATTTCCAATTCTCCCAACAGTTTTTTTCAAATAATGAATTTTTATCCCTAATGTTGGTATCTTTGGGTTTATCAAACTCTAGATTGCTATAGTTGTACACTTTTTTGTTCTTTGTACCTAACCTGTTCTACTGATTGGCTGGTCTATTTCTTAGCCAATACCAAATGGTTTTGATGACTGCTGCTATATAATATAGCTTTAGATCAGGTATACATAGACCACCTTCCTCTGATTTTTTTTTCATTAATTCCCTTGGAATTCTCGACCTTTTATTCTTCCATATGAACTTTGTTGTTATATATTCTAGGTCATTAAAATAGTTTCTTGGGAGTCTGATTGTTATAGCACTAAATAGATAGATTAGTTTGGGGAGTATTGTCATTTTTATTATATTTGCTCGGCCTATCCAAGAGCACTGAATGTCTTTCCAATCATTTAAATCTGACTTTATTTTTGTGGCAAGTGTTTTGTAATTTTTCTCATATAATTCCTGACTATTCTTTGGTAGATGGATTCCCAAATACTTTATACTCTCAACATTTGTTTGGAAAGGAATTTCTCTTTGTATCTCTTGCTGTTGCCTTTTGTTGGTGATATATAAAAATGCTGAGGATTTATGTGGATTTTTTTGTATCCTGCCACTTTGCTAAAATTCTGAATTATTTCTACTAGCTTTTTAGAAGAGTCTTTGGGGTTCTCTAAGTATACCATCATGTCATCTGCAAAGAGTGATAGTTTGATTTCCTCATTTCCTACTCTAATTCCTTGAATCTCTTTCTCGGCTTTTATTGCCGAGGCTAGCGTTTCTAGTACTATATTGAATAGTAATGGTGATAGTTGGCAACCTTGTTTCACACCTGATCTTACTGGGAAAGATTGCAGTTTATTTCTATTGCATATTATGCTTACTGACGGTCTTAAATATATGCTCCTGATTATTCTAAGGAATGGTCCATTTATTCATATACTCTCAAGTGTTTTTAGTAGGAATGGATGTTCTATTTTGTCAAATACTTTTTCTGTATCTATTGAGATGATCATATGATTTTTATTAATTTGATTATTAATATGGTCAATTAAACTAATAGTTTTCCTAATATTAAACCAGCCCTGCATTCCTGGTATAAATTCTACTTGATCATAGTGTATTATCATGGGGATGATTTTCTGAAGTCTTTTTGCTAATATCTTATTTAAGATTTTAGCATCAATATTCATTAAGGAAATTGGTCTATAATTTTCCTTCTCAGTTTTCGATCAACCTGGTTTAGGTATCAGTACCATGTCTGGGTCATAAAAGGAGTTTGGTAGGACTCCTCCATCCCCTGTTTTTTCAAATAGTTTATATAACATTGGGGCTAATTGTTCTTTAAATGTTTGGTATAATTCACATGTAAATCCATCTGGTCTTGGGGATTTTTTCCTGGGGAGGTGATTAATAGCTTGTTCTATTTCTTTTTCTGAAATGGGACTATTTAAGCAATTTATCTCCTCCTCTGTTAATCTAGGGAGCCTATATTTTTGGAGGAAGTCATCCATTTCACTTAAGTTATCAAATTTATTGGCATAAAGTTGGGCAAAGTAACTCCTTATTATTTATCTAATTTCCTCTTCATTGGTGGAAAGATCCCCCTTTTCATTTGTAAGACTATCAATTTGATTTTCCTCTTTCTTTTTTTTTGATCAAATTTACCAAAGGTTTATCTATTTTATTGGTTTATTGGTTTATCTATTTTCCAGTTCTATAGATTTTCCAGTAAGTATTTGACGTTATTCTCCAGCTGTTCATTTTTTTTTTTTTTTTAGTGAGTTATTTTCTTTTTCCCAATCACAAATCCTACTTTCTTGGGAATTTTTCATATTTTCCAATTCAGAAATCTTACTTTCCTGTGATTTTTTAACCTTTTCTAATTCACAAATTGTGTTTCCCTTCACCTCCTGTGAATTCTTTATTCTTTCCAACTCAAATTTCAGGACGTTATTATTATCTATCATAACTTCTTTTTCCTTTCCCCATTTTTCTTCAAACTCTATTAGCTTTTTAATAGTTTCTTCTAGGAGAGATTTATGTGATGGGGGGCATGTATCATTCCCCTTTAGGGTGTTATCTGGAGACTCTCTGCTGTTATCCTCCTCAGGGTGGGATACCCACTCTTTCTCTGTATAGAAGGTTTCAGTCATTCTCTTCAGCTTCTTACTCCTTGTTAACACTCTGTGGGGGGGTCTGCCCTTAGGGTAAGAAATTTATTTATCAGGTTCCTAATAGACCGTGGATAAGATGTAGCATTCCTGTGTCTGGGCTAAGAGAGAGCTCTGGGAGAGAGTTCCCCACTCCCCTCCCTGGAAATGCCTCAGAGGTGGTTAGCACACCTGTTGCAAAGAGTGCCCTGTGTAGGACCCCACTGTGTGGCCTAGTGACTGCCCTGAGGTTTAAGGCTAAAGAGTGAAAGCATAACAAATCCCAGCCAATGCCTTCTCTGGGGTCCTGGATATTAGCAGCTGAGGTGAAAAGCCCCTGTGCTCAAACCGGAAGAGTCTTCCCGGAAACCACAGACCCTGCTTTGAAGGGTTCGTTGCTCTGGGAGTTTGGATGCTGTTGGAATTCCACTGCCTCATGCTGAGCCCCGCACTATGTGGATTAGAGGCTGCCTCGGGCTGTGTCCCCCACTGTTCAGGCTCTTAACTTCCCCAGGGAAAAGCCCCGGACAGCAGAAGGTGGCTGCTCAGCCATGCCGAGATTGGTGCTAGGCTACTTCTGGATTGGGGTGGATCTAGGATCTGGCTTTATATTTTAAAGTAGCTTGATTTCTCTTCTGATCTGCTGTTTTATTTGCAGAGTAGAGCTATTAGCCTGTGCCAGATTCCTCTATCTCAGTGGCTTCTCTGATCCCAGAGTTCTCCCCAGCACATTTGGTACAGTGTGCTAGCACCTAACCCTGTCTGTGCTGATCTTTTTCTTCCCTCCCCTCAGAACCAATCTTTTCTGTTGAAATTCCAGATTATCTTCAGCTGGTAAATTGTGCTTCTAATCCTTGTGGTTTTTAATCAGTCCAGCGTTATTTTTGAGGCTGATTTAACTAGTTGGTATTGAGGGAAGAAGGGAGCTTACAAATTCGCATGTATCTTCTCTGCCATCTTGGCTTTGCCCCCCCCCCCCACAATTTCTTGAATAGTAGTTTAATAACCGATAATACACTCAAGAACAGCCACATGTAATCTTAAAAGCCTTTATTATACTTACTCACATAATGTCTTGAATTAATGCCCTGACTTGTTAACTCCTTAGTGAACACTTGGTCTGAAGATCCATGTGTTCACTACCAAACTCCTCACCTCTCTCGTCTATCTATCAGCTTGGCTCAGCTACCCCAGGCTAGGGAGCCAGGTTAAAGAGAGTGACTTGCTGCCTGCAGTGGGCTTATAAAGAGCCTGTGAGGTCACATACACAGCCAACTAGCGAGAGAGTTGTCACCCATTAAGAAGGTATCTCAATATGGCCAGGATCCCACCCACAGGGCAGTCCTATATCCACAGAGATTACTTCTGGGACACTCAATCTCCTGTTGGACCGTGGCTGCCCGCTTAAAGGACCCTTACACTTCCCTTCTCTTGTTTTGCCCGAACCGCTCATCTCATCAAGCTAAACTTTTAGCACCAGCTATAGTTCACTTGATCCATAAGATAACAGAATGCTATTCCCAAGGAGGTACAAAGCAGCAGATCAGTAAACGGAAGTATGACAATGAGAACTAGGCTCAACAGTGGCCAAGTGTTCAACCCATTCATTAAAGTCATACTCAAGAGATAATAAGCCAAAGAGGTTGGATGCCAATGAGGTAGGATGTCAACACTAAAGTGGGAAGTCAACAAGGTAAAACATCACAATTCTAGTTAACAATTAAATATCAGTGAGGTAGGGTGTCACAATTCTAGTTACATTTATCACAATTCTATTGCACTTGTCTCAATTCTAGATCAATTCTAGTTTCACAGATGAAGGTGCACATAAGCAAAATCATGTCCAGTAACATTGTCTCAATAACAATGACAGGTGGTTATGTTGGTTTTTCACCCATTAATTTAAAAGCATAGTCCTTAAATAGAAAGCATAGGGCAAAGCCTCTCCCCAGGCCACTATATGGCAAGTCCATTTCAGCTGCTACATTGGAGCTGTGTCTGCTATCTCTGGTGTCACGATCAGGAGGGACATTGCTGCCATCAGTGTCTGAAGGGCTGCTGAAATCTGGCTGGTCCCTCTGGGCTGTTGTCTGGTCCTTCTCTTGGATCCCCAGGTCACAAATATCTCTGGTGGGGATTAACTCCTCTGCTGTTAGATCTGCCTCTGAACTTGGGCCTTTCCAAATGTCATTTAGGCCTTTCCACATCACTGTGGAAAGAAAGTTCTTGTCAAAAAGATGAATAAAAAGTCACACAAAAGTCAGTCAGTCTGTCACTTAGCTGCACTTTCTGTGTATGCCAGAAATGCATTGCTAAGGTAAAATGCAAAGAATTTAAAAATGTAAAACTGAAATAATTTAAAAATGTAAAACCAAAATAACTTAATATAAAATCAAAATAACTTAGGAATGTAAAATCAAAATACTTTAAAAATGTAAAATCAAAATTTAAAAATTGCAAGCCATCACATATATGTATTGTCACATCTTGCGCATATCCCTTCTCTTGTTTAGAAAAGAACATCCTGGGAATATAGTCTGTCCAGTAATGACTTGACTGGTAGGATTATAAGAAATCCCAATGGAATGCGTAAAATCAAATTCAATGCAAAAATATCTAAAAGCAAAATATTTATAAACCAATCCATAACCTGTCTTAAATGCATGTGAGATTTCTACAATGGAAAAATGGTTGATCACATGCCTAGCTGCTTCTCCAGATTGGAGTGAAGCCATAATGTCCATTGGTCTTAAAACATTAAATTTCAAAATTAATTAAATTACATTAAAAATTAATTAAAATTAATTAAATTAAATTCAAAATTAATTAAATTACAAAAGTATTCCTTGGTAGTTTGATTGGTATGATACTGAATAAGCAAATTAACATTTTCTCACTTTTACTATATAGACTGAGCTTACCCAGGAGTAATTCATATTTATCCAATTGTTTATATTTGTCTGTATTTGTGTGAAAAACGTTTTCTAATTTTGTTCATATAGTCAATGAGTTTGTTTTGGCAGATAGGTTCCCAAGTATTTTAAATAACTTAAACTTATTTTAAATGGAATTTTTCTTTCTATCTTTTCCTGCTAGATTTAATTAATAGTATAGCCACGCCTAAAATATTGCAGGTTTAATTTCAGATTACTTTAATAAATTGAATATTTCAAAAAAGTAAGTCACACCAATTTTCTTTTTGGATTTCTCATGCACATGAAAGTTACGTTTATACTATAATGTATTCCAGTAAGTATGCAAAAGCATTACATTTATAAAACAGTGTATATACCTTAACTAGAATATATTGTCACTAAAAATCATCACCATCATCTGAATCTTCAACAAGTCTTAATCTTTTTTCCTGATAGAGAAACTTTTCTCAGTGTTGGTCACTGCTGACTGATTAGCATGGTGGTTGGCAAAGCTTAGAATAGCTGTGACAATTTCCTAAAATATCATAGCAATGAAATTTGATGCATTTATTAACTTAAGTTACTTAAAACTTGAATACCAAATAGAAAAATAAAAAGCCAATAAAATATAAAGTAATAAATTTTTATTGCAAGAAAATCTATACAGTAGATACTACACATTATATTCAGAGTTTCCCATCTTTGTTTCCTGGTAGGTTGTTTTTTATTGCTTTCTGCTGTGCACTTTTTATTTTGTTCTTTTTTCCTCTTCCCCTCACCCCCAAATATGCTAAAATTAAGTTTATATATATATTTATATAAATATAAACATGCATATACATGTACACATGTACATAGAGATCTATAATCATGCATTTATACATTCATATACCTCTTTGTAAGGCCATACTACATTTGTTTGTCCTCTGTTTCTCTGAAGGTGGATTACATTAATCTTCATAAGTCCAAATCTTTTCAGGTTTTTCTAATTCCACCATGTGACTATTTCCTACATTACAGAAATATTCCAATTTTATACTATCTATTTATTTTAGATAGTCCATAACAATGTTGACTAATATGTCTAATCTATAGCATAGTTTCCCTATTTTTCTGTTTTGATTAAATCTATTTTTGCTTTAATTTTGAGATCAACAACTCTGCTTGAGATCTGCTTTTTTTCTAATAAATTCTACTCATGATCATTACTAGTATGCTCATATATATCTCTTATTTTCTATCTTTGCTAAATCCTCTGCTTTACTTCTATGTACTATCTAACAGCCTCAAGGATTCCTCCCTTCTCTTCTTCCCTGCCCACCATTTTCTCCCTCTTTATACCATTCCCATTCTTCAAGTTGAAAAAGTTACAAGCCAAAACTAATGTGGAGGAAGTGTTGGTGCATATATATACATATACATATATATATATATATATATATATATATATATATATATATATATATATATATATATATATATATATGTATAATTTTTTTTTGTTTGCAAATTGTACACTCAATGCAGCCTCTGAAGCTGAAACTTAATAAAATATGGATCAAATTCTCTGTTGCTTGTGTTAATTTTGGCCTAACAAGAAACACCAAGAAAACACAGATACTCCATCACCAAGCATCATACCATCCACATGTTGAAATGAACCATCAATTAAAGAAAATGGTGAAATTTTGCATACTATGGATAAGTTCACTTACCTCAACAGTATACTTTCCAGAGGATGTACACAGTGATAATGAGGTTGATGCACACATTGCCAGAGCTGGCTGTGTTAAAGAAGCTCTGAAGGAAAGTGTGGTAAGAAGAAGTATTAGACCAATCAACAAACTGAAGATCTCCAGAGCCATTGGGCTGACCTCATTGTTGTATTCCTGTGAAACATGGACAGTATATTAGTACTATTCCAGGAAAATGAATTGATTCTATTTAAATTGTCATAGGAAGATTCTGATGATAACCTCATGAGATGAGATCCCAGCCACTGTGGTCCTTTTTTTGAACTAAACTTTCACATTCTACTGCTGAGAGTTCAGCTCTGTTAGTCTGGGCTTGTCACAATTTTTGAATGCCAAATGTACTTTGCCCAAAAGACTATTTTATGGAGAACTCATAACGAGAAAGTGTTCACAAGGTGATCAGAAAGAAAATAAAATACACAGATACTTTCAAGGAGTTTCTTAAGAACTTTAGAATTTATTTTGTGACATGGGAGACATTAGCACAGGACAGCCCAGCATGGTATGCCATTATCAGAGAAGGTGCTGTGCTCTATGAGCAAAACAGAATTGAATTAGCTCAAAAGAAATTCAAGATGTTCAAAATTAAAGAAGCTACCCCAAATGTTCATAGGGATTATTTATGTCTGACCTGTGACTGAGCATGCTAAGCTTGTATTGATCTGATCAGCCATAGTCAGATACACTTTAACCCAACCCTAACATCGTGATATCATTTTAGTACTCTTTGAGGATGAAGGACAATAATCAAACAAACAAACAAACAATTCCATTCCCATTAATCTACATGTCTTATCCCATTGATCTACACATCCTTCTATGCACCCCCCCGTTCTATTATCCTCTCTTATTTCTTAGTAAATTTAGAAGATTTTTATTCTCTCTCTCACACACACATATATATGTTTATATGTATGTATGTATATATATATATATGTATATATATATATATATATACATATATATATATATGTATGTATGTATTTTATCTTCTTTAACCCATTTCAAATGTGAATAGGATTCCATAACTATTAGCGTTCCTCCCCCATTTAATTCCTGTGTCTTTCTGTAATCTCTTTGCTAATATTTTATTTAAGATTTTTGCATCAATATTCACTGGAGAGATTGGTCTATAATTTTCTTTCTCTGTTTTCATCCTGCCTTATTTAGGTTTCAGTACTATATCTGTGTCATAAAAGGAATTGGGTAGGAATTCTTCATTCCCTATTTTTTCAAATAGTTTATATAGTACTGGATTTAATTGTTCTTTAAATGTTTGGTAGAATTCACATACAAATCCATCTGGTACTGGGGAATTTTTCCTTAGGGTGTTGATTAATAGCTTGTTCTATTTTTTTTTTTTCAAAAGGGACAATTTAAGCAATTTATATCCTCTTCTGTTAATCTGGGAAATTTATAGTTTTGTAGATATTCCTCCATTTCACTTAGGTTGTCAAATTTGTTGACATAAAGTTGGGCAAAGTAATTCCTAATTATTGCTCTAATTTCTGCTTCATTGGTGAAAAGTTCTCCCTTTTCAGTTATGTGGAAAGTGTTTTGTAGTTTTGCTCTTATAGCTTCTGCCCCACCCTTGGCAGATAGATTTCCAAATATTTTATATTAATGACAGTTATTTTAAATGAAATTTCTCTTTGTATCTCTTGCTGTTGGATTTTGCTAGTGATGTATAAAAATGCTGAGGATTTATGTGCATTTATTTTGTATCCTGCAGCTTTGCTGAAGTTATGGATTACTTCTAATGGCTTTTTAGTTGATTCTCTAAGTTTCTCTAAGTATCTGTAAAGAGTGATAATTTGGTTTCCTCATTACCTACTGTAATTCCTTTTATCTCTTTTTCATCTCTTATTACCAAAACTAGCACTTCTAACGCAATATTGAATAGTAATGGTGACAGTGAGCAGCCTTGTTTCACCCCTGATCTTATTCGGGAATGGTTCTTGTTTATGATGCTTGCTGATGGTTTTAAATAGATGCTACTGACTGTTCTAAAGAAAAGTCCATATATTCCTATATTCTCTAATGTTTTTAATAGGAATGGGTGTTGGATTTTATCAAATGCTTTTTCTGCATCTATCAAAATAATCAAATGGTTTGTGTTAATTTGGTTATTGATATAGACAATTATGCTGATAGTTTTCCTAACATTGAATTTGCCCTGCATTCCTGGTATAAATCTTACTTGGTCATAGAACACAAACAGAAAATAGCAATGGCAAAATAGCTACAGGTAGAGCTTCAGAGGGTAATATGAACTGGTCTCAAGTTCAAAAGTATTTTTTGGAAGAGTTCAAAAAGGTTCTTAAAAGAGAGATAGAAAAAAATGGGGAAAAGAAATAAAATTTATGACAGAGAATTCTGAAATTTTTTTTGGGGGAAAAAAAGCCAACATATTGGAAAAGAAAGTACAAAAATTGCCTGAAGAAAAAAAAAATTCCTTAAAAATAGAATTGGTGAAATGAAAAAGTGTCTGCTGAACAAAACAACTCCTTTAAAAGTACAATTGGCCAAATACTAAAGGAGGTGAAAAAAAGCTAATAGAAGAAACTCATACACTAAAAATTAAAATTGGACAAATGTAAGTGAATGATTCAATGAAACATAAAAAATTAGTCAAACAAAATCCAAAAAATGAAAAAAAAATGGAAGAAAATGGGGTAGGAAGAGGCTCATTGTTTAAAACTTAATCTCATTGAATTTAGCTCAAAGACAGAATATACATACTTAGTTTGAAAGAGGAATTTGTCTCACTCTATAGGAAAATAATGGGGGGAAAGAGAAAAGAAAAGGGGGAGATTAATATAAGTGAAGGCAGAAGTAGAAGAAAAAAGAGATAAGAAAAGGGGAACTGAGAAAAGTTCAGGCAGATCGAGAGAGGTAGTGGTCAGAAGCAAAGCACTGTTAAGGAGGGAAAAGATGAAAGGACAAAGAAAAGTAAAATGTGAAAGAATGGGATGGCAGGAAATATAGATTAAATAATCCTAAATGTAAATGAGAATGGAATGAACTCTCCCATAAATGGAAGCAGATAGCAGAATGGATTAAAAGAAAATCCTATAATATATTGTTTACAAGAAATACATTTGAAGCAGAAAGATACATATAGAGTAAAGGTAAAAGGCTGGAGCAGAATATAAGATGTTTCACCTGAAGTAAAAAGAAGCAAGGAGACTTCCGGCCAAGATGGCGGCGTGGAGGCAGACAGCTGCTTGAGCTCCTCGTTTTCTCTCAGAACTTACTTCATGACAAGCCTCTGACTTAATGCTTGACCCAGAAAGAAATCCACAAATTATCACCAAGAGAAGACATCCTTGAAAGTCGCCAGAAAAGGTCTGTGTTTGCTCGGGGGAGGGTCAATCAGACTGGGCGCAGACTGAGGGCAGACAGCCAGAGCAAGACAGGCAGCTCACACAGCTCAGACCGGAGGGGGAGGGGTGTGATCTCTGCCGTTTCTGCGAAGGGCTTTTGCCCCAGTGTGGATACTCCGTCTTGGCAGCAAGCCAGGAGCAGCAGAGAGGGTGTAAACACCGGAGGTGAAGATTAAAACCCCAGAAAGCCAGCATCTCTCAGAGCCCGGCCACCCCCAACCCCCACCTGGACTGACTCGGTGCGTTCTCAGAGCCTCAGAGTGCAGACTCAGTACAGTCATTGCTGTTCTGTTAGTGGCTCTCTGCTGCCCTACCCCCAGTCTGTAGAGGAAGCCCATTAATACCATCCAGCCCTATCCCCCGCAAAACAGACCAATTGTTTCTCTTGTCAGTTTGTTTTCTTTGATTCCTACTCTGACAAAATGAACAAAAAATTCAAAAGGGCTCTAACCATTGACAGCTTCTGTGTGGAGAGGGAGCAGACTTCAAATGCTGAGGAGACTAGGAACAGAATGTCCCCAGATGTATCCCCTGGGAGGGATATAAGCTGCTCCTCAATACAAAAGAACCTCTTAGAGGAAATCAAAAAGGCTCTCACAAGAGAGCTGGAAGAGAAATGGGAAAAGGAAAGGGAAGCTTGGCAAGAGAGCCTGGAGAAGTCATCCCATGCATTCAAAGACAGAATGGATAAAGAAATCAAATCATTGAGAAACAAGATTAGTGAGCTGGAAAAGGTAAACAACTCCAAGGAAAACAGGATTAGAGAGCTGGAAAAAGAAATCAGCTCTCTAAAAAATAAAATGGAAAAAATGGAAAAAAATTCCATAGAGGATAAAAACTCAATTGGACAATTACAAAGAGATACAAAAAAAGTGAGTGAAGAAAATACATCATTGAAAATTAGACTGGAACAAGTAGAAATGAATGACTCAAGGAGAAACCAAGAGGGAGTCAAGCAAAACCAGAGAAATGAAACAATTGAAAAGACTGTCAAGTACCTTACCAGAAAGACAACAGACCTGGAAAACAGATCCAGGAGAGACAATTTGAGAATAATCGGACTCCCTGAAAAATGGGAGGAAAAAAAGAGCTTGGACACCATTTTCGAGGAAATTATCAAAGAGAACTGCCCAGACGTTTTGGAAACAGAGGGTAAAATAGACATTGAGAAAATTCATCGATCACCTACTGAAAGGGACCCTAAAATCAAAACGCCAAGAAATATAGTGGCCAAGTTCAAGAACCATCAGACAAAGGAAAAGATATTGGAAGCTGCTAGAAAAAAACAATTCAGATATGGAGGATCCACAAAAAGGATAACACAGGATCTAGCAGCATCCACATTAAAAGAACGCAGGGCCTGGAACATGATATTCAGAAAGGCTAAGGAACTTGGTATGCAGCCAAGAATAACATACCCAGCAAGAATGAGCATCGTTTTCCAGGGAAGAAGATGGACATTTAACGAAATAAATGAATTCCAACTATTTTTGATGAAAAAACCAGACCTACATAAGAGGTTTGATCTTCAAATACAGAACTCAAGAGACTTCTAAAAAAGGTAAAAAGAAATCTTGAGAACTATACTTCTGTCAAAAAAATATGTAAAGAACATATGTACAATTTGTCTTAGAAACTAGAGGTGGAAAGGAGATTATATCATAAAAAAGTGTAAAGTGGTGGTACTACATCTCATGAAGAGGCAAAGGTAACCTATTATATCTGAGAGAAAGAAAGGAGGGAGATTAACATAGCGTGTATCAATAGACATATTCGATTTATGGTGAAACTTCTTCCACTTCATTGAAAAGTGAAAGGGAAGGAGTAAGCTAAGGGGAAGGGAATACAGTAATTTCGAGGAAAAGGGGTAAAATAAGGGGAGGGTCTTTAAGGTGGGGGAGGGATCCTAAAAAGGGAGGGCTGTGAAAAGCAAGTGGTGTTTACCAGTTTAATACTGGATAGGAGGGTAAAAGGGAAGGAAAGGGGAAAAGCATAAGCAGGGGTTAATAGGATGGCAAGCAATATAGAATTAGTCCTTCTAACCATAAATGTGAATGGGGCAAACTGCCTCATAAAGAGGAAGCAGTTAGCAGACTGGATTAAAAGTCAGAATCCTACTATATGTTGTTTACAGGAAACACACCTGAAACAGGATAAGACATTCAAACTAAAAGTAAAAGGGTGGAGCAGAATCTATTATGCTTCAGGCAAAACCAAAAAAGCAGGAGTAGCCATCCTCATCTCAGATCAAGCAAAAACAAAAATTGATCTAATTAAAAGAGATAAGGAAGGGCATTATATCCTGCTAAAGGGAAGCATCAATAGTGAAGCAGTATCAATATTAAACATGTATGCACCAAGTGGTGCAGCATCTAAATTCTTAAAAGAGAAATTAAGAGAGCTGCAAGAGGAAATAGATAGCAAAACTATAATAGCGGGAGATCTCAACCTTGCACTCTCAGAATTAGATAAATCAAACCACAAAATAAATAAGAAAGAAGTCAAAGAGGTAAATAGAATACTAGAAAAGTTTGATATGATAGATCTTTGGCGAAAGCTAAATGGAGACAGAAAGGAATATACTTTCTTCTCAGCAGTTCATGGAACCTATACAAAAATTGATCATATACTAGGGCATAAAAACCTCAAAATCAAATGCAATAAGGCAGAAATAGTAAATGCATCCTTTTCAGACCATAATGCAATCAAAATAACATTTAATAAAAAGCCAGGGGAAAATAGACCAAAAAATAATTGGAAACTAAATAATCTTATACTAAAGAATGATTGGGTAAAACAGCAAATCATAGACATAATTAATAACTTCACCCAAGAAAATGACAATAATGAGACATCATACCAAAATGTGTGGGATACAGCCAAAGCAGTAATTAGGGGAAGTTTTATATCTCTACAGGCCTACCTGCATAAAATAGAGAAAGAGAGGGCCAACGAATTGGGTTTACAACTAAAATTGCTAGAAAAGGAACAAATTAAAAACCCCCAGACAAACACAAAACTTGAAATTCAAAAAATAAAAGGTGAGATTAATAAAATTGAAAGTAAAAAAACTATTGAATTAATTAATAAAACTAAGAGTTGGTTTTATGAAAAAACCAACAAAATAGACAAACCCTTAGTAAACCTGATTAAAAAAAGGAAAGAGAAAAAGCAAATTGATAGTCTTGAAAATGAAAAGGGTGAACTCACCACTAATGAAGAGGAAATTAGAATAATAGTTAGGAGCTACTTTGCTCAACTTTATGCCGATAAATTCGATAACTTAAATGAAATGGAAGAATACCTTCAAAAATATAGCTTGCCCAGATTAACAGAGGAAGAAGTAAGTAGTCTAAATAGTCCCATCTCAGAAAAAGAAATAGACCAAGCTATTAACCAACTTCCTAAGAAAAAGTCCCCAGGACCAGATGGATTTACAGGTGAATTCTACCAAACATTTAAAGAACAACTAACTCCAATGCTATATAAACTATTTGAAAAAATAGGGATTGAAGGAGTCCTACCAAATTCCTTCTATGACACAGACATGGTACTGATACCTAAACCAGGTAGATCGAAAACTGAGAAAGAAAACTATAGACCAATTTCCTTAATGAATATTGATGCTAAAATCTTAAATAAGATATTAGCAAATAGACTTCAGAAAATCATCCCCAGGATAATACACTATGACCAAGTGGGATTTATACCAGGAATGCAGGGCTGGTTTAATATTAGGAAAACTATTAGTATAATTGACCATATTAATAATCAAATTAATAAAAACCATATGATCATCTCAATAGATGCAGAAAAGGCATTTGATAAAATCCAACATCCATTCCTACTAAAAACGCTTGAGAGTATAGGAATAAATGGACTATTCCTTAAAATAATAAGGAGCATATATTTAAAACCTTCAGTAAACATCATATGTAATGGTGATAAACTAGAACCTTTCCCTGTAAGATCAGGAGTGAAACAAGGTTGCCCACTATCACCATTACTATTCAATATAGTACTAGAAACTCTAGCCTTGGCAATAAGAGCCGAGAAAGAGATCCAAGGAATTAGAGTAGGAAATGAAGAAATCAAATTGTCACTTTTCGCAGATGACATGATGGTATACTTAGAGAACCCCAAAGACTCTGCTAAAAAGCTATTAGAAATAATTCAGAATTTTAGCAAAGTCGCAGGATACAAAAGAAATCCACATAAATCCTCAGGATTTTTATACATTACCAACACAATCCAACAGCAAGAGATACAAAGAGAAATTCCATTCAAAATAACAGTCGATAGTATCAAATATTTGGGAATATATCTACCAAAGGAGAGTCAGGAATTATATGAGCAAAATTACAAAACACTTGCCACAAAAATAAAGTCAGATTTAAATAATTGGAAAGACATTCAGTGTTCTTGGATAGGCCGAGCGAATATAATAAAGATGACAATACTCCCCAAACTAATCTATTTATTTAGTGCTATACCAATCAGACTCCCAAGAAACTATTTTAATGACCTAGAAAAAATAACAACAAAATTCATATGGAAGAATAAAAGGTCGAGAATTGCAAGGGAAATAATGAAAAAAAAGTCAGAGGAAGGTGGTCTAAGTGTACCTGATTTAAAGCTATATTATAAAGCAACAGTCACCAAAACCATTTGGTATTGGCTAAGAAATAGACTAGTTGATCAGTGGCATAGGTTAGGTTCACAGGACAAGATAGTGAATAAAAATAGCAATCTAATCTTTGACAAACCCAAAGATCCCAAATTTTGGGATAAGAATTCATTATTTGACAAAAACTGCTGGGAAAACTGGAAATTAGTATGGCAGAAACTAGGCATGGACCCACATTTAACACCACATACTAAGATAAGATCAAAATGGGTCCAAGATTTAGGCATAAAGAACGAAATCATAAATAAATTGGAGGAACATGGGATGGTTTACCTCTCAGACTTGTGGAGGAGGAAGGAGTTTGTGTCCAAGGGAGAACTAGAGACCATTATTGATCACAAAATAGAACATTTTGATTACACCAAATTAAAAAGTTTCTGCACAAACAAAACTAATGCAAACAAGATTAGAAGGGAAGTAACAAATTGGGAAAAAATTTTTACAGTTAAAGGTTCTGATAAAGGCCTCATCTCCAAAATATACAGAGAATTGACTTTAATTTATAAGAAATCAACCCATTCTCCAATTGATCAATGGTCAAAGGATATGAACAGACAATTTTCAGATGATGAAATTAAAACTATTTCCACTCATATGAAAGAGTGTTCCAAATCACTATTGATCAGAGAAATGCAAATTAAGACAACTCTGAGGTATCATTACACACCTGTCAGATTGGCTAAGATGACAGGAACAAATTACGATGAATGTTGGAGGGGCTGTGGGAAAACTGGGACACTGATGCATTGTTGGTGGAGTTGTGAAAGAATCCAACCATTCTGGAGAGCAATCTGGAATTATGCCCAAAAAGTTATCAAAATGTGCATACCCTTTGACCCAGCCATACTACTACTGGGTTTATACCCCAAGGAACTACTAGAGAAGGGAAAGGGTCCCGTATGTGCCAAAATGTTTGTGGCAGCCCTTTTCATAGTGGCTAGAAGCTGGAAGATGAATGGATGTCCATCAATTGG
Organism: Sminthopsis crassicaudata; assembly: GCF_048593235.1. Taxonomy (NCBI): domain Eukaryota; kingdom Metazoa; phylum Chordata; class Mammalia; order Dasyuromorphia; family Dasyuridae; genus Sminthopsis; species Sminthopsis crassicaudata. Next base: position 419,957,023 of record NC_133619.1, read on the forward strand.
AGAATGGTTGGGTAAACTATGGTATATGAATGTTATGGAATATTATTGTTCTATAAGAAATGACCAACAGGAGAAATACAGAGAGGCTTGGAGAGACTTACATCAACTGATGCTGAGTGAAACGAGCAGAACCAGAAGATCATTATACACTTCAACAATGATACTGTACGAGGATGTATGCTGATGGAAGTGGATTTCTTCAACATAGAGAAGAACTAATCCAATTCCAATTGATTAATGATGGACAGAACCAGCTACATCCAGAAAAGGAACACTGGGAAATGAATGTAAACTGTTATTTTTACCTTCTGAATCCAATTCTTCCTGTGCAACAAAAAATTCGGTTCTACACACATATATTGTATCTAAATTATACTGTAATATATTTAACATATATAAGACTGCTTGCCATCTGGGGGAGGGGGTTGGGGGAGGAAGGGAAAAAATCTGAATAGAAGTAAGTGCAAGGGATAATGTTGTAAAAAATTACCCATGCATATGTAATGTCAAAAAATGTTATAATTATAAAATAAAATAAAAAATTAAAAAAAAAAAAAAAGAAGCAAGGATAGTAATCCTGATCTCAGACCAGGGAAAAGCCAAAAGAAAAATCTAAATAAATGTAATAAAGAAGGAAACCACATCTTGCTATAGGGTACCATAGAAAATGAAGTAATATCAATATTAAATATATATGCACCAAGTGGCATTATTGCAGTAAAAATGTTTTACTGCCGGTGAGAAATGAGTTGCACATACACATGCATATGTATGAAATTGTCCAGTTTAGTGAAAATCATTTGGAATGTCATGTCATGATTATATTTTAGTCAGACTATACATAATTTTAATTTGTTTTGGAAATTTAACAAAAATTATTAATTTAATTTGACCAAGTTTTATTTCCTGTTCTTCTTCAATATTGGACTTTACTATTTGATATTTGGTTAGTATCTGGAAATGATTGGCAAGCATGACCAATCCTATTGTGGCAACTCTTTATAAAGTATTGTGTAAATACAATACAAAAACTTTAACAGACTTTAAAATCTGCTTTTCTTGATTTATTAAGAGTTTAGGGAGGTATAGGTAAAATTTACCACACGCACGCACGCACACACACACACACACACACACGCATGCATTGTAGTGTTCTTTGTTGTAGCCGGAGGTTAAAGTCCAAGTCCTTTATTATCTCTTTCAAAGTTTTATCTCCTTTCCTGGGCCCCAGTTAGCCTCCTTAGAAGTAACTCTTGGTTTCAGTGGAGAAACTGCAGGAAGACAAACCTGCCACCACAGAGTGTGAGATGGGATGAATGAATCTGAGTCCAAGGGGTTATGCTTCAGCCTCCAATTTGCTTGTTTTCCCTGGCTTTGAATGACCCTGGCTGAGCCTTCTAGCTTATATGATCTACACTGAATATAAATGAATCATTAGATCACTAGGAAACCATTATTTGTTGTAAGATTAAATCAATCATACTGAATTTAGAGAACTGTTAAGCACCATGCTAAACTAGATAACCATTATCTCATCAATTCACTTGTAAGAATCATTGTTTCAAGTTCAAAGTTCTGGCCCATAATGACACAGAAATTGTTTATATTTTCCCCCTGGAAACATTTTCACCTGCTGTCAAAGTTAGACAGCTTTTACCAAAATATTGTTTGTCAGTAGTCCCCTTTTTATGGCATTAAAATTGCTTCTTTCTCTGTCTAAATGTACAAGGGGAGATTGAGCTTATTATTGGCAATAAACTTCCAACATATGACTCATTTAATCCTTTCTCACTTCTAAGATTAGACTCAACATTTTTCTTCCAAGTCAAAGGACTTTTATGAAGTATTTTTAATGCAGGCATTTCTTGGAACTTAAAAAAAAAACAACAACACACACACACACACACAAAACAAAACTTCAATACGAATTACTTGAGGTATTAACCATCTGTGGAAAAAAAGTACAGATACATTAGGATTTTTAACTAGGAAGAACAATCAATAATGAACAAGTTAAAATAATATTGATTTAGATTCATTGAATATTAAAACAAGAAGAAACCTTAGCCCCAAAGAATTGAAATAAGTCACCCAGAATATCATAGTTAGTTAGCAGAAGAGTCAAAACTTGGCTTGAGATTTTTTTGATATCCTGTAAAATATCCTTACCACTGCTTCTTTATAAACTATATATTCTATAAGTGCAAAGAGAAACTATTTGTATAAGCAATTTAACTTAGCAAACAAAATTCTATTCTATTTTTTCAATGTAGTATGGAGATGTACTTGGATTCTTCCTTTTCTCATTAATTAACTTTCTTACTTAATTTGTTATTCTTCACTTGCCAAACATGAGCATTTTCATATTAAAATATAGAAAACAGGTTACTTATGAAATCTATATCTTTATCATATATAATTTGCACTTTGTTTCTAAATTATATAATCAATTCCACTTGCTATTTTTTAAACTGCCCTGCTAATCATAGTCTACTTTTTAACCTGATTTTCTCCTCTGTTCATTTAAAAAGAATATATCTGTTTCTCTTCATTTCTTTTCTTTTTTGGCCATCATTATATTCTTCATTATATCTTATTTCTTTCAAATCCCTCTCATCAAAAACCAAAGCAAAATCAAACCAAAAACATAAAATAAATTTTTTATTTATACAAAGAAATTCTACATATTTTCCACATGTAAATTTTATATCTAAATATGTATGTCTTTGTCACACAGTGAGTAGCACATTTCAATATTGATATTAGAATTTTTAAATATTTCAATCTATTTGGTTTTTGATGTTAGTTATTGTATAAATATTGTATAATTATACAATAACTAATATAATTATTCTCCTGGTTCTTCTTCCTTCATACTGGTTCATTGGAGTTCTGCCAGTTTTCTCTGTCTTCCCTTTCATCATTTCTTTTGGCACAAACTATTCTATTATACTATATATTAGAATTTGTTTAACAGTGCCCCACTTGATAACCACTTTTCTTCTAGTTTTTTTTTTTAATTACAATGAAAATTATTACTATAAATATCTTTGTACATGTGAGTCTTTCCTTCTTTCTTTGATTTCTCTATGATCCAAGCCTAATAGTAGTACTGCAGAGTTAATGCATATGTGTAATTTAATGACAATTTAATGGAATATGTAGCTCCAGAATGACTGTACTAATTTACAACTCCACTAACATTGCATTAGTACATCTCTCTTCCTGTAGCCCTTCTAATAATCATTGTTTCATTGCTTTTAAAAATCATCTTTGCAGTCAGATGGGTGTGAGGTAGAACCTCTAAGTTTTTTAAGCTGGCATTTCATAGTAGTTTGTTGTCTTTTTCATATAGTTGTTTATAGGTTGGCTTTTTATTGGAGGATTGCTTATTCACATCACTTGGTCATTTATGTGTTGAGAAATTAATTTTGTCTTGTATATTTGAATCAGTTTCCAATCATTTAATTATAATTTTTTCCCAAGAAATTAGCTGAAATGTTTTCTCCAAGTATTTCCTTTCTAATCTTAAGAGTTAATCAGAATGCTATCAAATTTTTCCAGTAATTATTATGAAGTCTTATCTCAGTAGTTAGGCTTAACAGATTTATTAAATACAATTGTCACAATGGGAATTCAGGCAAACTGAAGTAATTAAATTCTCGGAATGTTCCTTTTGTTAATAAGGCTAGCATTTACCTTTTTCAAAGACCCAGAATTAGGCATAGTAATTCCTTTATAATGATTAACAACATGACAGAGCAAAATCTCAAGCAAGTATGTCTTCTCATTGGCTACACATTTCAATAAGAAACTGTCTTCTCAATTCCTCACTATTATTGGGAGATGAGATTAATTATCAATAATGGGAGTAATCCCCAAATGATGGGATTCATATGTAGGGTATCTCCAGTGTGGGTTGTGGGTAGAGGAACAAGTCACAAGAGAAGTCCTGAATTAAAAGATTTGAGATTACCTGAATCACAATAAAATTGAGATTATCTCAGTACACTTGCAGGAGTAAAATATTTAGACTTATAGAGGGAAGGATTAACAAACAGAATTAAAAATCAATTTTTAATTTCACACAATATTATTTTGTTCTTTTTCTTCATATGTTGTATATCTAATCTTTTCCACTAATAAACCTATTTTTGAATCATTACTTAATTAATTTGATTATTGCTGATATGTAGTTTAGTTTTAGAATTAATACTACTAAATCCTTTTTCTTTCCAATTACATTTTTCAATTATTTTCCTGTTGATTTTTTATTTTTATTTCTTCAAAGGAATTTTGTTATTTTTAAAAAATAAGTCTGTGAAATAATTTACTGTTAATTTATTTGGCATGACTGAATAAATAAGTTGATTTTAATAGTATTACCATTTTTATAACTGCCACAGTCAAATTTTGAGCTACAAATATTTCTCCCATTTCTTCAATCTCTAATATGTATCTTGGTAGGTGGACACTCAAATATTTTGCATATTTTATTTTAAGTGGGATTTCTCTTTTGTATGTGTGTAAATAATTTTGTATAATCTTTTATGGCTTTATTGGTAAGATAAAGAAAAACTTCTGTTCTATGTGACTTCATTTTATATTACATAGAATAGGCCAGCTAAGAAGCTCAGTGGAGAGAGCACTGGAATTGGAATTAGGAAAATTCATCTTTCTGAGTTCTCATCTGCCCCCAGACAATTAATAGTTAAAAGACTTGAATAAAGCACTTTACCGTCTTTGCTTCAAATCTCTCATCTATAAAATTAACTGGAACATGAAATGTGAAATACTCCAGTAACTTTTGCCAAGAAAACCCCAAAAAGGGGTCATGAAGAGTCAGACACACCTGAAATAACTGAGTAACAACATTAAAATCAAATGTAATATTGTTTCTGATATGCAAAATATAATTTTATTTTCATTTGTCTTTGCTTTTTCCTTTCATTTTTCCTCATCTTGTTATAGCTTACATTGTTAGTGCTATATATGTTGATAATGCAGTCTTGCTTTAATCCTTGATTTTATTGAAAAGGTTTTTAGATTTTTTTATTGTATATAGTGATAGATCTTGGTGCAGACATATCATTTATCATACTGAGAAAATCCTACTTATTTCTATGATTTTTAGTATTTTTAAAAGAAAAGTGTACAATATTTTGTAAAAATCATCTTCTAAACTGATTGCTATAATAATTAATAGTCCGATCTATTATTTTATAATTTTTCTAATTATAGACAATTCCGAGTTCCTGGTATAAATATAATCCTTTTAGAATATAAAATCTTCCTCATATTACTAGAATTTCTTTGTGAATATATAATTAAATATTTTTGTGCCAATATTTATTAGGAATACTGATCTATATTGCATTGCTTCTCTTAATATTTTAGTAGAGAGATTATATAATATCAGAAATAATTTCTCTTGAATTTTTGAAATCATTAATTTGAAAAAATATATATATAGTCCTAGAATTTTTACTTTGGGAGTTCATTTATTATTTGTTCCATTTCTTTTTCTGAGGTATTTTGAGTTATTTTATTTTTCTATTATTTATTAATCTTGCCTTTTTTAATTCAGTAAATTATATATATTTAAATTTTTTGCATATAAAATAGAACAAAATAATTTCAAATAATATTTTTATTTCTTCGCTTGTTGACAATCTTTTTTTGTTTTTGTTTTTTTTTATTTTTGAGACTGTCGATTTTGTTTCCTCTTTATTTTTCTTAATCATATCAGAATACATCCTCATACAGTGTCATTGTTGAAGTGTATAATGATCTAGTTCTGCTCATTTCACTCAGCATCAGTTCATGTAAGTCTCTCCAATCCTCTCTGTATTCATCCTGTTGGTCATTTCCTACAGAGCAATAATATTCCATAACATTCATATACCATAATTTACCCAACCATTCTCCAATTGATGGGCATCCATTTATTTTCCAGTTTCTAGCCACTACAAAAAGGGGCTGCCACAAACATTTTGGCACATACAGGTCCCTTTCCCTTCTTTAGTATTTCCTTGGGATATAAGCCCAGTAGTAGCACTGGTGGATCAAATGGTATGCACAGTTTGATAACATTTTGGGCATAATTTCAGATTGCTTTCCAGAATGGTTTTTATTCTTTCACAACTAAACCAACAATGCATCAGTGTCCCAGTTTTCCCACATCCCCTCCAACATTCATCATTATTTGTTGCTGTTATCTTAGCCAATTTGACATGTATATAGGGGTATCTCAGAGTTGTCTTAATTTGCATTTCTCTGATCAATAGTGATTTGGAACACTCTTTCATATGAGTGGAAATAGTTTCAATTTCATCATCTGAAAATTGTCTGTTCATATCCTTTGACCATTTATCAATTGAAGAATGGCTTGGTTTCTTAAAAATTAGAGTCAATTCTCTGTATATTTTGGAGATGAGCCCTTTATCAGAAGCTTTAACTGTAAAAATGTTTTCCCAATTTGTTACATACATGGACATTATTTCTTAAGAACTTTGGAATGATTGTGTGACATGGGAAATGCTGGCATAGGACTTCCCAACATGGTATGTCTAATCTGTGGTACAGCATATCAGTCTAATGAGCCACAATTAAACAAACTGAAACTTGATTCTAAATAAGTGATGTCATTTTGACCCTATCCAAGAATGAAGGACAACAAAACAAGCATTTAAATTGTATTGCATGTAAAATAATTTTAAAAATGTTTTTTTCTTAATTTGTTGCTAGCCTAAAAGTAGTTTTTGCTTGACAATTAGCAGTTACATGCTGGGTAGTTATGCAAAGCCAGGTTACATTTGGCTGTTCTCTATGACAATATCAAGCAGAAACACAATTATTATGAATACATATTTTCTCTTTGGTTTCTTTTAGGTAACTATATTGTCCTTAATTGACCTCAAACATATTTTATAAGCATTGTCTATACCTCTAGAGATGTTACAAATGTTAGAAATGATGGATTCTGTAAGCAACACTAAAATTATTTAATAAATGTAAATGCTGGGTATGCTAAAGTGTTAGGTTCTTACTAAGTGCTAATGAGATAATGAGATATTAGGTTCTTACTAAGTGCTAAGTCGATACTTGACAATTGTCTAGTTCAGGCCTTTATTGGGAGTTTTACTTGTGAATTCCTGGGGAAGAGCTTGCATGCTTAGGAGGAGCAAGTTCATTGGTTGAAGTAATTTTTCCCAGAAGCCCTTGCATTATCTCACGCCCATTCTCTGGGAGGATAAAAGAGGGCAGCTCTGGAGGAAAGAGAGAGTTTTGTCTGGACAAGACTTGAAACTGCTCTCTGCAGGAAGGGAAGTCGGCTCTCTACAGGAAGAAGTCTCTGTTCCAGGCTAGAGTTGAGGCGGCTCTCTGGAGGAAGAAGTCTCTCTTCTCTAGACCAGAGAGCGATCGGCAGTTTCTGGAGAATATATTCATCTTCTATTGGTAAGATATAGAACCCATCTCTTGTGTGGTACTTATTGTTTTCCACTTCTGAGAAGCTCCTTTTGATAATCCATTATAATCATGCTATTGATATTCTGCACAATAGTAGTGCTTTTTACTGTGTCACAGAGTGAAAATTTTGATGATTCTATTTTTAAATTCTATTTTTTGAGCATTTGGAACTTGTAGGAAAATACTGGCTCAGTGAATTTTGGTATTTTAAATATTTATTAACATTTTTCTTATTATAAAGCTGCCAGTACATATAAATTATATTCCATGTTCATGATTATAAAATATACCCATAAAGTTATATTGAATTTTTTATTCAAGCTGATAATGACCATTTAGATTTTTGTTTGTTTGTTTTTAAAGTGAGTAATATTATGGAATATTTTCAGCTATGTCTCTCTCAGGTCTCATAATAGGTTGGGACATTTGCCAGTAGAATTAGCTAGGAATAAAAAAGAAAAAAAAATCCTTCAAAAACCTAGTGAGTTTAACAGCTACACTTCATCTTTTTCTGTTACAAAAGAAAGCTGTCATTCTGAAATTTGCAAACTCAGAGAGAACAGAGAATTCAGAGAAAATGGAGATTATAGCATTCTTCCTACTATAAAACTGGGGTAAAATGTAGGGGAGGAATGTGTTATCATTGAGTTATTCAGTTTTAAAGCTAGTAGTGATCTTTGAAAGAAGAATAGAAATTGCCTTACCAGTATGGGCAATCAATTGCATTATAAAAAGAATTTATTTCTTTTATTTACAAAATGTTCAAAGATGAACTATAAAATCATATCGTCAGTAAATTGAATAAATTCATTCATATTTTAAACAATAAAACAAATGCAACAGTAAATAGATGGATTTTTAGATATTGATTTATTAATAATGAATATTGATCTTTGTTTTACTTTGTTCAATTTAAACATCTTGAATGATTAAAATAGTTTTTAGTTGATTCAATGCATCTTAGTATAAGTATTGAGTTTGTTTCTCACTAAAACACAACTCTCTCCTCACAATGATAACACTAAAAATTTCTGAATTTATTGTATTTAAGATGAATAGAACACCAACTTCCTGACTATCTATTATTTACCAGGCATTGTGTTAAGCACTATCTGGAGGTTGGAAGAAGCATAAGGTAAGAGTCTCTGTATTCTTGAAGTTTACTGTTATCTTGAGGAAATAAGACACAACAAATGAGAAGTTTAATAATACTATAATAATAGTCTAATAAATGAAATTAAATAACATTTGGGAGTCTAAAAAAAGAAGAGTCACTCTGGGAAGAAAAGAGTTCATGGAAGAAGTTGGACTTGAATAGGTTCTTAAAGGATTTCACAAAATGGAGAGAAGGAAGGATTATTGGAAGAAGGGATGGTGAACCAAGAAAAGGCAAGCCATTTCTAAAAGAAGTTGAAGAGACTACTTACTGGATGACATAAACTAGTTAAAGAGTAATGGGAAATAAATGTGAAATGTTAGGATCATAGATTTAAATTTGGAACTGATCTTAGAGGCTATCTAATTTTCACATTTACTACTTTGAAAACAGTCCTAGAGAAGTTATTTGATTTGTTCAAGGTTATAAGTAGGAGGACCAGAATTTTGCTTCCAAATCCGGAAGGTAGAGGAACAGTATTAAATGGCTTTAATTCATGGGTAAGGGAAGGAGTTTGAATCTGATTTCTGAGCAATGAGATACCAACATAAGTTTTTGAGAAAATAGCATAATAGAAATTTACTTTATATTGATTTGTGTCAAAGTTGTCCCTAAAGTTAAATGCTTTGAAAGCAGAATTGGGGCCACACTGCATTCTGCATTGTAGGAAAGTCAGTCAAATGGAACAAGATGGGTTGACTTTAAATCAATTTTAGATATAAAGCCATGAATTAATGAGAGATGGGACTGAAAGAAGCTACAATGGTATCTGAGGGAGATCTGGAGCAAAAGAGAAATAGTCAAGGGTCAAGTCAGCCTTATTTAGCTCAGAGGTAATGATATCTGAGACTAAACAATGAACAAGGAAATGTAACATGTGAACTAGTTTATTCTTGGCATTGTTTACCCATTATCTGGAAAATGACTTGCACTTAGTAGGCATTTGAAAATGTTAAATTAAACTAAACTAAATTGAAAGCAAACCAATATAAAACAAAAGAAAGATTTGTCAGTCTGAGCAGAAAGTATTTCTAGAGAAAGTGAAGTAGTCAGAGTCAGAGCAGATTTTGATCCATAAAAGGAGTAACTCAATTAAAACCCAGTTTTGCCCCAGTTTTCCATCTTTGTGGGCCTTACTGATGCTAGAATTTGTGTACACTGTAGCCAACTCAAAATTTAGTATGAGTATTTACACCTTGGAAATCAGCAAAAATTACAATGCAGTGCTCAATTTACTATTTTGTTAATTGTCTAAACTTAAAAACATAAGAGAAAAAATGTAAAAAATTAAAATTAAACTTAAAAATGTATTATATGTATTTGTTTCTTCTTCTTGTGAGACAGCTATTAAACATTTAGCTGCATTTCTCTGCTGGGAACAGAAAACTGACCACAGTCAACTTGCCTTTTATTTCTCAATGGTAAATAGATCTTTTATCTACTCCAATAACTATGGCCATGCATTTATTGAAAAATCCTAAGAAAAAAAAGAAAGTTGGAGAGATTAATTAAAATTATTGTGTGTCCTGAAGAGCACACATTTTATAATCAGAAATTCTAAGGATGTGAAGGAAAGCTAAAAAATATTATTGGAATCAAAGAATATGGGAGTAGATACAAATCCTGCCTCAGAAATCTATTATTACTCTGTCACTGGGCAAGTCTCAGTCTCTCTGAGCCTCAGTTCCCTCATGTAAAATGTGGGGATTAGATTAGATGGCTTTGAATGTTCTTCTAAGTGAACCTGTGACCTTGATTTAATTTGAAACTCTCCTATATATCAGATGAATGATTTTGGATAAGTCCTTTGCATTTCTGAATCTCATTTTTCTCATTTCTTAAATGAGGCTTTTGAAATTAATGGAATTTGGTATATAATTCACTTTTTAATAATAAATCTATAGATGAATATGAATTATTATAGTTATCATTATTAGCTGATATATTAAGTTATAAATATCAAGGCTATCACTATGATATTGTTAAAAGTGAAGGCCGGATGACTCTGGTAGATAATTTGATTATTTTGAATTTGAATATAACCAGTTATTGAACAGAAAAGAAAAGGGGAATGGGAGTCCAAGTTGTCTCTAAGTCTAAAGTCTAAACTTCTTGTGAGTATGGATTGTTTCATTCTTCTTTTTTGCTTGTATACCTAACAACAAGTACAGTACCTGGAAGATAGGGGCTTAATAAGCTTTTTTATTCTTTTTTTATGATTGATTGGTTGAAAGGTGTTCTAGAAAGAAAAGGAAGTTAGCTAAGGAGGCTGACTTTAGGAAACATGTTAAGTGGTTCAGTTCTAAACATATTGAAATCAAGGTAATGTCAATATATGCAAATGTAATGTCTTCTAAGCAGTTGGAGATAGAGAATATAATCAGGATTGCAAATATAAGATTGAAAGTCATTGTTGTAGAAAAGATGGTTGAAGTTATGAGAGTCAACTGATTTCAATGAAAAAATGAGCAGACAACATAATTTTTTTTCATGTAACTATCTAGTTAGAAAGGTAGAGAGAGAGAAAGAGAGAGGAAGATAGAAATAGAGACAGAAACAGACATAGAGAGAAAGAGACACACAGAGAGAATGTAAGGAATAGCCCAATGAAAATGAAGGTGGAGACATATAAGAGGATATTTTGTGATGGAAATTAAGGGAAAATATTTTAAGAAGGTTTTCTAGGTGGTCCAATGTTGCAAAAGAAGTCAAAGCTAAATAAACAACTAAGAAAGGCCAGAAGTTCTAGTTAGACCACATCTGGAATTCAGTTCTGAATGCAAATTTTAGGAACCATAAATAGCACATATGAAACCTAATCTGGATGGTAAAGAGCCTGAAGTTTGTGACATATGCATATAAAAAGAAATGGGGATGTTTAGATTGTAATACAGAAGACTCAGGGAAACAATCAATAACTCCCTCAAGCATTTGGAGGGCTATCATATGGAAGAGAAATTAGACTTATTCTATTTGGTTTTAAAGGTCTGATAAAGGAGCAATAATTGCAAGATTTAAAGATGAAAATTTAGGCTTACTAAAGAAAAATCTTCCTAAAAATTGGAAGCATTTCAAATGGAAGGGACTGCCTTAGGAGTTAGTGGGTTAGGCCATATCTGAAGCCTTCAGGAAGAGCCTGGATGTCCACTTGTCAAGGTAGGTGACTTTTGAGAAAGCAGAATTTACTTAAAGTAGATAACTTGAAGAAATTTTAAATGATAATAGAAGGTGAAAAATAGATAGTATATTTTTCTAGGCTAAGTATATTGAGAAGAAATATTATGATTGGCTTTTAAAATCATATAGTCCTGTGTTTTCCAGAGGGAAGATGATATTATTTTACTCTGTTGTGGTTGTGAGATCCTCATAAAGTAAGTGTGTTTTTTGTAGAACAAGAATATTTTTCTTAAAGAATTATTACTCTTATTAATGAATTACGAGACTCCAGAAATCAGACCTACCTATTGAATTAGCTAATGAAATAATTGGAACTTTATAATATAAACACCCCAACCATACTATTTAAAAATCTGGAGAAAATGTTGTAAAGAAGACTTAGATACTAGAAGAGTAGGGTTATCTTCTTAGGAATAATACTCTTTACCTTTTAGGCTGAAATGAATTGATTTCAGTCATGTATCAATCAAGCCTCTTTTTCAGTAGATCATTTAGAGAGAAAGAACTTCTAAATAGAATTAAAGAAATCAATAATCAGATACTTTGTGCAGTTTATATTTTAAATAGAATTCACAAAAATTAGGAACTGTTTCTAAACATGAGAAAATTGATCTAAACTTAAGATTGCTTTTTTATCTTTAAGGGTCTGTGGACCTGAGTGGTTTAATTTTTAAAAATTGTTCTTATGTCATTAGCTATAATCTAGGTATTTCTAAACTTCCTCAGGCTCTTTTAACTGCCATTTTCACCTAACTTCCTCTATATTTAAAAGACTTCATGGAAACATGTAGGCTTGATGAGTTGATAGGTACAAAGTGTGCCATACTTATATAGGCTAATGAAGCTTTAGATAAATAATTCCAATTTACTTTGAATGAGTCAGAAAACTAAAAATATTCAGGAATATCTTCTCTAAGTCTTTTGACAATGGAGTATTAGAAATAAAGAAATATTTATGTTGTATCACATGATTAATAATTCACATTTAGAGAGGACTGCTTATTTTTAGCTACTTGATTTTTTTAAAGATTAAAGGAATGACAGCATATTTACTTAGTATTCCTATCCCAATTTTGTATATTATTTATAAGATGCTTATACCAAGGGTTTGCCTCTTTCTCTTTGATTTAAAGGTGTCTGTCTTGGGGGCGGAGCCAAGATGGCGGAGAAGATACACGCCACTGTGTAAGCTCCTTTCTTCCCTCACAACCAACTAGATTTAATCAGCCTCAGAAATAGCGTTGGACTGATAGAATCCACAAGGACTGGAAGCACGACTTACCAGCTGAAGAGAATCTGGAGTTTCAGCAGGAAAGGTCAGCTCCCAGGGGAGGAAGAAGAGAGGCCAGCACAGACGGTGGGGTAGTGGCACACTGTGCCGGTAGCACTGGGGAGGGCTCTGGGATCAGAGAATCCACTGACATAAAAGAATCTGGCACAGGCTGTTAGCTCTTCTCTGCTTATAAAACAGCAGTTCAGAGGAGAAATATAAGCCACTTTAAAATTTAAAACCAGATTGGATCTTCCTGGATCCCAGGGGTGACTCAGCAGATCTCGGCACTGGGGGTGTGGCCAACATAGGCAATGCAGGCTTTTACCTTGGGGTAGTTAAGAGATTGAAGAGTGGGCGGGGCGGTAACTCATAGTGCCTGGCTCAGCTGGAGGAGGTGGAACAGAAGTCCCAGAGAAGCTGAACCATTGAACTAGGAACCGCGGTTTCTGGCAGACACTTCCCAGTTTGAGCGCAGGGGCTTTTCACATCACCTGCTGCAGACATTCACGTCCCACCGGGACGCATAGGCTAGACTTTGAGTCGCCTTTACTGTTCAGTCTCGAACCTCAGGGAAGCCTCTAAAACACAGTGCCCTTGGGGCACAGCAGTGCTAGTCACCTCTGAGGCACTTCCAGGGAGGGGGTGGGGAACTCTCTCCCAAAGCTCTCTCTCTTAGCTCAGGGGCAGGGGCCGCTGCATCCATCCAGTTTGGGAGGAAGCTGGTAAAGAAATAAATAAATAATTTCCTACCCCAGGGACAGACCCCAAAAGATTTTTTAAGTATGAGCAAGAAGCCCAAAAAAACCATAGATTCCTTCTACACAGAGAAAGAGTGGGTATCCAACCCTGAGGAAGTTAACAGCAGAGAGTCAGCAGATAACAACCTAAAGGGGAACGATTCCTGCCCCCCAACACATAACTCTCTCCTAGAAGACACTATTAAAAAGTTAAGAGAGTTTGAAGAAAAATGGGGAAAGGAAAGAGAAGCTATGATAGAGAATAACAACGTTCTGAAATTGGAGTTGGAAAAAATAAAGAATTCACAGGAGATTCAGGGAAACAAAATTAGTGAATTAGAAAAGGTAAAAAAATCACAGGAAAGTAGGATTTCTGAATTGGAGAAGATAAAAAAGGCTCAAGAAAATAGTATTTCTGAATTGGAGAAGATAAAAAAGTCCCAGAAAATAGGATTTCTGAATTGGAAAAAGAAAATAATTCTCAAAAAAAATTAGGGAAATGGAAAAAAATCAATAGAGCAAAATAACTCATTTAAAAATGAAATTGGGCATTTACAAAAAGAACTAAAAACTGTGAATGAAGAAAATAACTCCTTAAAAGTCAGGATGGAACAAATAGAAATCAATGATTCATTGAGAGCCCAAGAATCAGTCAAACAAAACAAAAAAAATAAAAAGCTGGAGAACAACGTCAAATACTTACTGGGGAAATCTATAGACCTGGAAAATAGATCTAGGAGAGATAATCTGCGGATCATTGGACTTCCTGAAAACTATGACCAAAAAAAGAGCCTAGATTCTATTTTACAGGAAATTATCAAAGAGAACTGTCCAGAGATAATAGAAACAGAAGGGAAAGTAGATGTTGAAAGAATTCATCAAACTCCTTCTGAAATAGACCCTAAAAAAAGAACACCACGGAATATTGTGGCTAAGCTGCAGAATTACCACACAAAGGAGAAAATCCTGCAAGCAGCTAGAAAAAAACAACTTAAATACCAAGGTGCCACAATAAGGGTCACACAAGGTCTGGCTGCCTCCACATTAAAAGATAGAAGGTCCTGGAACCTGATATTCCGAAAGGCAAAAGATCAAGGACTGCAACCAAGAATAAACTATCCAGCTAAGTTTAGCATCTTTTTCCATGGAAGAAGATGGTCATTCAATGAAATAGAGGAATTCCATATGTTTCTAAGAAAAAAAACCAGACTTAAACAAAAAATTTGATCTACATCCACAAGACTGAAGAGAAACAGAAAAAGGTACACAGAACCCTTGAGAACTGGAACTCTGTTGTGGGTATATAGAAAGTACGCATGGATAATTTGATTTTACTGATATAAAAGAAAAAAAAAGGAGGGGTGTAGTAAAGGGAAGGGGGTAGTATCAGAAAAAGGGGAGGGTGTGATAAAAAGAGGGAAACTACATCCCAGGAAGAAGCATAGAAAATACACCATATCTGAGGGAATTTAGAGAGGGGGAGAATCATTGTGTAAATCTTACTCTCATCAGAAGAGGCTCAAAGAGTAAATAATTGTCATATTTGTTTTTCAGAGAATTCTCTCTCACCTCATTAAAAGGGGGGAGAGGAAAAGGGAAAAGGAAAAGGAGAATAAGGGAAGGGACGTGGAGAGAGGGGGGAGGCATACTAAAAAAAAAAGGGAGGGCTGCGCATCACAAGGGGGGTCTATAAATTGAATATTGGGGAAGGGGTTCAGGGGGGTCAAGGGAAAAAGCATAATCTGGGGATAATATGATGGCAGGAAATACAGAATTAGTAATTTTAACTGTAAATGTGAATGGGATGAACGCTCCCATCAAACGGAGATGGATAGCAGACTGGATCAAAAATCAGAATCCTACAATATGTTGTTTACAGGAAACACACTTAAAGCAGGGAGATACATATAGAGTAAAGGTAAAAGGTTGGAGTAGAATCTATTATGCTTCAGGTAAAGCCAAAAAAGCAGGGGTAGCTATCCTTATCTCAGATCAAGCAAAAGCAGAAGTTGATCTAATTAAAAGAGATAAGGAAGGAAACTATATCCTACTGAAAGGTAGCATAAATAATGAAGCCATATCAATACTAAACATATATGCACCAAGTGGTATAGCATCTAACTTTCTAAAGGAAAAGTTAAGAGAGTTGCAAGAAGAAATAGACAGTGAAACTATAATAGTGGGAGATCTCAACCTTGCACTCTCAGATTTAGACAAATCAAACCACAAAACAAAGAAGAAAGAAATTTAAAAAGTAAATAGAACATTAGAAAAACTAGGTATGATAGACCTTTGGAGAAAACTGAATGGCAATAGAAAGGAATAGACTTTCTTTTCAGCAGTTCATGGATCCTATACAAAAATTGACCATATATTAGGACATAAAGATCTCAAAATTAAATGTAGGAAGGCAGAAATAATAAATGCCTTCTTCTCAGACCACAATGCAATAAAAGCTACATTCAGTAAAAAGTTAGAGATAAATAGACCAAAAAGTAATTGGAAACTGAATAATCTCATCTTAAAGAATGACTGGGTGAAAGAGCAAATTATAGAAACAATATTTTCACCCAAGACAATGACAATGATGAGACATCATACCAAAATCTGTGGGATGCAGCTAAAGCAGTAATATCAATTTTTTAGTGCTATACCAATCAGACTCCCAAGAAACTATTTTAATGACCTAGAAAAAATAACAACAAAATTCATATGGAAGAATAAAAGGTCGAGAATTGCAAGGGAACTAATGAAAAAAAAGTCAGAGGAAGGTGGTCTAAGTGTACCTGATCTAAAGCTATTTTATATAGCAGCAGTCACCAAAACCATTTGGTACTGGCTAAGAAATAGAATGGTAGATCAGTGGAACAGATTAGATACAAAGGACAAAAAAGGGTACATGTATAGCAATCTAATCTTTGACAAACCCAAAGATACCAACATTAGGGACAAAAATTCATTATTCGGAAGAAACTGTTGGGAAAACTGGAAATTAGTATGGCAGAAATTAGATATGGATCCACACTTAACACCATATACCAAGATAAGATCAAAATGGGTCCATGATTTAGGCATAAAGAATGAGATCATAAATAGATTAGGGGAACAGAGAATAGTCTACCTATCAGACCTGTGGAGGAGGAAGGAATTTGTGACCAGAGGAGAATTAGAGATCATTATTGATCACAAAATAGAAGATTGTGCTAAAAAGTTTCTGTACAAACAATACTAATGCAAACAAGATTAGAAGGGAAGTAACAAATTGGGAAAATATTTTTAAAAGTAAAGGTTCTGACAAAGGTCTCATTTCCAAAATATATAGAGAACTGACCCTGATCTATAGGAAACCAAACCATTCTCCAATTGATAAATGGTCAAGGGATATGAACAGACAATTCTCAGATGATGAAATTGAAACTATTTCCACTCATATGAAAGAGTGTTCCAAATCACTACTGATCAGAGAAATGCAAATTAAGACAACTCTGAGATACCACTACACACCTGTCAGATTGGCTAAAATGACAGGAACGAATAATGATGAATGTTGGAGGGGATGTGGGAAAACTGGGACACTGATACATTGTTGGTGGAGTTGTGAAAGAATCCAGCCATTCTGGAGAGCAATTTGGAACTATGCCCAAAAAGTTGTCAAACTGTGCATACCCTTTGACCCAGCATTGCTGTTATTGGGATTATATCCCAAAGAAATACTAAAGAGTGGAAAGGGACCTGTATGTGCCAAATGTTTGTGGCAGCTCTTTTTGTTGTAGCTAGAAACTGAAAGTTGAATGGATGTCCATCAATTGGAGAATGGTTGGGTAAATTATGGCATATGAAGGTTATGGAATATTATTGCTCTGTAAGAAATGACCAGCAGGAGGAATACAGAGAGGCTTGGAGAGACTTAAATCATATGTTGCTGAGTGAAATGAGCAGAACCAGAAGATCACTCTACACTTCAACAACAATACTGTATGAGGATGTATGTATTCTGATGGAAGTGGAAATCTTCAACATAAAGAAGATCCAACTCACTTCCAGTTGATCAGTGATGGACAGAAATAACTATACCCAGAGAAGGAACACTGGGAAGCGAATGTAAATTGTTAGCACTACTGTCTGTCTACCCAGGTTACTTATATCTTCGGAAGCTAATAATTAATGTACAACAAGAAAATGGTATTTACACACATATATTGTATCTAGGTTATATTGTAACACATGTAAAATGTATGGGATTACCTGCTATTGGGGGGAGGGAGTTGAGGGAGAGAGGGGATAATTTGGAAAAATGAATAAAAAAAAATAAAATAAAAAAAAATAAAGGTGTCTGTCTTGTGAATATCCTTGGTGAGTTGTTAGTTCTGACCTACTCACTCTCCATTCATTTTAGACAATTTCAGAAGAAGTTACAAGGGGAACACTGAAACTCTCTCTCACTCTCTCTCTCGGACTTTGGGGGAAAGCTTGGAAAACTCCTTCTCAGAAGCTCTCCCCTGAGAGAGCTGCTCCAGTGAATCAAGATAAAGTCGTTTAATTCTATTATCTGGTTGGGACTAGTTGAGTCCAGGACACATCCATTTAGCCCTAGCTGGAGATTGAGATTTCTATTCAACTTTATTGAATTGAAGATTCATCCAGGGACACCCATTCAATTAGAAGATTCTATATTCAGATTCCAACTCAAACTGCTCTCAGCCCCCACCAAGAGCTACCCACATAACAAGCTTCCTTCAGCTCAATTCCTTGCAGAGGACCCAAAAGTATAAATCATGGCAAGGAACTTCTCTCTTTCTCCTTGGCATAGTTGTGACCTTCTAACAGCTGAAAAGACATTCTCTTTTCAGCATTATTCCTTCTTTATCTCTCTCACCTATTTCCCTAACATGACCCTACCCTTTTTTACCTCTCTGTAGGGATTTCTCTTCTAGATTTTTACTTCTCTGTGGGGACCTTGCCACTAAGGAAGTTAGCCTGCAAAAG
Organism: Sminthopsis crassicaudata; assembly: GCF_048593235.1. Classification (NCBI taxonomy): domain Eukaryota; kingdom Metazoa; phylum Chordata; class Mammalia; order Dasyuromorphia; family Dasyuridae; genus Sminthopsis; species Sminthopsis crassicaudata. The sequence goes on from NC_133619.1 coordinate 419,975,822, forward strand.
TCAACTTCTCAGTTCTAATAATCAACTTCTTTTGCCAGTTTAATTTTTTGGGTTCATAAATTCATTTATGAAGGACCTGTGCCGAGCAGAAAGGGGGTTCCCACAACTTCTTGCCCTGCACTGAACCTCATCATTTTTGGCTTCCTGACCAGGAATCAAAGGGACCTGAACCTTATCATTTTTTGTTCTCTGACCGGGAATCAAGGGGTGTTGACCCTGATCAGAAGTACTATAGATAATTCACATAACTCAACTTATCCCCTCTAGAAGAAGGCTAGAGAAAGAAAGTAAATTTGAAGAGAGGAGAAGTACCACTTAGAACACCAGGAGGTTGTATGGAAAAGTTCTGAGGAAAGTAGAAGACTCCATAAGTAGATATCCTCACCTCCACAATTAAACAATATCAGAGGTAGAAGATATATCTACATAAGTATCTCATGTTCTGGGAACCCATTAACAAGGAATCTACCTACATAGTGTTTCTTGTTCTCACCAAAATGTAACACTTGATCCCATCTTCACCCATCTACTTCAGATTTCTTTATTTTCAAACTCCAGATTTCTTTATTTGCTAGTTCTTTCTCTATTGCCTACAAATCAAATATTTGCTAGCCTTCAAAGAAAAAAAATAGCAACAACAAACTTTACCTATCTTGTATCATCTTCTCAATCAGTCTTCTATTGGCCTATATCTCTTCTCCCTTCCTCAATAAAAATCAAACTGCAAGGGAAAAAAAAAGAAAGAAAGAAAGAAACAAACAAACAAACAAAACCCTTAAGTGTTTCAAATTCACAACCTCTATTTCTTTTATCACTCACATCTCAGTCCTTTGTAATTTGAATTTCAAAGTCATTATTCAACTAAAGCTGCTCTTTCCACAGTCATCAATGTCCTTTTAGTTGCAAAGTCTGATGAGCTTTTTCAAATATCATTCTGCTTAGCTGTTTTGCATTATTTGTCATTATGGACAACCTTCTTGATATTTCCTTTTTTGAGGGGGAAGTTTTCATGACAGTAATATTTTTTAATTTTCCTCCTGCTGTTTTGACCATTTTTTTTTTAGTCATCCAACAACTATATCATTCCCTTGACTCATGGGCATGCTCCATTCTTGTTTTAAAATAATCAAAACATAAAAGAGTCATTCCCAAGCTTTCTGTCTCAGATCTCATCTTTCTGTAAGATCTCATCTCTGATATCTAAGGATGATAGGATTCACAAGAGGAACATACTTCACCTCAGTTTAAAGAGTTTTTCCTTATTCAGTAATTTATGAGTATTTATTCATGTTTATATATTTCTCTTGATGCTTGTGTTCATACTTCAAAGTTTTTATACTGTTCTGGTCTTTTCATCTGGAATGTTTGAAAGTCATCAACTTCATTAAATAATCTATTTGTTGCCTGGACAAAATTCTGTACCTCTTCTGGTAAACTGTTCATTCACTTTACAATTCTTTATTTCATGACTTCTAATTATTTTCTGATTTTTCCCCTCTTAACACTCTCATTAAAAAAATAAACTGTTTTTTTAAAATCCCTACTTTATTTCTTTCAGGAATTATAGCTAAATTTGTGCCTATTGTGTTCTATTTTCCTTTGAGCTTTGCTTATAAATTATTTGGAATAATCTTTTTCTTTTGTGCAAATATACATATCTATCTATCTATCTATCTATCTATCTATCTATCTATCTATCTATCTATCTATCTATTGTCTATCTATCTATCTCTCTGCTAATCCATCATCCTAATATCTTTTTAAGGTGATATTCTCTTTTGTTTGCTTTTACTTTCTACCTACTTCTTCACTGTACACTTTAGGTTAGGGTCAGAGTCTGCACTGTTCTGGAAGGAATACCTTAGCTGATTCTGCAGAAGTTTTATTAGAAGGTATTGAGAATTGTGTTATTTCAAGATGTCAGGGAGAATTCAAACTGGAAACCTGTAAGCCTTTAATGCTCTCAAAGTTAACCAGAACAAAGTCTGGTCATTAATTCAAACTCTCCAAATTCTTGACTTAGATTCTGGTTTGAGAGGTGTAATATTAATTAAGTACCTATTATGTTCTAGGCAAATTGAACATCAGGCTTATGAGCTTGTCCTGTTTAGAATTTCACTATATTGCTATTAGAATCAGCCACTATAAGCGATTTGGAAAGCTCTACTGGTTCAGAATGACAGAAATGTAGGCTTTACTTTAGTCTGGGATTTTTGCTCTCATTATTCCTTTTCCTGCTTTAGATTAGGCTAGAAGCTAAAACTGAGATTCTGTTTTTATCCTGGGAGTTAAACCGCACTGCTTTTACATACTTCTGAATTTGCTTCTTGCTTGGTACACAGCCTACCACCTGAAGCTGTTCTTCATTCCACCATAAACCTCTTGTCAATAGTCTACTCCTAAATCTGCCCTGGATCTTTTATATGGAAGTAGGTCATGGGAGACAGAAGTGCCAGTGAGCACTTGTTCTTGCATCCTACAAAAGTGTAACCTCTTTTATGTTGTATCTTGAGACTCTTCTTGCTTTCATATACACCTCAACCCTAAGTTAGAAGCCTCTGTTCTTTGCTATCTTAAGTAAACTCTATTACTAGTGTGGTAGATCTAGCTGTGTCTTTCTCTATGCCTAGCTAGACTAAGAAAACATGACTCAGAATTTTTTATTTTCTAGATTTCGTCTAGTGCACTCTTGATATTTGTTTAGAGGAGTGTTGTAGTGGTGGAATGGGATGAGGAGTGAGGGATGAGGTGGTGAGGAGTCTAAGGGTGATATGGGAAGATTCATGTAACAGATGAAGCAGATTCTCAGTTTATGTTCCTATTTTTATTATACTGTTTTATTTACAAAACATATCCATGGGTAGTTTTTCAACACTGAGCCTTGCAAGTCCTTCCATTCCAAATTTTCCCCTCCTTCTCTCTACCCACTCCCCTATATGGCAGGTATTCCAATACATGTTAAAATATGTGATAAATCAAATATATGTATACCTACCCTTACAGTTATCTTGCCGCACAAGAAAAATCGGATTGAGAAAGAAAACTGAGGAAAACAAAAATGCAAGCAAACAACAAGAGAAAAAGTGAAAATGCTTTATTGTGGTTCACACTCAGTTCCCATAGTGCTCTCCCTGGGTGTAGATGGCTCTCTTCATTAGTCTTGTTGTTGCCATATTCAGTGATCTCCTGATTCTGCTTGTTTCAAGGATCAGTTCATGTAAGTCTCTCCAGGCCTCTCTGAAATCATACTGTTGGTCCTTTCTTACAAAACATTAATATTATATAACATTCATATACCGTAATTTATTCAGCCATTCTGCAATTGATGGGCATCCATTCAGTTTCCAGTTTCTAGCCACTACAAAAAAGGGCTGCCACAAACATTTTTGCACATGTGGGTCCCTTTCCCACCTTTAAGATCTCTTTGGGATATAAGGGTATGTGCACAGTTTGATAACTTTTTGAGCATAGTTCCAAACTATCTTCCAGAATGGTTGGATCCATTCACAATTACACCAACAATGTATCAGTGTCCCAGTTTTACCACATCCTCTCCAACATTCATCATTACTTTTCCTGTAATCTTAGCCAATCTGACAGGTGTGTAGTGGTATCTCAGAGTTGTCTTAATTTACATTTTTCTGATCAATAGTGATTTGGAGCACCTTTTCATATGACTATAAATAGTTTCAATTTCTTCATCTGAAAATTGTTCATATTCTTTGATCATTTATCAATTGGAAAATGGCTTGATTTCTTATAAATTTGAGTCAATTCTCTATATATTTTGGAAATGAGGCTTTTATCAGAATCTTTGAATATAAAAATGTTTTCCCAGTTTATTGCTTTCCTTTTAATATTGTCTGTATTAGGTTTGTTTATACAAAACTTTTTTTAACTTAATATAATCAAAATTACCTATTTTGTGATCAATAATGATCTCTAATTCTTTGGTCACAGATTCCTTCCTCCTCCACAGGACTGAGAGGTAAACTGTCTTATGTTTTTCTAATTAATTTATAATATAATTCTTTATACCTAAGCATGAACCCATTTTGACCTTATCTTGGTATATGGTATTAAGTGTGGGTCAATGCCTAGTTTCTGCCATACAAGTTTCCAATTTTCCCAGCAGTTTTTGACAAATAGTGAATTCTTATCCCAAAAGCTGGGGCCTTTGGGTTTGTCAAAAACTAGATTGCTATAGATATTGACTATTTTGTCTTGTGAACCTAACTTATTCCACTGATCAACTAGTCTATTTCTTAGCCAGTACCAAATAGTTTTGATGGCCATTGCTTTATAATATAGTTTTAGAACTGGTACGGCTAGGCTGCCTTTATTTGATTTTGTTTCATTACTTCCATTGAAATAATTAACCTTTTGTTCTTCCAGATGAATTTTGTTGTTATTTTTTCTATGTCAATAAACTAGTTTCTTGGGAGTTTGATTGGTATAGCACTAAATAAGTAGATTAGTGTGAGTAGTATTATCATTTTTATTATATTCTCTCAACCAATCAAAGAACACTCGTTATTTTTTTTCCAATTGTTTAGACCTGACTTTATTTCTGTGGAAAATGTTTTGTAGGTTTGCTTATATAGTTCCTGACTTTCCCTTGGCAATAGATTCCCATATATTTTATACTATGAACAGTTATTTTAAATGGAATTTCTCTTTATATCTCTTGCTGTTGGATTTTGTTAGTTATGTATAAAAATGCTGATGATTTATGTGGATTTATTTTGTATCCTGAAATTTTAATAAAGTTGTGGATGATTTCTAATAACCTGTTAGTTGATTGTCTGGGGTTCTATAATTATGCCATCATATCATCTGCAAAGAGTGATAATTTTGTTTCCTCATGATCTACTCTAATTTCTTTAATCTCTTTTTCATTTCTTATTGCCAAAGCTTGCATTCCTAATACAATATTGAATAGCAATGGTGATAGTGGGCAACTTTGTTTCACTCTTGATCTTATTGGGAATGGTTCCAGTTTATCCTCATTACATATGATACTTACTGATGGTTTTAAATACATACTACTACTACTATTTTAAAGAAAATCCATTTCTTTCTATACTCTGTAGTGTTTTTAATAGGAATGAGTGTTGGATTTTATTAAATGCTTTTTCTGTATCTATTGAGATAATCATATGTTTTTAAAAATTTGGTTATTAATATAGTCAATTATACTAATAGTTTTCATAATATTGAACCAGCCCTGCATTCCTGGGATAAATCCTATTTGATCATAGTGTATTATCCTGGGCATCACTTTCTGTAATCTCTTTGCTAATATTTTATTTAAGATTTTTGCATCAATTTTCATTAGGGAGATTGGTCTATAATTTTCTTTCTCTGTTTTCATCATACCTGGTTTAGGTATCTGTACCATATTTATGTCATAAAATGAATTTGGTTGGAGTCCTTCATTTACTATTTTCAAATATTTTATATAGCATTGGAGTTAATAGTTTTTTAAATGTTTGGTGGAATTCACATGTAAATCCATCTGGTCCTGGGGATTTTTTTCTTAGGGAGTTCATTAATAGCTTTTTCTATTTCATTTTTTGTAATAGGGCTATTTACACAATTTACATCCTCCTCGGTAAATCTAGGCAACCTATATTTTTGTAGGTTGTCCTCCATTTCACTTAGATTACTAAATTTGTTGACATCAATTTAGACAAAGTAACTCCTAATTATTGCTCTACTTTCCTCTTCATTGGCGGAAAATTCTCCCTTTTCATTTTTAAGGCTAACAATTAGATTTTCCTCTTTCTTTTTTCTAATCAAATTTACTAAAGGCTTATTTATTTTTTGTTTTTTTTTTCATAAATCCAACTCTTAGTTTTATTTATTAATTCAATAGTTTTTTATTTTTAATTTTATTAATCTCTCCTTATATTTTTAGAATTTCATGTTTGTTATTTGATTAGGGGTTTTTAATTGGCTCTTTTTCTAATTTTTAGTTGCAAGCCCAATTCATTCATCTTCTCTTTTTCTAATGTGTGCAAGCAACTATCTAGAGATATAAATTTTTCCTTTATTAACGCTTTGGCTGCCTCTCACAAATTTTGGTATGTTGTCTCATTGTCGTTCTCTTGTATGAAATTATTGTGTCTATGAGTTTTTGTTTTACTGATTCATTCTTTAGGATGAGATTGTTTAGTTTCCAATTACTTTTTGGTTTAGTTTCCCCTAGCTTTTTATTGAATACAATTTTTATTGTATTTTGATCTGAAAAATGCATTTATTATTTTTGCCTTTCTGCATTTGATTTTGAGCTCTTTATGTCCTAATGTATGGTCAATTTTTGTATAGGTACCATGAACTGCCAAGAAGAAAATCTACTCCTTTCTGTCTCCATTCAATTTTCTCCAAAAATCTATCATACCTAACTTTTCTAGTATTCTATTTATGCCTTTAACATCTTTATTATTTGTTTTGTGGTTTACTTTATCAAGTTCTGAGAGAGCAAGGTTGAGATCTCCCACTACTATAATTTTACTGTCTATTTCTTCTTGCAACTCTCTTAACTTCTCTTTTAGGAATTTCCATACTATACTACTTGGTGCAAATATATTTAGTATTGATATTGTTTCATTATCTATGGTAGCCTTTAGCAAGATACACTTTCCTTTCTTATCTCTTTTAATTAAATCAATTTTTGCTTTTCCTTCATATGAGTTCAGGATGGCTACCTCTCCTTTTTTTTTTTTTTTTTTACTTCACTTGAAGTATAATAGATTCTGCTCCAGCCTTTTACCTTTACTTTATATGTAACACTTAGTTTTAAATGTGTTTCTTGTAAACAACATATTGTAGGATTCTGGATTTTAATCCAGTCTGCTATATGCTTCTACTTTTGGGAGAGTTCACCCCTTCACATTTATGGTTAAAACAACTAATTCTGTATTTCCTCCATCTTATTATCCCCAGATTATAAATTTACCTTTCCTTTCCTTCTTTCTCTCCTTTCCAATATTTAACTTATGAGCACCACTTGTCTTAAGCAGCCCTCCCCCTTTAGAATCCCTCCCCTTTTCTTATACCTTTCCTCTACTATTTCTGTTTTCTTTTCTATTTAACCTAAGACTTCTTTTTTTGACTTTCGCCTCCCTCTTTTCAATAAGATGAGAGAAGTTTCTCTGTAAACCAAATATGTCTAATATTTTCTCTTTGAGCAAATCTATTGAGAGTATGATTCACACAATGTTCATCTCCCTCCCTTCTTTCCCTCAAATGTAATAGGTTTCCTTTGACTCTCCGTGAGATATAATTTCCCTCATTTTACTTCTACTTTTCCCTTTTTCTGGTACTATTCCTTTTCCACCTCTAGTTCCTTTTTTTATATTAAAATGTAAAATCAAATTATACATGCACTCACTATGTATACCCATAACAGAAATACAGTTCTCCAGAGTACTTTTTACCTTTTTATGCCTCTCTTCAGTTCTGTTTGGAGGTCAAATTATTTGTTTAGCTCTGGTCTTTTCATCAGAAATACTTGGAATTCACCTATTTCATTGAATGCCTATCTTCTTCCCTGGAAGAAAATGTTTGGGTAGTTTATTCTTGGCTGCATTACATTTTCCTTTCCTTTTCAGAATATCAGATTCCAGGCCCTTCAATCCTTTAAAGTGGAAGCTGCTAGATCCTGGGTGATCTTTATTGTGGCTCCTCGGTATTTGATTTTTTTTTCTCCTGCTTATAATATTTTTTACTTGGTGTGATAGTTCTGAAATTTAGCAATGCTATTCCTCAAAATCTTAATTTTGGGGTTTCTTTCAGGAGGTATTTGGTATATTCTTTCAATTGCTATTTTACTTTCTGAGTCTATGACATCAGGGCAGTTCTCTTTAATGATTTCCTGAAAAATAATGTCTAGACTCTTTTATTCATCATGGTTTTCAGGGAGTCCAATAATCCTTAGATTGTTGCTCCTAGGTCTATTTTCCAGGTCAGTGGTTTTCCCATTTTTTTTTTTTTTTTTTTTTTTTTTTTTTGGTTTTAGTTGACTGATTCTTGATGTCTCATCGAGTCATTCATTTCCACTTGTTCAATTCTGATTTTTAGCTAATTATTTTCTTCATTTACTTTTTTTTTTTTTTTTTTTACTTCTTTTTGTATTTGTCCAATTGAGTTTTTAAAAATTAGTTGTTTTTTTCCATGGAATTTTTTCCCACTTAACTAATTCTTTTTTCCTTGGATTTATTTACCTTTTCCAATTCACAAATTCTGTTTTCCTGGGAGTTTTTTTACCTTTTCCATTTCACAAATTCTGTTTTTCAGGGAGTTATTTTCTTTTTCCACTTTATCAAATTTATCATTTAATGAGTTATATGCCTTTTCCAAACCTTCTTACAGAGTTTTCCTTTCTTTTCCCCATTTTTCTTCTAGCTCTCTTTTATGATCCTTTTTTAATTTCTTTCAGGAGAGCCTTCTGTGATGGGGACCAGGATATATCACCTTTTGGGGCTTCATCTGGAGACAATCTGCTTTTAGTCTCCTCAGGGCTTGAAATCTGTTCTTCTCTTTCACCATAGAAGCTATCTATAGCTAGAGTTTATTTTGCCTTTTTACTCTTTAAAAAAAAAAAAATCAGGATCTGCTTTTAGGGTGAGGTTCTACAGGAAACAGTAGAGTAACAGCAGCTGGGCTGGGATTGTGCTGATTCATTCCTGGTGCTGGGTGATGGTGGCCATGTCACATGAGACTCCCAAGCTTCTTGGTTCACTATTTGCTTTTTGTGTTTATTTTGAGTCTTTGGTTTTAGTGGAGGAGTGATGAAGGCAAGGCAGGAGACCCACGGAGATGGTCAAAGATGGAGTCCTTTATTTCAAGTCCTCTCAATCCTTAAATACCTTAGAATAATTACACCATTATAGCACACTAAGTGTAAGGGTGATAGAAGGTACCTTACATAGTGTGAAAGAAAGTAAAGAGTCTTTAATGCCTGAGGCACCCAGATGTGATCTCTGCATCCAGCACTGACCATCTGGTGAGTGGAAGCTCTGGTCACATTGAGGACACAACATTGATGGGAGATGCTTCCTTCCCTTATTGGCTGTGCATGTCACCTAATAGAGTCTATATAAGCAATGGGGACCAGGAAGTGTCAAGAGTTAATAGGACTTCAGCAGGAGTTCAGTAAGAGTGCAGGAGGAAGTAGGGTAGTTCAGGATGTGAATATATGGAATAAAGTCTTTAGCTCACAAGCCACTGTATCCAGGTGTTCTGTTGAACATTGAACCATTTCTTGGTGTAGGAGTGCCAGAGATGTCTGAAGACCTGGGAGTATAGGTAAGCTGACAATCAGTAACCTCTGGGTGTGAGGTTACAACTAAGCATGTGCCAACTACAAAACCATTACATCATTACATCACACTGAGCAAGTACTAACTATAATAGAATTATATCACTACAGCATAATGTGTAAGTGCTAACTATAAGCACCCTGCTATTGTTATGTAAATGCATCTCTTTACTGTAAGTATCCCTTGCTTCAAGCAGAAGACAGGTGGTCAAGCCCTCCTTGACTTTTCAGGAAGGCTGTGAGTCTTTAGGGGAGATGGGGAGCCAAACCAGACATTGTCAGCAGATTCTCTCTTGGCAGAAAGGTCTTAGACCTTACCCAGGGTTCCCCCACTATCTGGGACCCTCTACAGTTAGAATTTGACCAGTGCTAGAAAGAATTGACTTTTTCACACTAACAGTTGCTACAATAGTTCAAACAGTCATTATAGTATGTTCTTTAAGAGGTTTAACTTTTTTATCGTCCCTTTGTATACTATATATATATATATATATATATATATATATATATATATATATATATATATATATATATATATATATACATATATATATATGTGTGTGTGTGTATATATATATATATATATATGTGTGTGTGTGTATATATATATATATATATATATATATATAAAATCATGAAAGTAAAAATACAACATGAGAGAAATAACAAAAGTGTATATGGAAGGAAATTCAGCACTTACATAATATAAATTTATCTAAAGTTCAAAAGTCCATTTTAACCTGGTTTCATTTGTCATTCTTATTATTTCTGACTCCTAGAAGTTCATTTGAATGACCATGTTTTCACAAAATGAAACTATCTCATAATTATAGCTATTTCTAAGTATTTCCTAACATCTTTGAATGTGTATATAATATACATATTTGCCAACAATATTCATTTATATATACAAACAATTATATATACTATTCATGTATGCATATATACATATACAAATATTGTATATATTTATGTATACATATATGTATATATATATATATATATTTGCTTATATATATCTGTGTATATCTGTCTAAATAAAAATGTTTTAATACTCATGTGAGGAGATAGTTTGTATATAGAGTGAGAATTCAGAATCCAAGTAAAAAGCAGAAAATATATTTAAATAAGCTAGAGGTCCCAGATATGGGAAACAGTCCTAATACCTATTGGCGAAATTCCATTATTAAATTGATTAAATTTTGCATCTGAATAGGAGGGAAGATTCATAAAGCAAGTAGCAGCACATCATAGTATCTATCTTGGCAAGAAGCACATACAATATCTGCTGGGAGCAAAGAAAAGATACATTAAATACACATATTGTTTTTCTGGAAGGATGATAACAGAAAAAGTTTGGTAGATCACTGAAAGCAGGAATACTTCTGGTGAAAGAGCATCCTAATGTGTCAAGAGGGTTATATGTGTTGGGCAGGGAGAGGAAGTGGTCTGTGTGATATATAAAAAGGGGATATCACTTAGTTCAAATGCAAGTGTGCTTTTTGTGTCCTATAGAGTTCTCTTTTGGATGAAACAGTTGATTTGAAGTTTTGTGAATCCTGGAACTCATATGGGGCTTATAAGTGGCTTTCCTTGGAGATATTACAAGTATTAAAGTTCCAGATTCCATTTTGACAGAGCTAATGACCTAAATAAAAATCAATCTTTATTCTCTTCCAGATATTTTTGTGAAGGAGTCTTTGACACCAAGCTTAGATATTTTCTTATCTCTACTCTTGAATCCAAAATCCTTTTTTTAAAAATTTGCTCTTATTCTGAGGTTAATATTAGGAAGACTAAGAAAATGTGTCAACATGATTGCCTTATGCAAGATGAAGAAGACAGTGACCTATAGAATATTTGGGAACAAAAGAAAAATAGAAATGGAAGCTCCCAGCATGAAGTAAATCCTTCAATTTCCTGGTCATGTTTCTGACATTTCCTTACTACTCATTTTTATAAGGGAGAATATGAGAATTAAGACATGGGAAACTTCTGTTAAGAATGCAATATGTATGTTTAATATATACTGGGTTATTTGATGTCTAGGGGAGGGAGGGACAAAAATTTGGAACACAAAGTTTTGCAAGCGTGAATGCTGAAAACTATTTTCACATGTATTTTGAAAGAATGCAGTTTGAATGGCCCTGGGCAACAAAAGAAACATTAGACATGGGAATGGGTATATGAAATCCAGATTAGGCTTCCATAGTTTAGTTTTTTTTTTAAAGAATTTTTCATTCTTGCAAAGGACTCTGAGCAATATAAACATTGCTTTCTTAAAGCACTATAAAAGATTTTGCTACATTTAGATAGGATAATGGAATTTTCATTGTGTAATTTGTCATAATTTATTATCTGTTAATATTTTACTTTTTTATAACTATAATAAACTCATTCACAGAGCTACTAACATTCTGTATCACCCCTAAATAGTCCTATAACTTTTACATACATTTATATAGATCCATTAATCTCTCAATTTTATCATCAGATAGTCAATAAACATTTAAGTACCTGCTACATGCTAGGCACTATGCTAAGAGCTTTGGATATAAAGAAAAGCAAAAGACAATGTCTGCTTTTAATTAGTTCACAATGTAATTGGTGAGACAACATGTAAACAATTACATACAAACAAATTATTAACAGTATAAAATTGGAGACAAGAGAGAGAAGACACTAGAATTAAAGAAGATAAGGAAAGTGGCCCTTGAAGGAAATGAGGAGACAGTGATGAAGGAGGAGAACATTTCAAGCATGGAGAACAGTAAGAGAAATTGGATTTAGGAGATGGAGTGTCTTGTTTGAAGAATAACAATACCAATAGTAATGGATTTTACAGTACATAGTGAAAAAAACAAGGGTGACAGGGACTGTCATGAAATACTCAAATAGAGATTTTATTTTTGATCCTAGAAGTGATAGCAAGATATTGGAATTTATTAAGTAGGGAGATGGCATGATCAGCCTTCTTCTTTAGGAAGATCACTTTGGTATAAACAATGAAGTAATCTCAAAAAATTTTAGAGAAAAGTTCTTTGACAAAAGTCTCATTTCTCAAATATATAGTGATTTATATTTTATTTATATTTTTAAGATAAACATATTTATTTTGCAAATGTTAATGTTGATATTATATATTTATTTTTAATAAATTAATTTATTTATATCTTTAAAATATGTTTATTTTATAAAAATAAGACCCATCCCCAGGCTGATAAATGATTAAAAAATATAAAATGCAAGTTTCAGAAGAAATCAAAGCTTTCTATAGTCATATATAAATGTTCTAAATCATTGTTGAGTAACAAGTACGAATTGAGTAGAAAAATGCAAAAAATACAAATTAGTATGAGGTAACACTTCATATTAACCAGAAATGCCAAAAAAATTAGAAGAAATGAGAGGAAAATAGGTATACTAATCAACTGCTGGTGGAGTAGTAGACTGGTCCAATCAATCTAGGGAACTATGCCTAATGGGATATAAAATTGTGCATATTTTTTTGACTCAGCAGATAGATGTCTATCATAAAGAGACCAAATTAAAAGGAAAAGAGACCTATATGGACAAAAATATTTATGGTAATTATTTTTGTAGTGGAAAAGAAATGGAAATGCTCATGAATTAACAAACTGTGACATATGACTGTGATGGAATACTATCATGCTATAAAAAACTGGGATAGTCCTTAAAAAAATATGGCAAGACTTATGTGAATTGTTGCAAAGTAAGAACTGGGAGACCATTTTGCATAGTAACAAAGGTGCAATTGTAGTGATGATCAATTGTGGAAGAGTTGGCTACCCTGATCAGTATAATTATTCAAGATAATTTAAAAGGACTTATAATGAAAAAAAATTGCTATACACCTCCAGAGAGAGGTGATAAACTCTTGAGTGTAAATTGTAGTATGTGAGGGGGAAATAGTGAGTAAAAGGGAATTTGGAACTCAAAATTAAGAAAGAATGTTAGAAATAAATGAATAATAATTTTAAAGATGATGGAACTCACTAAAAAAATCACTTTGCCAGCAGAGTAGAGAATGGCCTGGATTGGGAAGATATATATCAGAAAAAAACAATCAACAGCTTATGGTAGTACAGGCATGGGATGCTGAAGGCCTGAACTAGATGATAATAGTGGAAGAGGAGAAAGGAGGACATATATGAAATGTTAGGAAGGTAAAATGAACAGAGCTTGGGAACAGATTGGAAATGGACAGAAAAAGAGTAAAGAACCCTCTTTGTTAAGCCTCATCTCTTTTTTTTTTTCTCTGCCTTCCTTCATTTCCATTTATTTCTTCAAGTTCATAAAATATTTCTTCTTTGATTGACCAAATGATACTTTTTTGTCATATAACACAAACTTTTAATTAGTTACTCCCTTGTCATAATAAGAGAAGACAATGTTTTTTCTTAATCAAAAGGCTAACAGAGTTGTAGTGGAATTTTTATTTGTCATAGGACAAATTAAAGAAAGGAGAGGAGTAGAGAAAGAAGAATTAAAGGGAATTGAAGACATATGTTGCCTCCTTCCCAGTTTTACCTAGGACAAGCATGTTGGGCTTGTCCTACAATATTAGAGTTAAGTAACATTGTCCATAAACCTGCTAACTACAGGTGTCATTCTACACAAAAGTTACTGGTCACAAATCCAAGGATTTAGCTCAAAATGGTAATGGATTCACAAATATTAACAGTGAATTTTAGTTTAAACTAGAGATTAAAAGGGTTTTATAAGGTGTTGAACACAGGGAAGTTGAAATTCATGTAAAAATGACCATGAATTAGGTGTAACCATATGTCATTTTGGGACAATGTGATCATTTCATAACTTCTTAGGGACACATAGTTCAGTGCAGAATGTTCTGTATTTAGTCTCAATACATTCTCAGCCCTGACATTCACTGCCTGAATGACTTTAGCAAAGTCATTTAATCTCTTCAGATCATAGTTTCATCATTTATTAAATGAAATTGAAAGGAAAAAAAGAGCCTCCAGAATCTCTTCTAGCTCAAAATTTATATTCTTATTGTGATATATAAAAGTTTGAGAAACATAGTTTCTGGTAATTAATCATTTTATTAATCATGTTAGCAATAATAAAAGTGATCAATGACACTCTCTAATGCCAAATACCCTCATGGAACCTACTCAATGCTTACATGCACTTGGAAGAATTGGTATTCTTAAGGATGGCAAATGACTCTCATTGGTTAACAAATATTTAGGAGAATGAATATTTTAATGAGAGGAAGACTTTTTCTAATGAGGGGCTACAAGAACATGACTTAGATCATGTGATTTACCTCCAAATCATTCTCAGTCTTGGATAATCTAATGAAAGAATTTATCCCAATCCAAATCTGAATAGAACAAATTGGACTTCTCTATCTGGGTAAGTATGAACAAAATTGAGGGGAGAATTAATTCTATCTCATTATCAATAATTTCTTTGAGATGCTGACTTGGCTTAGTAGAGAATAAGGTTTCAGTAAAAGGTAAATCTTGTGTCTCATAAATATTAACAATTCGTTATTCAATTATCATTTCCCTCATTATGATCTTTTTCCCTCTGAGGAAGGATTCTTAAATTATATCTAAATAATACTTAGACCCAATCACAGTGGAAATATGCTATAATATGGTTTTTTATTATTACAGGATTCAAATGCTCAGTAAATACATTTCAAATGAGACAAATGCATGAGGTAAAAATAGGAGGTAAAAAGTAATGTAGAACATACCCTACCTATATTGATGTCAGAAACAGCATTATAAGATGAGGAAATCTTTTGAATAATAAATTTGAATTCGATGTAAATTTTAAATATTTATTTTTTAAAAATTGCTACATTAAATAATCAGTTTATAAATTCTAAAGCAGGAAAATGAGGAAAGTGAATTACAAAAACAGAGCAAATTAAGTTCTTTAAAGCACTTACAGTTATATTTTATGTAGGGTAGAAGATGTTTTTAAAGTTTACTGGGTTTTTGTCAGTTAATTAAACTGTATCCAATAACAATAACAAGATCATTGCAAGTAAGCAGCCATTTATCAATATGGCACATGGATGGTTAGAAACAGATTATCTTTTATTGAAACAATCTCTGCAGTATTATTTATGAGTATCAAGGCTCTGTTTTCCCTCCCCAAAGAGACTTGATAATAAAATAGGATATTATATTTTGTTTGTATTTATGTAGTGTTTTGTATAATACTAGTAAATGCTAATTAAATTCAATTTATGTAAGACAATTTTTAATATTGATTTTTACAAAAAATTGAATTACAAATGTTTCTCTTTCCTTCCCCTCCCATCATTCTAATAGGTTATGTACAATCATGTAAAACACATTTCCATATTAGTCGTGTAAAAGAAGAAACAACAAAAGGGAAAAATGATAAAATACAGAAAGTGAAATTAGTATGCTTTGATCTGCATTTAGACTCCATCATTTCTTTCTCTGGATACACTCAGCATTTTCCATTATGAACCCTTTGGAATTATCTTAGATCTTATTTCTGAGAAGTGGTAAGTCATTCATAATTGATCATCAAATCTTGCTCTTACTGAGTACAATATTCTCCTTACTTCTGCTCACTTCACTTTGCATCAGTTTATGTGTGTGTGTGTGTGTGTGTGTGTGTGTGTATATGTGTGTGTGTGTGTGTGTGTGTGTGTGTGTGTGTGTGTGATTCCATGTTTCTATGAAATCTGTATGGTCATCTTTTCTTATTGCATACTGGTAATTTATTACTTTCACATACCACAGTTTCTTTAGCTATTTCCCAATTCAGGAGTATCCTGTCAATTTTCAATTCTTTGTCACCACAAAAGGAGTGGCTAAATATTTTTGTTCATGTAAGTCCTTTTGCCTTTTTAATAGTCTCTTTGGGATATAGATCTAATAGTGGTATTACTATATCAAAGAGTATACAGTTTGTTTACTTTTTGGGAATAATTGCAAATTTCTTTCCAGAATGATTGGATCACCTTACAACTCCATAACAATATATATTAACGTCTCAATTTTCTCACATTTTCACCAACATTTGTCATTTTCCTTTTCTGGCATATCAGCCAGTCTGATAGGTTTGCAATGGTACCTTATAATTGTTTTTCTTTTCTTTTCTTTAACCAGTAGTGATTTAGAGAATTTCTTTGTAAGACTATAGATAACTGATTTCTTCATTTAAAAGATAATATCAGGGGCAGCTACGTGGCAAAGTGGATAGAGCACCAGCCTTGAATTCAGGAGGACCTGAGTTCAAATCTGCTCTCAGACACTTAACACTTCTTAGCTGTGTGACCCTGGGCAAGTCACTGAACCCCAGCCTCAAAAAAAAAAAAAAAAAAAAAAAAAAAAAAAAAGGAAAACAAAAAAGGAAAACTAATATCTTTTGAATAATTTATTAATTGGGAAATAGCTTATATTCTCATAGATTTTACTTGGTTCCCTATATATTTGAGAAATGAAGGATTTATCACAGTATTTCTTTTTCTTGTTGTTGAGGCAATTGAAGTTGATTTGCCCAGGATTGCTAGAGCTAATAAATTCCGGATTTTGACTGAGAGTCCCCTAACTCCAGGGCCAGTACTCTATTCACTGTACCACCTAGTTTTCCTTGAAAAAAATTATCATTGCCTGCTGCATATTTTTTTTTTTATGTGATTAGTCTTGTCCAACTCTTTATGACCCCATTTGGAATATTCTTGGCAAAGATACTGGAGTGATTTCCCATTCCTTTCTCCAGCTCATCTTTTTTTTTTTTATTCATTTTTCCAAATTATCCCCTCCCTCCCTCAACTCCCTCCCCCCAATGGCAGGTAATCCCATACATTTTACATGTGTTACAATATAACCTAGATACAATATATATGTGTAAATACCATTTTCTTATTGCACATTAATTATTAGCTTCCGAAGGTATAAGTAACCTGGGTAGATAGACAGTAGTGCTAACAATTTACATTCGTTTCCCAGTGTTCCTTCTCTGGGTATAGTTATTTCTGTCCATCATTGATCAACTGGAAGTGAGTTGGATCTTCTTTATGTTGAAGATTTCCACTTCCATCAGAATACATCCTCATACAGTATTGTTGTTGAAGTGTATAGTGATCTTCTGGTTCTGCTCATTTCACTCAGCAACAGTTGATTTAAGTCTCTCCAAGCCTCTCTGTATTCCTCCTGCTGGTCATTTCTTACAGAGCAATAATATTCCATAACTTTCATATGCCATAATTTACCCAACCATTCTCCAATTCATGGACATCCATTCAACTTAGTTTCTAGCTACAACAAAAAGAGCTGCCACAAACATTTTGGCACATACAGGTCCCTTTCCACTCTTTAGTATTTCTTTGGGATATAATCCCAATAACAGCAATGCTGGGTCAAGGGGTATGCACAGTTTGACAACTTTTTGGGAATAGTTCCAAATTGCTCTCCAGAATGGCTGGATTCTTTCACAACTCCACCAACAATGTATCAGTGTCCCAGTTTTCCCACATCTCCTCCAACATTCATCATTATTCGTTCGTGTCATTTTAGCCAATCTGACAGGTGTGTAGTGGTATCTCAGAGTTGTCTTAATTTGCATTTCTCTGATCAGTAGTGATTTGGAACATTCTTTCATATGAGTGGAAATAGTTTCAATTTCTTCATCTGAGAATTGTCTGTTCATATCCCTTGACCATTTATCAATTGGAGAATGGTTTGGTTACCTATAAATCAGGGTCAGTTCTCTATATATTTTGGAAATGGGACCTTTGTCAGAACCTTTACTTTTAAAAATATTTTCCCAATTTGTTACTTCCCTTCTAATCTTGTTTGCATTAGTATTGTTTGTACAGAAACTTTTTAGTTTGATATAATCAAAATCTTCTATTTTGTGATCAATAATGATCTCTACTTCTCCTCTGGTCATAAATTCCTTCCTTCTCCACAGGTCTGAGAGGTAGACTATCCTCTGTTCCTCTAATCTATTTATGATCTCATTCTTTATACCTAAATCATGGACCCATTTTGAACTTATCTTGGTATATGGTGTTAAGTGTGGATCCATATCTAATTTCTGCCATACTAATTTCCAGTTTTCCCAACAGTTTTTTCCAAATAATGAATTTTTATCCCTAATGTTGGTATCTTTGGGTTTGTCAAAGATTAGATTGCTATAGATGTACCCTTTTTTGTCCTTTGTATCTAATCTGTTCCACTGATCTATCGGTTTATTGCTTAGCCAATACCAAATGGTTTTGGTGACTGCTGCTATATAATATAGCTTTAGATCAGGTACACTTAGACCACCTTCCTCTGACTTTTTTTTCATTAGTTCCCTTGCAATTCTCGACCTTTTATTCTTCCATATGAATTTTGTTGTTATTTTTTCTAGGTCATTAAAATAGTTTCTTGGGAGTCTGATTGGTATAGCACGAAATAAATAGATTAGTTTGGGGAGTATTGTCATCTTTATTATATTCGCTCAGCCTATCCAAGAGCACTGAATGTCTTTCCAATTATTTAAATCTGACTTTATTTTTGTGGCAAGTGTTTTGTAATTTTTCTCATATAATTCCTGACTATTCTTTGGTAGATGGATTCCCAAATACTTTATACTCTCAACATTTGTTTTGAATGGAATTTCTCTTTGTATCTCTTGCTGTTGCATTTTGTTGGTGACATATAAGAATGCTGAGGATTTATATGGATTTATTTTGTATCCTGCCACATTGCTAAAATTCTGAATTATTTCTACTAGCTTTTTAGCAGAGTCTTTGGGGTTCTCTAAGTATACCATCATGTCATCTGCAAAGAGTGATAGTTTGATTTCCTCATTTCCTACTCTAATTCCTTGAATCTCTTTCTCGGCTCTTATGGCCGAGGCTAGCGTTTCTAGTACTATATTGAATAGTAATGGTGAAAGTGGGCAAACTTGTTTCTTCACTCCTGATCTTACTGGGAAAGGTTGCAGTTTATTTCTATTGCATATTATGCTTACTGAAGGTCTTAAATATATGCTCCTGATTATTCTAAGGAATAATCCATTTATTCCTATACTCTCAAGAGTTTTTAGTAGGAATGGATGTTGGATTTTGTCAAATGCTTTTTCTGCATCTATTGAGATGTTCATATGGTTTTTATTAATTTGATTATTAATATGGTCAATTATACTAATAGTTTTCCTAATATCAAACCAGCCCTGCATTCCTGGTATGAATCCTACTTGATCATAGTGTATTATCTTGGGGATGATTTTCTGAAGTCTTTTTGCTAATATCTTATTTAAGATTTTAGCATCAATATTCATTAAGGAAATTGGTCTATAATTTTCTTTCTCAGTTTTCGATCCACCTGGTTTAGGTATCAGTACCATGTCTGTGTCATAAAAGGAGTTTGGTAGGACTCCTTCATTCCCTATTTTTTCAAATAGTTTATATAGCATTGGGGCTAATTGTTCTTTAAATGTTTGGTAGAATTCACATGTAAATCCATCTGGTCCGGGGGATTTTTTCCTGGAGAGTTGATTAATAGCTTGTTCTATTTCTTTTTCTGAAATGGGACTATTTAAGCAATTTATCTCCTCCTCTGTTAACCTAGGAAGCCTATATTTTTGGAGGAAGTCATCCATTTCACTTAAGTTATCAAATTTATTGGCATAAAGTTGGGCAAAGTAACTCCTTATTATTTCTCTAATTTCCTCTTCATTGGTGGAAAGATCCCCCTTTTCATTTGTAAGACTAACAATTTGATTTTCCTCTTTCTTTTTTCTGATCAGATTTACCAAAGGTTTATCTATTTTATTGACTTTTCCATAAAACCAACTCTTGGTTTTATTTATTAATTCAATAGTTTTTTTACTTTCAATATTATTGATTTCTCCTTTTAATTTTTGTATTTCAAGTTTAATTTTTGGTTGGGGGTTTTTAATTTGGTCTTTTTCTAGCCTTTTAAGTTGCAAGCCCATTCCTTAATCTTCTCTTTCTCTATGTTCTTCAAATAAGCCTCTAAAGATATAATATTTCCCCTTATTACTGCTTTAGCTGGATCCCACAGATTTTGGTATGATGTCTCATCATTATCATTATCTTGGGTGAAATTATTAATTGTTTCTATAATTTGCTCTTTCACCCAGTCATTCTTTAAGATGAGATTATTCAGTTTCCAATTACTTTTTGGTCTATTTATCCCTAACTTTTTACTGAATGTAGCTTTTATTGCCTTGTGGTCTGAGAAGAAGGCATTTATTATTTCTGCCTGCCTAAATTTAATTTTGAGATCTTTATGTCCTAATATATGGTCAATTTTTGTATGGGATCCATGAACTGCTGAAAAGAAAGTCTATTCCTTTCTATTGCCATTCAGTTTTCTCCAAAGGTCTATCATACCTAGTTTTTCTAATGTTCTATTTACTTTTTAAATTTCTTTCTTCTTTGTTTTGTGGTTTGATTTGTCTAAATCTGAGAGTGCAAGGTTGAGATCTCCCACTATTATAGTTTTACTGTCTATTTCTTCTTGCAACTCTCTTAACTTTTCCTTTAGAAAGTTAGATGCTATACCACTTGGTGCATATATGTTTAGTATTGATATAGCTTCATTATTTATGCTACCTTTCAGCAGGATATAGTTTCCTTCCTTATCTCTTTTAATTAGATCAACTTCTGCTTTTGCTTGATCTGAGATAAGGATAGCTACCCCTGCTTTTTTGGCTTTACCTGAAGCATAATAGATTCTACTCCAACCTTTTACCTTTACTCTATATGTATCTCCCTGCTTTAAGTGTGTTTCCTGTAAACAACATATTGTAGGGTTCTGATTTTTGATCCAGTCTGCTATCCGTCTCCATTTGATGGGAGCGTTCATCCCATTCACATTTACAGTTAAAATTACTAATTCTGTATTTCCTGCCATCATATTATCCCCAGATTATGCTTTTTCCCTTGACCCCCCTGAACCCCTTCCCCAATATTAATTTATAGACCCCCTTGTGACGTACAGCCCTCCCTTTTTTTTTTAGTATCCCTCCCCCTCCCTCCATGTCCCTTCCCTTATTCTCCTTTTCCTTTTCCCTTTTCCTCTCCCCCCTTTTAATGAGGTGAGAGAGAATTCTCTGAAAAACAAATATGCCAATTATTTACTCTTTGAGCCTCTTCTGATGAGAGTAAGATTCACACAATGTTTCTCCCCCTCTCTAAATTCCCTCAGATATGGTTTATTTTCTATGCCTCTTCCTGGGATGTAGTTTCCCTCTTTTTATCACACCCTCCCCTTTTTCTGATACTACCCCCTTCCCTTTATTACACCCCCTCCTTTTTTTTCTTTTATATCAGTAAAATCAAATTATCCATGCGTACTTTCTATATACCCACAACAGAGATACAGTTCTCAAGGGTTCTGTGTACCTTTTTCTGTTTCTCTTCAGTTTTGTGGATGTAGATCAAATTTTTTGTTTAAGTCTGGTTTTTTTTCTTAGAAACATATGGAATTCCTCTATTTCATTGAATGACCATCTTCTTCCATGGAAAAAGATGCTAAACTTTGCTGGATAGTTTATTCTTGGTTGCAATCCTTGATCTTTTGCCTTTAGGAATATCAGGTTACAGGCCCTTCTATTTTTTAATGTGGAGGCAGCCAGATCTTGTGTGACCCTTATTGTGGCACCTTGGTATTTAAATTGTTTTTTTCTAGCTGCTTGCAGGATTTTCTCCTTTGTGTGGTAATTCTGCAGCTTAGCCACTATATTCCGTGGTGTTCTTTTTTTAGGGTCTATTTCAGAAGGAGTTCGATGAATTCTTTCAACATCTACTTTCCCCTCTGTTTCTATTATCTCTGGACAGTTCTCTTTGATAATTTCCTGTAAAATAGAATCTAGGCTCTTTTTTTGGTCATAGTTTTCGGGAAGTCCAATGATCCGCAGATTATCTCTCCTAGATCTATTTTCCAGGTCTATAGATTTTCCCAGTAAGTATTTGACGTTGTTCTCCAACTTCTCATTTTTTTTTTTTTCTTTTGTTTTGTTTGACTGATTCTTGGGTTCTCTGTGAATTATTCATTTCTATTTGTTCCATCCTGACTTTTAAGGAGTTATTTTCTTCTTTCACAGTTTTTAGTTCTTTTTGTAAATGCCCAATTTCGTTTTTAAATGAATTATTTTGCTCTATTGAATTTTTTTCCATTTCCCTAATTTTTTTTTTGAGAATTATTTTCTTTTTCCAATTCAGAAATCTTATTTTCTTGGGACTTTTTTATCTTCTCCAATTCAGAAATCCTATTTTCCTGTGATTTTTTTTACCTTTTCTAATTCACTAATTTTGTTTCCCTGCATCTCCTGTGAATTCTTTATTTTTTCCAACTCCAATTTCAGGATGTTGTTATTCTCTATCATAGCTTCCCTTTCCTTTCCCCATTTTTCTTCAAACTCTCTTAACTTTTTAATAGTGACTTCTAGGAGAGAGTTATGTGTTGGGGGGCAGGAATCATTCCCCTTTAGGTTGTTATCTGCTGACTCTCTGCTGTTAACTTCCTCAGGGTTGGATACCCGCTCTTTCTCTGTGTAGAAGGAATCTATGGGTTTTTTAGGCTTCTTGTTCATACTTAAAAAATCTTTTGGTGTCTGTCCCTGGGGTAGGAAATTATTTATTTATTTCTTTACCAGCTTCCTCCCAGACTGGATGGATGCTGTGGCCCCCCGCCTGAGATAAGAGAGAGCTCTGGGAGAGAGTTCCCCACCCCCTCCCTGGAAGTGCCTCAGAGGTGACCAGAACTGCTGTGCCCCGAGGGCGCTGTGTTTTAGAGGCTTCCCTGAGGTTGAGACTGAACAGCAAAGGCGACTCAAAGCTTAGCCTATGCGTCCCTGTTGGGCGTGGATGTCTGCAGCAGGTGACGTGAAAAGCCCCTGTGCTCAAACTGGAAGTGTCTGCCAGAAATCACGGTCCCTAGTTCAAAAGTTCCACTTCTCTGGGACTTCTGTTCCACAGCCTCCAGCCAGCCGAGCCAGGCACTATGAGTTACCGCCCCGCCCACTCTTCAATCTCTTAACTACCCCGAGGTGAAAGTCTGGATTGCGGAGATCTGAGTCACTCCTGGGATCCGGGAAGATCCAATCTAGTTTTAAATTTTAAAGTGGCTTATATTTCTCCTCTGAACTGCTGTTTTATAAGCAGAGAAGAGTTAACAGCCTGTGCCAGATTCTTTTATGTCAGTGGATTCTCTAATCCCAGAGCCCTGCCCAGCAAGACTGGCGCAGTGTGCCACTACCCCACCGTCTGTGCTGGCCTCTCTTCTTCCTCCCATGGGAGCTGACCTTTCCTGCTGAAACTCCAGATTCTCTTCAGCTGGTAAGTCGTGCTTCCAGTCCTTGTGTATTCTATCAGTCCAACGCTATTTCTGAGGCTGATTAAATCTAGTTGGTTGTGAGGGAAGAAAGGAGCTTACACAGTGGTGTGTATCTTCTCCGCCATCTTGGCTCCGCCCCTCCAGCTCATCTTACAAATGAGAAAACTGAGGCAACAGAGTTAAGTGACTTGCCTAGGGTCACCAGGAAATATCTGAAACCGAGATTTGAATTCCTTTCCTCCTAATTCCAGGCCCATCTCACTATCCATTATACCACATAACTATCCTGATGTAGTGTATGACTACCTACTATGTCTACTTTTTTCCCCTCACCCTACCTCTAGGAGTAGCCTAAAGGAATTGGGAGTAGAGTTTCTCTAGGATTGTAGCTCAAAAGCTCCTGCTGGAATACTTTCTTTGTGATTATCAGTCTATATGAAATAGTTAGTTATACTTATTTCCTCTTTAGAAAGATCCTTAATAAGGGTAATTGGAACAACATTTGCATAGAAAGGTCTAGGATATGTGATTAAGTACATATATATATATATATATATATATATATATATATATATATATATATACACACACACACAAAGAAATATAATACAATATAGATATAAACAGAATTCAAAGGAAAGAACACTTTGCTTGCAACAAATGTGATAAATTATAGCTCCAGGACTATGCTATCTTGAGACATTGTTAGAATGCTCAAGAAAAATCAAAATCCTCCCACCTTCCAAATTTTACAGATCTTCTGGTCAAAAGTGTTGAGAAGAGATTGAAGCTTCACTTAATTACTCTTTCTTCCATCCCCAACATAATAAATGTAATAAATAATAAATAAAGGCAAACAATTGCCTTTAAATCAATTGTTGACTATAATTACTTTTTCCAATAAATTATCAGATACTGAAATACTGAATTAGTTTACTATTTTACAGGAGACCAGTGGATAAGATATCTGTTAATCCAATGTTTTTGAATGCTTGATTGATTCAATGTACATGCCTAGCCCTTGTTCATATCAAATTCTTAGTTCTGCTAGACATTTGCTATGGATATGATTTTAAATAATAAAAATATCAGGACTTAGTGTTATGTTAGTTACTGTAATTGAAATAAGATGAAAAATTGTTTGATTCAATTGACCCTTACTTTTATTTGACATAGCAAAAGCTGCAATACAAATGAATCCACTCATATAATCCAGGCACTGGGAATTAGATCCAGCCCGTGTGGGTTTAAAGTTATGTATAATGCTGGACATTTCACCAGAAATCTTTCTTTCCTTTCTCAGATTGCCTTGCATCTATCCTCCATGTATGAAGACATGCATGTATTATTTTATTTGCCTAGTTATTTGCTATTGTTTCTCTGATTAGAATGTGAGTTTATTGAAATCAGAGTCTATGTTTTTGCTTTTCAGCACTTACTGCAGTGATAGGAACATTTAAGTGTTTATTAAATTCTTATTGATTTGTCTATTTCATTCATTTTTTTTTCCTTTAAAAAAATGTCTCCAAGAACCAGACAACAGTTTGTGAAGGCTGAAGTAATGTTTTTGTTTTTGTTTTGGCCCTACCCACATATAGAGGACTTTATTTTACTGTTCTATTCCAGTATTCAACATATTTCTTAAGGTCCAAATTTGGTGCTATTCTTAAAAATCTACGTAAAATGACAAATTGAAATCTCCAAAGTCTGCTCTAGAGAATACACCAAAATAATACATTAGATTTCATTGCAACAGTTCCACAGAACAATATTTACTTGTGATTTACTGCCTATTCTTTCCTTTTCAAAGGTACTAGTTTTTCCCATTGATGTAAAAAAGTGGAGAAAAAAGAATGAAGATTTTTCCTGTTTCCCAGCAGCTATTTAATAAATTGCCATTTCATTTCTAATGGTTTGGCTTTGTTTTCTCTTGAGTGTGGACCAGTTAAGTGGTACTTCCTGTTTATATTTTCAACCAATATTCCTAATCCAGTTTTTATGATATTAAGGAATTTTAAGGATATTAAGGAATTTTATTTTTTACCATCTGGAAGTCTTAACTTTCCCAAAGAAAGGTAATGAAAGGCAGTACTGGTTTCCTTATTGCCAGTATTATTCCATAAATACCATTTCCCCTGTTTTGAACCTTTTTTCCATTTTTAAAAACTTTTCTTGTGAAAGGATGTAGGCTGAAAGTTTGACAAAAATACCATACCATTAAAAAGAAAATATGCTCAATATAGTTTAAGAAGTTGTATATTTTGTCCAATACTTCACTGGACTATATTTTTTGCTTTCTTTCACTAAGTATTTTACAAGTGATTATTAAGGACATATTCCTTTAGTGGAATTGCAGATTGTTGTTTTTTCCTTTAGTCAATCTGAGCCAAACAGAAATTCAGAAGTCATTAGACATACTTGTTATGTTAATAATTCATCATTTTTTTAATGTCCATAAGTCAAGGAGTATCATATTTTGAGTTTTTTACATTTTAAATTATTTGACTTTTTTTTTTGAAACTGTGATTTTCCAGACAATTAAGACAGCTAAAATTCCTTTATCTCTGGTACATAATTTCTATTGTGAGTGGTGGTGGTGGTGGTGGAGGGGTATTGAGAAATCATGGGGATAAAAGAAAATCTCTAGTCCTGTATTTTGTTGTCCACATGACCTGGAACCTTGAGATGTTATCTGAACCTAATTCCAAAAGAATTGTTAATTCTTCACACTGGTACTTCTCCAACCCCATAAACAAAACAAAACAAAAAACATTCCATATATCAAAGAAGTATACTTAAAGTTAAATATCTTGCCACAAACACCCAGTTAATATCTGAGTTGAAAATTAATCCATGACTTCCTAATTTTAAATCCATTGACCTTATTACCATTTTCAGAAAGAAGCTATAAATAAAGTGATAATCTTCAAGATCAACATCCCCAAGAGTCCTAAGGCAAGGTTTTCCCTAGATGTTATAGAGATCAAGCATGAGGATGGTAGTTTTCAGAAGAGTGATCATACCCATTCCCCATTTCCTCAATAATACATAGGGATTCCAGGACAAAGCCAGATTTTTCTGTTCCTGATTCTGTACTCTTTTTGGAAAAGGTATAAAAACAAGTTCAGAGCAATCTAAATTGGGTATGTGTGTGTATGTGTGTGTGTGTGTGTGTGTGTGTGTGTGTGTGTGTATACATACATACATACATATATATACATACATACATATATGTATGTGTGTATATCATTCTATCTATATCTATTATCATTGTTATACCTGAAAGGAATATCTGTGAAGGCCCCAGCTAGCTTCTCTGAAGGGCTCAGAATAAGTCCTTGTTAGGATAAGCAAAAGTCCTTGCCCCACGTTGGGTGCCAAATTGTAAAGTTCTGTCATCTCTCAATTATAATCCTTCTCTGGGAGGAATTCTCTTTTCTATAAAATCTTTTCTCTGTGAGCAGGTTTCTTGGGAGCTCTGAATCTCCTCCAGCTCTTGTCCTTCCCCAATCTAGACCCCTCCTCCAGGCCGCCCTGTCCCAACTCTGGCCCAGACTCCACTCACTCCAGGCTCAATGTTGTCTTCTTTTATCCTCCCAGAAAATGGGCATGTGAGAACTCAAGGGCTTGTGGGAAAATTGCTTCAACCAATGAATTTGCTCCTTTTAAAGGTTGTGTAAACTCCTTTTCATATGTAAACTCCTCCTCAGAAGTTCAAAGGGGTAAACTCCCCTTAAAGGCAGGAACCAAAGGTGTGAACTAGAGAATTATTAAGTACTGACTTAGCACTTAGTAAGAACCTAACAAATATCTATTGCTAACATCATGGGAGTTATGTAGATTGGTAGATTTCTTCCCAAACTGTACTTATGCAAAGATTACTTATCCATTTTCAGCATGAGGAATCAGGATTTCAGTAAATTATTGTCACTTATATTTCAAACAGGAACATTAATAAGATTTATTTGCATATCTTAGTAATGAACATAAAAAATGGAGAATTTAGTGTTTTAATTCATTTACCATTCAAAATTAATTTCATTTTTTAGAATAGATTTTTTCCAGAGGAAAACTTTGTTATTATGTTTTCATTATATTTATGTTGCCCTTATTTTCAGTATAAGAAAATTGAAGAAACTGCCTCTTGGGTCTTCCATGTTAATGATGCAAACATGCTGTTCATCAAATTGGATTTCTCTGGAGGTGCCAGAGGAACTGACTGGCACATAGACAAGCTGGTGACACTCTAGAGGACACAGACTGAAAAGAATCCACAGTTGGAAACTTTAGCTAAGAGGCATTTGAGTCAAATCATATGAAGGGAAAATACTACTCATTTTTAATGAACTAAATAATCTAAAGGAATATTAAGGAGCAGATTCAGGGGAAAATCCACATATGTACACAGGGGGAAAGAATCACATGGCTTATTGAATTGGCAAAAGAAAAGACTATTATTGTTTAGTTTCCACTGTCATTTCCCCTCCCCCCACTTACTATAATCAGTAAATCAACTAATCAGTGAACAATAATTTACTAAGTATTTATTATATTCCAGGCACTGGGCACAGACTACATATATATATATGAATATTTATTTTTATATTTTATCAGTATAGATAAAAAATGTCTGCAGATATAAGATCATACCTCCATATTTATCAACATTTATAAAATGTTTTAACATATCAAAACCACCTGGTTCTGTTTTGCCAACCTATTTTTCCCTTCCTTCGTTGATATGTTTCTGATTTTACAAAACCAATTATAGGGGATGGAATTACAAGAAAATATTTTGAAACTAGGAGTGAGATGATAAAATGAGGCAGATTGAAAAACTCGACTGAAAGCATAGTTGGTAATTTCAACTAGGAAAGATATATCTGTCCTTGATCTTCTGTTCAATATTTGTGTCCAATACTTGGATAAAAGAAAAGATGACATTTCTCACATTTTCTGATGATGTGAAGCTGAAAGGAAGAGTTAATATGTTGGATGACAGAATCAGAATACAATTAGATTGAAAAAGGCAAGAATCATTGACTAGGTTTAATACAATGGAATGTAATAAGAATACAGTGTTTTGTTTTTCCTCCCCTTAAATAAGATTTCCTTGACTTTTAATTTTTTTTAAATTAAATTGTCTTGGTGCAACCAAGAAAAAAATAAATTTCTTTACAATTCTTTATTTTTGTAAAGAATATGTTGTCATTAAAAACATCCTCATATGCTCATAGATGAGTTCCAATATATGCCTTGCCATTCTCTTTTTGTCTATCTTTGCCTCTCTGTATCCGTCTGTCCTTGTATCTCTTTTTCATTTTTTATATACCTTGAATCAGATTCAATATTTTTTTTTGTTTGGCACAAAATTTTCTGCTAAGTTAATACTTACCTTGTGATTTCTGAAGTAAAAAATCTGAATTTCTATGTTCCTTCCTTAATGGGTAATAGTTAATAATTACTAGTTAACATTTCTATGATTTTGCTATATGTCAGAAACTGCTACATGCTTTACAATAATTACCTCACTTGATCCTTATGACAACTCTGAGATAGCTACTATTATTATGCCCATTTTACAAAAGAGGAAACCAAGACCAATAGAGATTAATGGCTTACTCAAGGCCACAAGGTAAGTATTTGAGGCTGGATTTGAACTCAAATATTCTTGAACCCAGATTTGGTGCTTTTTCCATTGTATTACTAGGTGCCCTAATACTGTTTTTCAGAAAGTAAATCTAGTTAAGTTGCACTTTTTTTTCCTGCAGCCTCTCCTAGCCCTTTGCCCATGGCCTCAGCTGAGATTAAAGATTTATTCTGGAGTCAATAGTATAGAAATAGCTGAAGTCTCATCTAAAGGCTCAAGAACTTTTCCATCTCATGACAATAAATGCTCCTCTAGGAAAGGACTTCAAAATCTACATATTTTTAAAACATTCAAATGAAAACTGCATGAGCATGTAATGAAATCAGCAATTCTTTCCTTTCCCCTTACATAAGAAAACAACTTTCCACACTTGTTTGCTTATCTGTAAAATACATACACACATATGCATATATATATATATATATATATATATATATATATATATATATATATATATATATAAAACCATTTTTGTCTATCACTTATCATAATGTCAATATACTGTTTCATCTCTGTTTCATTGGAATCATAGTTCACAAGAATATTTTTTAAAACTACCATATGTATGATAAAGCACACACAGGGCTAAAAATGTGCAGATTCTAGTATCTATCTTAAAAGGGTTTTTTGAACTGAATCTTAGAAATGTGCCAATTACCTGATTTGTATTTTCCTCTGAAAGTTGGATGGTAAGTGTTGATAGGGAAGTACATATTAATTGTTTAGTTGAAATCAATTTGATAGTAATGTTAATTTATACAAATTTTATAAATATTTCATTTGAAAAGATACAAAAATGAAAAAAAAATGTTTTCATCAAAAGGTAGCAACATTGATAAGAATGTCTAAGTAGAAATCTTCATACAAGGACCAACTTTGGAAAACATATTTTTATATCTTGATTTGTAAAATAGCAGCATCTTAGGGATGCCAGTATTAGCAAAGAACCTCAAAGTTTAAAGAAAAAAATTAGTTTTTTAATTCAGATTCTCTCTATGTTACAAAATGGTTCTTTCCTTTATTGATTACATAAAAGAATGAGTACTAATATATATTAGAGGATGAAAAGAGCATTGCCCCTTTAAAAGAATGTTGGAGAAAGTACAGGATAGTGAAGATAGCAAAAGAATGCAGAGAAAATATTCAGTGGCATTCTTTCCAGAATAAATTGATTTAGATTACATTAGCAAGTACTAAATCTTATATCTTCTATTTTTTTGACTATTTAAAAGCTTTGTAAATAATCCACAAATATATTATTAAACTATTGTAAAAGAACAGATGTTTTTCTAAAGCAAATCTTATTTTCATAATCATACAAGTGACAAAAAATGTAGAAATAAAAAAATTACCAAAAGAACAAAACCAAACTAGAAAGAGATCTTAAAAGTTCTCTTTCAGTATTCAATATCCTTGTACATAAAATTCATATAATATTGTTTAATAGATGCAGATATAATTTTGTTCAACAATTTTCTGATTATTATTATCAAGAAGGGATAAAATGAAGATTTATGCCTATCACAGATATTGCCACTGTTCTATATAATGGATTGTCTACATGGAACAAAAGATTCCCTATGATAGCAACCCTTTTGCTTCACTTTCTTAATCCATTTGAAACTGATAGGTTGAGTCCTCAGAAAGGGGGCATGCTACTTCTCCCATTAAGAAACTAATAACCTTGAGGTGTTACTACTTTAAATACTGCTGCTCACAAGCCCCCATCTAATGTAATTTTTTCAAGCAACCATGTAACATAAATTAAGTTTTGCAAAGGGATGCTTACTGAGGAAGCAAGGACAGAAGGTACAAAAGCATCTCCTGAATTAAGACTCTCTTTTCCCCTTGTTTACACAAGCTTCCTGGGGAGTATGGGCTGATGTTTAAAGTACAAAGGCAGTCAGTCATATGGTGTACAACAAAGCACAGAAAACTAGATATATTCTTGGGACTTCTAGTCCTAAAGGTCCTTTTTTCTCTTTGTGGAATCACTACAAAGTTCATTTCAAGGCAGGTTCTTAGAAATAGATTTATTATTTTCTCACTTAGCTGAATTTGAACAAGGTCTCATCTGATAGATTAATCTATTGTTGGGCTGGGTCAGACTGGCCTCGTGGGTACTGTGTGGTTTCTCACTTGGCTCTGCTAATGGTACCCATCCTGAATTAAATTAATAAAAGGAAGAAAAAATGTTGAATATGGCATTGACTTTGGGAAATCATATTAAAAAAAAAAACACTGAGATGGAAATCCTGAATTTAAAAAGAGATTAACAAAATTTAACACATCAAAAATAAAACTATGAACATCTTCCCCCCCACAAAAATTCCCCCATTACTGGGGAAAATTAATAAAATAGATATTGAATTAACTAATTTGAATAAAAGAAGAGGAAAACCAAATCACCAAACTAAAATTTCAAAACAAATAAAAACAAAATAAAATATATTACTACAAACTATTTCCCAAAGTAGATATATGAATAAAATAAATATATAAAAGAAAAAAACCAATAAAATCAATAACTTAAATGAAATAAATATGTATTTTGTCACATAAAGTACCAAATCAACATGGACAGAATAGAGGATTTAAATAATTTTATAATAAAGACATTGGATAAGTGATAAATGAACTTCCAAAGAAAAAAAGAAATTCCATTGAATGTCCAAAGAAAATCAATTTTGATAGAACACAAACTATTTGCAAAAATAGTAAAAGGAATCCTATCATTTTTTTTTGTATGAAAGACTTATACAATGGTGCATAAACCAGGAGAATCAAAACAGAAAAAGAAATCTATAAATCAACATCTCTAATGCTCATTGATGCAAAAAATTAAAATATCACAATTATAATGCATATTAGGTTGGAGTTATAGCAGGAATGCAAACTAGGTTTAATACTAGGAATATATATATATATATATATGATTTTAATAGGAGTAATTCAGTATATATATATATATATATATATATATACTGAATTACTCCTATTAAAATCAACAGAAATCTTATGATTCAATTGATAAGTATAGAAAAAGTTAAAAGTTATTTTTAAGCAAAGTGCAACATCCACTTTAGCTCCCCAAAATTCTAAAAAAAAGGAATAAGTGAATCTTTTGTTAAAATGAAAAATAATATATATCTAAACCAAGAGCTACTCTTATATGTTATGGAGATAAAGTAGAGGGATGAGAATAAACATTTTTAAAAGCATATACTAT
Source organism: Sminthopsis crassicaudata (assembly GCF_048593235.1). Classification (NCBI taxonomy): domain Eukaryota; kingdom Metazoa; phylum Chordata; class Mammalia; order Dasyuromorphia; family Dasyuridae; genus Sminthopsis; species Sminthopsis crassicaudata. The sequence continues at coordinate 420,008,368 of NC_133619.1, forward strand.
GTTCCAGGGATAGTGCTAAAGTGCTTTATATATGCCTCATTTGATCCTCATAGCAACCCTGAAAGAGAGGTTATTATCCCCATTTTAGAAATGAGGAAATTGAGGCATATAGAGGCTAACTGACTTGCCCAGGATCACACAGTTTACTGAAGTGAAATTTAAACATAGTTCTTCCAGAGTCCAAACCTAGCACTTTAGCTAAATTGGAATTATTTCCAAGAAAATCAAAAATAAAATAAACATATCAATTATCAGCAGTTCTATTTAACATAATACCAGAAATGCTGGCCAAGCAATAAGTCAAAACAAAAAGAAATTTAAATAACCATAGGTAAAGAAAAACTGAAAAGATCACTTGTTATAGTTGATATGATAGTGTACTTAACTGTTTAAGAGTCAGCTAAAATTAATGGAAACTAACTTTGGCAAGCTTGTGGGATATATATTCACAAATCTCATTAATATTTTAAAATGAAATACCAATAAAACCCAGAAGGAAGGTATAGAAAGAGAAACTCCACTTAAAATTATCCCAGACTAAAATACTTGGAGTTCTACCTACTAAAATAAGTTTTGGAACTCAATACAAATACAGAAAGAGGCATTCGGAGGAATAGAGTCAGACCTATAACTACTAGGTAAATACTGATAAATCGATAAAATAAAAGCAACAATTGTACCTATTAATTTCACATCAATAAAATTGCACAAGGATTACTTTACATATTTAAAAATAAAACAATAATTAAAATAATATGGAAGAACTGAGATAATGACCTCTGGCAAATAATGAAAATAAATGGTAACGAAGAAGGCCTACAAATATTAGATCTCAATCTATATCTTAAGGGAACAATTATCAAAACAATTGATACTAGTTAAAAATAAATTGATAAATATAATACATTAACTACATCACATATATAAATGAATATCTTATATTCTAGTATTAAATAAACAAAAGGATCCTAGGACATGGATAGGGATTCAGTATAAATTAATTCAGTATAAACTAAATTTAGAACAATTCCCATCTTATTCCAAAAAAAGCTCCAAATGAAGACAATACTTAGATATAAAAGGTCATATCATAAACTGTAGAAACATGGAGGAAATACCTGTCAGGTCTATCAGTAGAAAAAAATTAATAACCAATTAATTTGCTTAATTATTTCACTTTCTTTCAAAGATACCTCTCAAGAAATACATGTAATATATAAATGTTTATCAGAAAAGAAAAAAAAAACTCATTTGAGTATCTTTTCTCAATACTGTTTGTTATCATTTTGGATAAATGGATTTGTTTTCCATTCATTATGTTTTTGGAGAATTGATATTTTATGGGAGCTTTAAGCACTTTTCCTGTTAAAGCATAATGATCAAGAGCTTAGCTTAAACTTAAATTTTATTTTCTCTCTACTAACAATATTAGAAGGTGCAGATAGATTGAATTCTTATTCCTTATCCCCTATCTGAGATGTCTACCACAGTAGCCTGTTTCTGGTTCCAACCTCCTGCTTTCTGTCTTGATAGGAATTAAAATTTTTCTTGGAGAAGGTTATTTGGAGCAGTTTGTCTCTGTTTCTGTTTTTGTCTGTCTGCCTCTCTTCATTCCTCTCTCTATAATCTTTCCCTTCTGTCTCTATTTCAACTACTTAAGTTTAAGTGTATGTTATACACAAGCACACACATACACACATATATACACATACATACATACATATATACATACATATATTCATGTATTCCTTCAAGTCATATTTAAGCAAACTCATGAATACATATTATTGACATGGGCAAAATAACTACCACTCACTACATCCTTGTACCTAAATTAAAGAAAAAGCAATAAAGTATAATCAATAACCACTTCTGACAGCATTCAAAACTCTATATTAATCAGGTCTACCAAGATGAAAGAACTGATTTCCATCATCAGTCCCCTGAAAAGCAATATCTGTCATTACATTTAATGTGATTTATGACATTTCTTAATTTTTTTCATTTTTGTTATAATAAGGACTGTACATGTTGTTCTTCTGGTTCTACTTTAAAAAAAAAAAACCAATGTTTCAATAAGTCATAAAAAGTTATAGGATCCAAGATCACAGGTGCACTGATTTAGATACTGTACCCAAAAAGAGATTTATGTGGACTCTCTGAAGAGCTGAATACTATCCAGGAATGAGTTGTCTTTGACATGCCTGTATTCTTTACATGTATCTCACTACCATTGTATTCTAAATTGCAGTTTGCTCTTCCTCTGGGTGTTGTGTATGTTTGCGAGAGAATGTACCTTATGGTTTATGAAGAAAATATTTTGTAACTATTGTTATTGCTCTTTTGTGTAAATGGCCATTGCTAAGAGCTCATTGAGTCTATAGTTTGTTTTTTAATGGAATGTACACCACTTGGAGCTTATGAAGGATAGTGTCATAAGTGCAGCATCATAGAGTTAGCCCTAGAATCTAAGGTAATATTTGCCCTCTGGCGATTCATCCCTTCAGAGTAAATTAGAGATATTGCCCAGCAGGGATTGAGCTAATCTAACCTTTCTTTTTTGCAACAATCTCTTCATACTTCTATAATGAAAGTGGTATCCAGAGTGGATGGGAGGTGATATGGCTGTAATATTCAATTAAAATGAGAATTAATAGGATCTGTGAAATCATGCAGAATACATTTGATTTACAATTCACTGAAATAGCACAATGCATTTTTTAAAATTGGCATGTATTTTGAGAAGTAAAATTCTGAGGAATGAATAATACAAGAAACCTCAATATTATATCTAGAATTTATTTTGTCATATTTATGTATATGTATTACGGAACTAGATTTTCTTTGTCATTTATATCAGTGTAAAGGATTAGCATCAATTATGATGATGTAATACATTATAATGAGGTAATATGTAACATGTAATATGATTTATGCTTTACTTTTATAGATAATCATATGTTTTACAAACCCAGGTTATTAGGCAATCTGGCTCAAATAAGAATTGCTGATAACAATCAGAAATAATTTTTATTCTAGTCAGACCATTTTCCTTATAAAGCATCTTCATTCCAATTTGCACCATATATTTTGGCATTTAATTATAAACTATTTTCTATTCTTTAAGGCTATTATGAAGGCCAGGCAATTGGGGCTTTGTCCATAATGAGCTGAAATTTAGAGGATTTGGTTAGTAATTAGCTATCAAGAATAATTACTTAAAATATGAATCTCCCTCTCCTAACAATAGCTTAAGCATTGGTGTACTCTTCTTATGAAGGTAGGTTTATCACAACCTCTCTCTAGACCTCTGGTGGCATGTTTTGTGCCTTCCTGAAATATTTCCATATCCCAAATCCCAACTAAATTTGTCAGAACAACTTGATTGTAGCATCTTTTGTGCTGCTTGTCTGAGGGCTTATTTTTGGTGTTTTATAGCTATGATTTTTTTTATGTTTGTGTCTCATCTCCCCATTGCTAGTGAGATGAAGAAACAAATTTCTTGTGTTTTTTAATCCTTTCTCTTTTATTGGGTCGACATTATATGTATGATAAATACTCAATAATGATTTCATTGACACTTTCACTTAAAGGCAAAGAGAAGGAAACAACCGTTTATACAGCTGCTACTATGTATCAGACACAGTGCAAATACTTTTTATAAACATTACATTTGATCCTTACAACAATCTTGTGAGCTACGTATTATAATTACTACTATTTTATAATTGAGTTTGTCCACATTTATACATCTGATAAGTGCCTGAGAACTAATCTGAAATCAGATCTTGATTCTGATCTAATACTCTATCCACTGTACTAATTTTTGCATAGAGTGATCTTTTTGATATTTATTTTTTTAAGATATACTTTTTAACTTGAGGCATTTAGCCTTGTTTTATGCCTAGGTTTTTAAGGTTTTATTAAAGAAAACAAAAAACTCTTGAGCTTCTTAAGTTCAATGAAGAACTTTTCAAATATTTTGCAGGGGTTGATAAATATTTATTAATGATTATTATGAGAACTTGGCCTTTGAAGATACAAAGTGATATTTTTTGAGAATTCCTGACAATGTCAGATTTTATTAATTTGTACATTTGTTGTTAAAAGAATGATCCTTGCTTTGAAAAGTCACATCGTGGGTTATGGTAAAACTGATGACATTATTGAGTCGAGGTAAATCCTCTAATAAGAAGTATCCTGGAACTTGAAGTATTTTGAGTCTGTTTAATATTTGGCTCTTTGCCTCTTTCTGGGTTCTTTGGAAATTGCTAGTTAGACTGTTAGGTTGCTTTTAAGGGCAAACTCTTAGACTTCATTGTCTCTTCTGGCTGTCCTCCCCAATGAATCTCTAGTGAAATCTAAATAAGTCTTTATATCTACAATAGAATAGCATAGATAATTTTTAGAATGTATAAGGAAGTAAGTGATCTTTAGAATCAGATATATTCTGACACTTTTTTAGGGAATGTGACTTGCTTGAAGGAAGGAGTATAAACTTTGGCTAAATGATTCCCTCCCTTTTAAGTCTCTACAGTACTCTAGTATAAACAAATTAAGCACAAGGAAAAAGTAGTTCACCTCTATTCAGCCTGATGCCAATGGTTGTATAATATTAAGAGGGCTTCTGTTATATTGTTAATGTTTGATGTTAATACAGATTTCATTAACATTTTTGAGAGATATAATCAATATTTTAAACCTTGGTCATATGATTATTGAAAGAAGGGTGAAAATAAGTACATTAAGGAATAAAGAATTTAATCAACAATGTTAAAATGCATTTCAGGTCAAATTTAATTAATTTCTTATGAATTATTTTTACTCTGAAAATTAAAAACAAAAACTAAATGAGAATTTTAAAACATTTCCAGTGTGAAATGTGTGTACATTTGCTTTGTTATTATTTTTACTTAGAACTGTTTTTTTTTTTTTCATGGATACAATTGTGATTCCTACATTTTATAGTACTAGCTGATGAACATAAATTATTTTTTACTGATATTATATATGTGTAATTTGAAGTCTTCAGGAAAAGAATGTCTACAAATAAAGCCAAATAATTTGAAATTTGTTGAATAGAATATAGTTTTTAAAAACTCATTTTTTTTATTATATAGGCATTTGTGCAAATATCTCAAATGCCTATATAATAAAAAAAATGTTCTTGATATCTAAAGATGAAATTTGAGAGTGAAGTAATCATAGGGAAAGTGATTCACAAATCTCAAAGCCAAATCTATCTATCTGTTTGTCTGTCTGTCTATCTATCTATCTATCTATCTATCTACATAGATGTGATGTGTGGCAGCTTTTAGGGAAGACATAGCAGTTTACTCTGTATGACCAGGATGCTAAGGTCACAAATATTGCTGGCTGTCACTGTAGGTCAGTGATCACAGGGTTTCTGAGACTAACAAGCAATAGTAATGAGAAGCTTAAAATTTATACAAGCATAGAACAAAATTTGATGTCTGCCACTTGACTTAGTGATGTTTCAGGCCTAAAAAATACTACCGGAAGACTCCCCTTTCCTCTCTCCCCTCCCCCCTCCCCCATGAACTCTGCCCAGAGAACTATGGGAACTGCACCCCACACAAAGACAGAACCAAACCATTTCTGGACTTCACCTTTAAGCCATAAAATTAGTTTATCAGTGACATGAGGCACCTGATTTTTTTAAACTTTTCCTTGTAAATTTATCTTCTTGCTCCTGTTTTTTGGCTAACTTTTGGAACTTAATCTGTTCTAATTGGTATAACAATTATATGAAGACTTTGCTCCTTGACTTGCAGATGGGGCTGAACCTGCAAATTCTTTTGAGAAACCTCATGATGCCATGAACCCCAACATTTTGGGGGATCTCTTGAACCCCAATAGATGTAATACATATAATACATGTTTTTGTTCATACTGTAAATGTATTAATTTTGGCATTTATGTTCATAAGATCATAGATTTAGAGCTGAAAAGGACATAAAGATTTAGTCCAACTTTCTCCTTTTATAAGTGAGGTAAATGAGGTAAAAAAAAATCAAACCCAGAGTTGTAAGAGGCATAACTGATATTTGAACCTTAATCTTCTGACTCTGAATTCATCAATTTCCACTAGTTGTTGTTGCTCTAGTTGCATGGACGATGTTTTATCTTTCCTCTCTCTTCTCAAGTGATTGAACATAGAGCCATAAAAATCTGAAAGCTGAAAGATGCTTTAGACAATATTTATGCCAAGTCCCTGACTAATGAATAAAAACTGTCTATAACTTTTTCGAAGAAATGTGCATTCTGTCTCACATTAAGCATTTCTAATGAGCGGGTCCTTATTACCTCTGAGAGGAAACTCACACTATTTTTGGATTGTGAATTGTTAAAAATTTTTTTTTCATTCTGTGGAATTGAAATGAATCTCTTGAGTTGGTTCATATGCTGCTATTCAGTCTACCCAACAAAACTGAATTATATTTCAATGCAGATAAAGAATCTTGGGAGCAAACATCAAGATTGGTTAGAGAACAATACTTCTATATTATATAAGATCTTATAAGCTTGTTATTATTTATACATTATAAGATCTCATAAGCCCAAGATCTTATAATGTAGGTACTTCCTTCAAATGTTGCAGAACATAGCCATTTATGCCTATCAGTTTTATATATCTAGAGATAACTATGTGGCACAGAATTCAGGAAGATCTGTTTTCAAATCCAGGTTCAGATAGTTAATAATTGTATGACTTTGTGTAAGTCACTTAACTGCTGTCTCTCTCAGTTTCTTAAATTGTAAAATAGGAATAATAACAGCACTTATTCTCCAGGATTACTGTAAGAATCAAATGAGATATTATTTATAGAGTACATAGTAGGTACTTAATAAATACTAGTTGGGCAGTTAGGTGGTAAAGTAAATAAGGTAACAGACTTGGACAGGAAAACTTATCTTACTGAGTTCAAATCTGGCCTTGTATTTGAGTGTGAGTCTGAACAAGTCTTTCAATTTTGCTTCATTCACATCCTCATTTCTAAAAAAGCTGGAGAAGAAAATGGCAAACCATTCCATTTTCTTGGCCAAGAAAACCATCAGAAGATTATGAAAAGCCAGAAGTGATTGAATAGCAACAAAAAAAAAAAAAAATTCATTTCCTTCTTTTCCTTCATTTCTTTGATCCTTTGTTGATTTGTATCTTCCTTCTTTCCATGCCTTCTTTCACAAATGCAGCATACTACTAATTTTATTCCAGAAATTAAGTGTGTTGCTTGATGACATATTCAAGCAATATATAATTAAAAAGAAGATTGGATAATATTTCCCTAATTGGCACTCTTTTAGGGTTATCTTAATCTTGAAGTTACATTTAAACTCCACTTTGCCAGCCTATTCTTTACCATGCTGAGGATTTTTGCTTTAGTTTTTCAACTAACCCTTTGCTATCTATAGAATGTTTATGTTTATTGTGTTATTTTCCAAATTTGGTTAATGATTCAGAAGAAAAAAAATAAGATAATATTTGAATATCTGCAAAATTACCTAAAAACTAGTATGGGTTTATTAACTGGAGCTTTTAAAGTGAGAACAAGAGGTAAGAGTGACACAGGACCACAGGACATGAAATAAGTGATCATTCTAGATTGAAGCTATAATCACCATAAGGGTGATGAATATTTGTTGTATTGCTGACATCAATTCATTTGGAGCTATCCAAGTAGGGAGTGATTTGGGAGAAAGGCAGGGAGGGTTAGAAGAAGAGAGGAGAGAATTATCTTCTGCTTTAGTTATAAAGGGAAAACCCGAGCTAGAGTTTCCCAAAGAGAGAAGCTTGGACAGAGGAATGGATAAAGTTCTATTGAGGTGATTAGGAGATTATCTAATAAAACCTTTCACTTCTAAGGAGCAGAAAATTTCTCTTGCTTTGTAGCTGTTTGCTATCCCTGAAGTATTACTACTAGCTGAAATGGGAAGTTTGCAATTTCTGAGAACTGGGAAAAAACAAAAAAACAAAAAACAAAACCTAGAAATTGTCAGTGGACAAAGTAAGTTTGCTAACTATATTTGGTTCAATAATGATAAATTCATAGTCTGACTAATTCCTCAGGTCACTTTTAATTTTAAGACTCTAGGATTTTTACTTATATTTTACCCTAAATAGTATTTTCCTTTTTTTTTTTTTTTTCTTTAATGACAATAGCTTGTGTGGCTATGCCAGGAAATGTATATTACCTCATTTCATTCTTAAAATTAAAAAAATTTCCATCTTACATTTTCATTTCAGAGATTTAAGGAAATGGAGTAAACAATACCTCTACCAGCATAAACCATTCCATAGCCTCTAGTCTTAGAGTTACCAGGGCCACTGAGAAGCTATGTAACTCTTAAAGTCTTACAAAGCACTTTGTGTTAATGGTAGGATGTGAACTTAAATTCTTGATTAAAATACTGATCCTGATTCCAAGGTTGAGCCCAAAGTTGGACCCACTATCATCTCTAACATACTCTCTCTCTAGCCTTAATTCCATAAAGGATTGTAGATCTGATTTTCCTACTTATAGATGAGGAAATTGAACCTCAGAGAGTTAGGTTAAATTGATTTGCCCAGGTCACATTACTTGAAAATAGAGTGGTGAAAGAATTCAATACATGAAATTAGAATATAGGGGTTTAAATTTAGATGCCATCCCTTGAATCATGAAGAGCTGAGTGTGAATCATACCCCATACTTTTACTATGTGATTGTGAACAACTTAATATCTCTCCATCTTAGTTTCCTTATCTTGAAATAGGGAGTAATAAGTGTACTTATCTCAAAGGGTTTTTGAAAGCATTAAAAGTGATCATATATGTAAAAAATAACTTTGTAAACCAAAAAGCTCTTTGTACATGTTAGTTATAATGATTATTGTTACTACTTAAATGATTCTGAACAAACAGTTCTCATCATTTGTAAAAGAAAAGAGGTTCTTTAAAGCTGTTTTCAGCATTGGCATTCTATGAACTATTATAGTGCAGGATGATAGAGAACAGCCTCAGAAGGTAGAAAGGACTGAGTTTTATTCCTGCCTCTGCTGAATTGGTTGTGTGATTCTGGGCAAGTCACCCTGTACTCTAGGAAATTGTATAAAATTCTATATTGTAGAAAAGGCTATATAGAAGGAATTATCTTCATTCTGAATTTCCCTATGTTAGTGAAATCCCAGGTCCAGTGACTATTTCAGCAATTCTCAAAGATTTTGGTTTCAGTATGCTTTAATACTCTTTAAAAATTTCAAAAACCTCAAAGAAATTTTGCTTATGTGGCATATCTATTGATATTTATCGTATTATAAATCAAAACTTATAATTAAAAATCATCAATTCATTAAAAAATAACATTATTACACATACTTCATGTTGATATAAATAACACATTTTTGTAAATAGTAACTGTTATCCAAAACAAAACAAAAAAATGGGAAGAATGACTTTACATATTTTTTGCAAATCTCTTGAGTGTCTGGCTTAATAGAAAACATCTGGATTCTCATATCTGCTTCTGCATTCAATCTGCTATGATATATTGTTTTGATTGAACTAGATGAAGAAAATCTGCCTTTACACAGATATATAGTTAGAAAAGGGAAAGTATTTTATTAAGCAAATAATGTCTAAAAAGTAACATGATTATGGAAATAGGTCTGAATTCATGGACCTTTTGAAAGTAACTTACTATTTGGAGCACACTTTGAGGATCACTTAAGAGAAACCCACACTTAGTGTGAGGTTTTCTGGCTGCAGGTCTTTTCTTCTATTTCTTGTTGGAGATCCCATTGCCTTTAGCGTGGCTACTGTCTTAAATTATTGACACTAAACTCTTTCTCCTACATTTTTTTTCTTATTGACTATAAAATAATTTTTCACGTATTTTGTTTTAAGCACAAAAAGAAAGGCCATATATATTTCATGGATTACCCAAGAAAACAATTAGAGTTTTATGGCTAACTTCTCACATCACTGATTACTTAATATTTTGTTGGTGCTTTATGAGGAATTAGGAATTAAACAAACTTAACCTAACAAGTTTTTGTGACTTGAGTATTAGTTTTTGTTTTTGACTCTGGATAAGCATTGGATAATAGTCTCTTCTACTTAATTCAATTCAATTGGATTCAACAAGTATTTTTAAAGTTCCTTCTGTGATCCAAGTACAAAAACAAACAAACAAAAAATGAAACAAAGCCTATCCTCAAAGAGCTTAGATTCTTGGAGAGATTCAATATATATACAAATGAGAAAATAAAAAGTATATGTAAAATAATATTACCAATATTTGAGAGGGATAATGTGTCAAACAACTGTGGGCATGTTTGAGAAGAAAACCTGAATTGTATTTTGAAGAAAGCTAGGGAGTGCCAGAGGTGAAAGTGAGGAATGTATTTCCAAATGTGTTTCAAGGTCTTTGTTGTTAATGAGAGATATGTGCTGGACCATGTGCTGGATCGAGTTTGAAATGGGTCCCAAGAGACAATTAAATTATCAGTATGATCAGTACGATTTGCCAATAAAGGTTTATGCTTTTTGTTTTTTGTTTTTTGATTGGATAGATTTAATACCGTATTAATAACACAGATTAAACTTAAAAGTGTGTAAAGGATACAATTTATTTTTTTTGGGAATGTCAGCTATTAAATATTTATTAGCATATCCTTGTACAGAAAAAGTCAGATATGTTTAATTGGAATAAAGAATATGTGAAAGAAAAAATTTAAAAGCTTGGCAAGGTGGATGGGAGCTAGATTGTTGAGGGCTTAAAATGTCATACATAGAATTTTTATTTTATTCTAGTGTCAACAGAAAGTTATTGAAGATTTAGATACCTGGACACTTACCCTGTCTCATTCCCTTGGAGTGAGGTACTTGGAAGGAAGAGAAAGGAGAAATAAATTATCCTATTTATTTTCGGGATTTTTTTGGTAGTTATTTAAATGTATTACCTGTGTAAAAGATGGATTGTTGGGCAGAGAGACAAGAAGTAGGGAATCTATTAGGAGGTTATTGTAATAGTTCAGGAAAGAAATGAAGAATTTCTGAACTAGAATAAAAATTATGTGGAAAGAAGACTGATATAAGCAATATTATAGAATCATTATGAACTTATAATCATATTTCATATTATTTTCATATAATGAAAACTATCAACTGATTTGACATAAAGGTAAGGTAGAGAAAAGAGTCAGGTATGACTCAAGATTATAAATCTAGGAGGATAATTGGAAGGATAGTAGTATTTTAAATAAAATAAAAAGTTGGAGAAGGAAGTTTGAAAGAGGTATGTGTTTGTGCAGAAATAAAAATTATATTTTGGTATTGTTAAGCTTTATGATAATTATATATCTTTATCTCCTTCTATCTCTATCATATCTCTATCTCTCTCTTATTCTTTCCTTCTCAATTGAGACATTCAAAGACAGAATTCTGAGGAATGTTTACCCTTAATAGATGAGTATTATGTAATCATTTGGCAAAAGAAACTGACAAGGCAGTTAGGGAGAACTTCCAGTTTATAAAGAAGTAAAAAATAATGTGGACTATGAAAAGACACATTGGATTTGGCTGTTAAAGTTACTTCTAATGGGGTGGGGGTGGAGAAAAAGAAGAAATGTGAGTCACAAGCCAGTATTTCTGATAAAGCTTTCATATCTAAAATATATAAAGAACTGTGTCAAATTTATAAGAATACAAGTCATTCCCCAATTGGTCAAAATATATAAACAGACAATTTTCATGACAAAATCAAATCCATCTATAGTTATATGAAGAAATGCTCTAAGTCACTATTGATTAGAAAAATGAAAATTAAAACAACTCTGAGATATCATCTTATTCATCTTAGATTGGTTAAGATGACAGGAAGAGATAACGATCAATGTTGGAAGGGATATGGGAAGGCTGGGACACTAATATATTGTTGGTGGAATTGTGATATTATCCAAACAGTCTAGAGAGCTATTTGGAAGTATGCCCAAAAGGCTATAAAATGGCATACCCTTTGATTCATTAGTGCCATTACTGGGTCTGTATCTTAAGGAAATCATAAAGGAGGAACAGTTTCAACATGTGCAAAAATTTTTGCAGCTCTTTTTGTGGTAGCAAATTATTGGAAAATGACTAGATGTTCATCAATCAGGGAATGGCTGATCAAGCCGTAGCATATGAAGATAATTGAGTAATATATACAGTATACAGTAATATTACATATATATATGTAATATTATGTATTACATATTACATATACATATACATATATATATATATTTAATGATGAACAAGCTGCTTTTAGAAAAGCCTGGAAAGCTTTACATTAGTAGATGCTGAGTGAAACAAGTGGAACCAGGAATACATGGTACACAATAATAGCAAGAATGTATGATGATCAAGTATCGAAAACTTGGCTCTTCTCAGTGGGTCTGTGATCCAAAGCAATTTTAATAGACTTTCGAGAGAAAATGCCATCTGCATCCAGAAAAAGAACTAAGGAGACTGAATATAAATCAATATATGCTTTGTTCACTTTTTTTTCTTTATTTTTCCCATGATTTTTCCCTTTGGCTCTTATTTTTCTTTCCTAACATGATTCATAAATCAATATGTATTAAAATAAATAAATTTACTAGAAAAATGTAAGCCACATAAAACAATATGTATTAAAATAAATGAATTTACTAGAAAAAATGTAAGCCTCAAATAAGGAACTTAAAAACTTCCTGTGTATCCATTGTGGCTTTATTCAGAAATATCTGTTAAGGAAAAAAATGGAATGGGAGGATTCATGTAAATTTTTTTTTTGTTGTTGATTGAAATTATCCTTGACTATTATTAGTGAATTTTAGAAAGCATTTTGTTTTTCAGGACTTACCTGAAGATGACCCCCAAATTATGTAAGTTTTTCTTTTCCTTGCTAGAAATGATGTGCTTGGACAGCCATCTGCTTCACAATGTACAGGGTCTCTGTGGGCAGTCATGTTCTAGGCTTCATCCTGTGCCACTTAACTTTCATTTGCACTTTTTTGGTCATAAGATGGTCTCTTCTAAATATAACATTTTAAAAAATGAAAGACTTGCAGTATGTATATGTATGTATGTATATATATATATATATATATATATATATATATATATATATATATATATATATATATATATATATATATGTGTGTGTGTGTGTGTGTATATATATATAATCTCAATACTCACTGGCTCTGTCTCAAACCTGATAAGAAATATTAAAATGTAAACTAAGAGCAGGGACTTTTTTTGCTTTGTACATTTAGTACTTGCCACATAGAGGATACTAAATAAATGTTTGTTGAATTATAGAATTGACAATTCATAAATGGAGAAATAAGGGCTCAAGTTTTTTCCTAAAATGTTTTGTTTCATCTAGATTTGCTTTGATCTTTCTATCTATATATATCAAAAGAGAAAGTATAATATAATGGGAATTATATTGAACCTGGAATCAGAAGATACCCATTGAAATTCTGGTTGGGATAATTCATTTTCATCATCTATCAAGTAGGGATTAAAATTTTATATCACATGGATTTTTGTGGTAAGGAATTATTTGTCCAAAGCTACAGAGCTAAGAAATGGTACACTAAGATTTTAATCTTAGTTTTCTGATTGCAAATTCAGTGGTACATTATACCTACAATCCCTTCAGATATTTTAAAAGTCCAAACTTGTGATTTCATATGTGTAGATATTTTCTAGTGAGGAAACTCTCTCTCATGCAAATTAACAAGTAACTTGCTATGCTTAGACTTTGAAAGCTATCAGAAATTCTTTTATGACTTGTCCAAGATCATAAATCAAACACATTGGTATGATATTGTCATGGATGTTAGAAGTCTAAAAGAAACAAGCAGCACTCTTCTTTTTTAAGGGAATTTGAAAATTTCTTTTCTCCTTTATGCCATAATCAAGGATTACATGTTTTGCTTTCAAGTCAATAAAGTATTATTGTTTTATTAACATGATAGTATAATTAATTATAATTATTAATAACTAATAGCAATAGCTAATATTCTTATAATTCTTTAATATTTTCAAAGTGCTATACAAATACTATCTCCATTAATTCTCACAATAATAGGTAGTGTTATTAATATTCTTATTTACAGATAAGGAAACAGAGGCATATAGGTTAAGTGACATCTTAGTAAGTGACTGTAGCAGAATTCAAATTCAGGTCTTCCTAACTCCAAATCTAAAAGTTAACTTACCTAACAACTATCAATCAACAAACCTGTATTAAATATCTTCTATTTGTTGGTCATGTTATTAAGCACTAGAATACAAGGACAAGAAATTGAGACAAACCCTACTTTGAAGGAGCCATCATTTTAACAGAAGTTAATATATACATGTATAAACATATATAGACTAAATTTATTCAAAGAAAGTTAAATATAGAGATCTTAAGAAGGGAGAACACTTAATTGAGGAAATCAGTAAAGAACAAGTAAAAAGGGGGTCCTTATGTTGCCTCTTCAAAATGGGAAAATGCATGTAGAAAAGAATGCTTTATGAAGTTGGAATGACAGGTTAGGGCCAAGATATGAATAATAATGTTAAGTGATTTACAAATATTTAATTTTATCATTACACTGACCCTACATGGTATTATTAATTCCATTTAAGAGATAAGAAAATTGAAATGAAGTTAAGTGAATTGCCTAGGGCCATAAACAAAATAAGTGTCTGAATAAGATTTGATTTTAGGCTTTCCTAATTCCAACTCTTCCTTTGGGTCACTTTCTTGTCCTGGCCACACAGCTTGGGTAACTCAATGAAACTAAGAATTATCCTATGCAAGGTCAGCCAATACATACAGGTGATAGTGGGAAATTTTGATAAACAGTGATCTACTGGAGAAGAAAATAATAAACCACCCCAGTATCTTTGCTAATGAAACCCCATAGATACAAAGTTTGAAAAGACTTTAGAAATTAGTGGTGGGCAGAAAGGCCTAGCATGGGTATGATCCATGAGGTCACAAAGAGTTGGACACAACTGAACAAAACCACCACCACCCCAAGTCCACTCATCTGTGCATTGAACCAGCTACCTATTTAAACTAATTTCTAATGTACTCTAAGGTTTCTAAAGAATTTAGATCACCACAGTAGTATGAAGTAGGCCACAGAGACTTTCTATTTCTGTTCCTACTCTTTTTTGTGGGAAGAGGAAAAAGGGCGAGAATATCCATTCTTCATTGCCCAAAATTGGAGGAAAAAAAAGAAAAGAAAACCCTTGTAACAAATGTAAATCACTGAAGAAATGTATGCATTGGTCATATCCAAAACTGTGTCTCATCTAGATCTTGAATCCATCACCTTTTATCAGTAAGAGTATAGCATGCTTGCTCATTGATCTTAGGAACATGTTTTTGATGAGTGAACACATACTTGACTATTAAAACAGGCAGAATTCTGACCAGAAGTTTAATTTTTTCTTAGAAGTTTCAAAATGAAGAAGAGGATGAAAAGCAGAATAAAATCAGTGAAGCAGGAAAAGATAGCCTAGAAACTAGGAAGAAGTTAGGACAGAGAAAGAATTAAGAAATCCATGAAAGCAGCACTGATACGATTGATCCTGATTTGTCTTAGTCCTCATACTAATTGAAGAGTTAACCATTGAAGAATCTACAGAGGAACAAGGCTGTGTGAGAAATGAATTTAAGACGTACTTTTATGACATGGTAATGGTGTTGTTATAATCTAGTCATAGAGATAAAGTAAATATGGCTGGGAAATAAGAATTTAATGGAGATTTGTGCTTTATTTGATTCAAAATAATTCCCACCACCTAAACAGATAAAAACCAAGGATCATAGATTCAGAACTGGAAGTGACCCTCTGAGGTCATGTAGTGAAGCCCTCAGATGAAGAAACTGAAGGTCAGGGAATTCAAATTATTTGTCCATGAAGACAGTGATCCATGTCTTTTGTCTCCAAATCCAAAATACTTTTTATTTAGTAGTTAAATTTTAGTAATCTGCTGCATGCAGGGTTAGTGACTTGTCCAAAACTAGACAGCTAATAAATATCAGGAGTGAGATTTGAGCCCCAGGTACAGCATTCTGCTTCGTCATATTGCCTCTCAATGTACATGGGATTGTGTTTAAATGTTGAATAAATGGACCAGACAGTGCTATCAGAATTAAGGAAAAGGAGAAATTGCTTATAAAATACTACAGACATGAAAAAAAATTTCTAATTCTTTGGTTCCACTCTCAATATTTTAAAGCATTTGTCTTGTAATTGACACATTTATTTCAAACAGGACAGTGATCACATTTTCTTTTTTCTTTTTATCAGTCATTGATTTTGCAATATGGATTTGGATTCTATAATTAAAAAGCATGGATAGGAAGAGTGATCCAGTGGATAGAGAGTCAGCCTTTGATTCAGAAATCTGGGTTTCTGTCTGCTGTGTCCCTGACATAGACATAGTCCCCTCTATGACCTTAGGCACTTATTTGCTCTAAGAGATATTCAACAACTCTTTAAAAATTACAGATACATTGGTGATCTACTTTGGTAGAGGTAGTTTCCTTCCTTCTCCAATTCATTTACAGATGAGGAACTTAAGGCAAAAAAAGATTAAGTGATGAGCTCAGGAACACACAGCAAATGTCTGAGGCCATATTTGAACTCAGGAAGATTAGGTTCTTGACTTCAAGTCCAGCACACTAGCCAATGTGCACTGCCTAACTCCAATTCCACCAGTTGCTGAGCTCTTTGTTCCAATGTACAAACTTCTATAGAATTACATTTGTGTGTTTATTTTGCCCATTTCAGCACAAAATTTGTCTTTTCTTATTTGTATAGGTTTTTTTTTTTTTTTTTTTTTTTTACCAGTTGGAAAGTCTCTCTCACTTGTTCTCTCTCTCTCTCTTTCTGTCTCTTTTTTTCTCTCTGTCTTTCTCCTCTCTATCTGTCCCTCCCCCTCTCTCTTTGTCTCTTTTTTTTTCTCTTTTTCTGTCTCTCCTCTCTCTCTCTCTCTCTCTCTCTCTCTCTCTCTCTCTCTCTTTCTCTCTCTCTCTCTCTCTCTCTCTCTCTCTTTTTTCTCTCTCTTTCTTTCTCTCTGACTCTCTGTTTCTCTTTCTCTCTCAGACTGTCTCTCTCTTTCTCCCTCTTCCTCTTCTTCCTTTACCTTTTCCCTCTCCTTCTTCTCTCTTTTACTCTCTCTCTCCCTCTCTTTCTCTCTCTTTCTCCCTCTCTCTCTCCCTTCCCTTCTTTTCCCTCTCACTGCTCCCCTCTTTTTGGCTCTGTCTCCCTCTCTCTTAGAAGGGAGATTTAGAGAATCTCCCTAAACAATGATTGGGATTAAATCCCATGTTTAAAATTATTTGTGAACATTCCAGATTCAACCCCTGTAAGATTTGCTACCATAATACTATATATATATATATATATATGTGTGTGTATGTGCTTGTATATAAACATACATACATTTATGTACATAATGTTATATATATATATATATATATTATATATAATGTATATATAAATATATGGTATATATATGCATATACATATAAGCATACATTTATTCATATATGTGTAGGTATATATGCTTTATTAAAAAAAAAAAAAGAAAAAACAGCTTGGTCAATTATTTCTGGCTTGAAATTTCTAAGCCAGATTTTCCTATTTTGCACACAGTAGATAAGGGAAGAGGATTTGCTTTCCTCCTGAATAGAAAGACATCCAAAATATTGCTTTCCACCATGATTTATCCCTATCTGTCTGGCGTCCAAAATTCCTAAAGGAAATAATTTTCTGAGTGATACACTAGGTAGAGATTACCGTTTGCCATTTCACACCTCATTATTCGCCAATTGGCCCCCCTCTAAAGATTTGAAATGTCTAGAGGACTCTCTGCCTCTTTTTCAAATAAGGCATGGTTCCCAGAAACCTTTAGTTCAGTTTTAGAGTCATCTTCCTTGGAATGCTTCTTCATTACAAAATAATCTCCTTGCTCTATAAAAACAAAAACTATACCTTTCTGCTTGAATGGACTGTATTCTCATAATATTTAAAACCATTGTGGTCGCCAAAATATTCACTTTTTTTTTTTTCCAGGAGAGAATACCTGATGGTCAGGTCTTATAGATGGGGAAGAGGACCAGTTTTTTCAACTTTGTTTGCAGTAATGCTGCATTTATCTAATATTTTGGGGAATCAGATCTGCATAAGTTGATTTTCTAGAAAATAGAAGCTCATATGTTTGGGTAGCAAAGCTTTCTTTTCTTTTGTTTTCTTTCTTTCTTTCTTTCTTTTTTTTTTTTTTTTACAAAGCTTAAAATTTTGTTTTTGATGCAAATCATTAAAAGTTCCATTGTACATTTTAGAGTCTAATATAATTTAACTTTTATTCTTGATGATTCAGGGTCATCATTATGATAACAAGTTATGATAGTGAGTTAAAATGCAATGATATCCTCTGGGACTAATTGCTCCCATATTAAATGATCCTTGACTCTTAGAGTTTTCTAGTTCCCCTTTATGCTGTTTATAGTTTTTTGTTTTTCTTTTTGCTGTTCTTGTTGTCAGATGCTACTTGTCTCCTGCAGCACTGCCCTCCTCCTTTACCCCCATCCCATCCCCATAATGAATTGACTTTCTCTAATTTGCTTTTAATGGTTAAACAGATCATCAAAATTTGTTAGAATAACACAAAAATTTAGAGTAAATAGGTTCTGAGTTAGAGCCTGAGACTCCCTCCTTAAAACATAATATGTATTACTTATTGTATTCTTCAATATTGTTGATAATTTTTGTATTCTACATAGAAGTTGGTATGAATTTTTCAGGTGTCTAAAATGAAAGCCAATAAATATTTGCCTTGTAATGGTACAGTCCTAGGTAATTAGAGAAAGTCTAAAGTACTGATGAGATTATAGTACTTCTAGAGGCAATCAGGGAAGGACACTGAAAGGATCAGCTAAGCCTTATAGTCCCACCCCACAATGAAGGACTTTGGAAAAGCCCCATTTTACTTATCCAATCAGAAATCCAAGTTATAATTTCAAATCCCTGAGGATAAATTTCCCCTATAAATTGTCCCATAGCCTCTGCTATCTTTGCTGAATACCTTTTGGGGTTATTCCACCATGGCCTTATGCCTTGTGATGTCTTCTCACCTCTTCTCTCCATTCACCCCCCTCAGCTTGTGATGTTTTTTTTCTGCTTGTTATAGCTAACTAACTCTTTTAGGGTACTAAACTTCTTTATGGATTTAGTCTGTTAGTCATTGGTATACTCCCGTCTCATGGCATATTCCCCTTGCCCTAATTATTTGTTCCACTAGGGACTTATCTTTTCCCTTGTTAATTGTTAAAACTCTTTTCCTTGCTAACTATATGCGCTCCCAAATCTATTTCATATGTATTATTCCTATTGTCTACTTTAATCTCTTCATTTTGTATGTAACCTCTTCTAATAAATAAAGGTACCTTTTGGCAAAGCCAAAATGGAGAAAACCATTGTTAATTCTTCACATATGCCTTGTATGTTTCACCTCATATTCCAAACTAGAATTTGCTACCCCAATCTCATCAGTAACACTATCCAGTGTAGTACAATAAAAAGAATACTAACTATACAAATTCAAATCTTGCTTCAAACACTTGTACATAGGTTAGAGAACTCTGGAAACATGCTTACTGTTCCTCTCTGTGCTTCTTTAATCCTCATATTACAAAATATTTTAGTCAACTAATCCTGAATGAGCAAATCTTATCACTCTTTGTACAATGATCAATTCTGGACCAATGTCTTGCATGGAAATATTTTCACTTCATTTTTATGTAAAGCCTGACTGGTTTCTAAAGAGAAATAGTTTGTTCAGCTGAGAAAGGATTCAACTCTGATATAATTAGCATATGATCAATCAGTCAATAATTATTTATTATTAATTCGAGTCATGGACTTTGTGAAATCCTTGGGCATACAAAGAAAGACAAACACAGTCCCTATCTTCAGGACGCTCACAGATGAATTTTTAAAAGAAAGAAGAAATTCCGAATGGATTGAGTTAGCAGTGATAACTCTTGAGTTCACCATTGAATCTAAAAAGAATCTATAATGGAAATAAAGGACTGAATAAAATTATTAAAATGATTCTCTGTGTGTGCCCCAAAGTAATGACTTTTTTTCTGATAAGTAAAATATTAAAAAAAACCCAGAACCCTTGCTCAATTTTTGACTTGATAATTTTGTCTTCGTTTCTTAATTCTGTAAATGTCTGAATACTATAAAAGATTCATCATGACAGAGTGAATAGATACCTGAGTCCAAATCTTGCCTCTGACATATGCCAGTTGTATGACTGTGAAGAACTGGCTCAGTAGATTACTTAGACCACATTTTCTCAAACATTTTCCACTTAAGACCCCTTTTTGCTTAAGACATTTTTATATAATCTTGCATACAATCTAAACCAAGATGTTTCTTGCAGCTTTTGTGAATGCACAGTGCAATATGTGTATGTTGTGTGTTCAGAACCAAGACTGTAGTGAAGTTACATGATGCAATATTTCAACCTCTGTCAGAAACACCTGGTATTTATTATGTGCTTCATTTTTTTAAGGAGTTTACAATCATTTTAAAAATTAATTTTATAATTATAACTTTTTTTTACAGTACATATAAATAGGTATTTTTTTTTTTTTTACAGCATTATACCTTGTACTCCCTTCTGTTCCAAATTTTTTTTCCCTCCTTCCCTCCACCCCCTCCCCTAGATAGCAGGCATTCCCATACATATTAAATATCTTATAGTATATCCTAGGTACAATATATATGTGCAGAACTGAATTTTGTTGTTGTTGTTGTTGCAAAGGAAGGATTGTATTCGGAAGGTAAAAATAATCTGGGGAAAAAAATAAAAACAAAAACAAAATGCTCACAGTTTACACTTATTTCCCAGTGTTACTTTTCTAGGTTTAGTTGATTCTGTCTATCATTGATCAATTGGAATTGGATTAGCTCTTCTCTATGTTGAAGATATCCACTTCCATCAGAATGCATCCTCATACAGTATCATTGTTTAAGTGTATAATGATCTCCTAGTTCTGCTTGTTTCACTCAGCTTCAGTTGATGTAAGTCTCTCCAAATCTCTCTGTATTCCTCCTGTTGGTCATTTCTTACAGAACAATAATATTCCATAACATTCATATACCATAATTTACCCAACCATTCTCCAATTGATGGACATCCATTCATTTTGCAGTTTCCAGCCACTACAAAAAGGGCTGCTACAAACATTTTGGCACATAGAAGTTGTACTTCATTTTGAATTAATTTTTGTTTTTTTTTTTCATTTAGAAATCTTTCATTATTGACAAATTTTGTGACCCTCATATTCATAACTGAATATAGAGTTGAGATCCAAAGTTTAAGAAGCTTTGCTCTAGGCAATCCTTTAAGACTACAAATTGAAGAGAATATGCTGATTGTAAAAGAAATAGCCTCATCCTGGTGTTTTCTTTGCCAGTAAAATCTCAAGTCCATTTATTGTCCTTTCCCTACAAAATTACATAGGTGATGTAGATAATGTAAAATTGTATTTCTGGTGGAGAGTTTCAATTAGAAAAGATAAGATAAATCTACTATTTAAATTAATTTTTATGTACATATGGCTGGGGTGTGTGTGTGAGTGTGTGTGTGTGTGTGTGTGTGTGTGTGTGTGTGTGTGTGTGTGTGTGTTTTGAAAGAAAGGGGAGAAGTAAGGAAAAAAAGATAGGGAGAAAAGAGGGAGGGAGAGAGAGAGAGAGAGGGAGAAAGAGGGAGAGAGAGAGAGAGAGAGAGAGAGAGAGAGAGAGAGAGAGAGAGAGAGAGAGAGAGAGAGAGAGAGAGAAAGTTGTATCTTAATTTAACTATGTAATAATAAAATCAGTGGCAGAATGTCAAAATATTAGGAGACCTTATTTTTCAAAGCTAAGTCCTAGCAACAAACTGTGCCCTGAACTTGGCATAAAAATAATACTTTGTGTTCACCTTCTAGAACTGATAGTCCCTGAGCTAGGGTAAGACATGAACAGGTTCAGATACAAAGCCCTGATATGAATGGACTTTTTGTCACTAGAGAACTTTGCTTCACTGTTGCTGTTGTGCCTCATGACGGTTGCAACATTATACTGTTTCACACTTTCTTTGGTCACAAGTATATACTTCATTGCCTCAAATCCCCTCACTAGGGGATGGAGCTCCAGCATGTGTCCTTGCTAGCAAGCTATTTCCCTCCCTTTGAAATTAAACTTCTGTTTCGTTTCTGACTCTTCTGTCTCTAGCTTGCTTTGTTTGATTCTGGCCGTCCACACACAGGTTAGAGACTTGTTCCTCTAGGTTGATAAATACAACCCAAAATAGCAAAAAAACAATTTTTTCTTCCAAAGGGCTATCAAAGTTTTTTTCGATTGTCAGATAATATTAATATTATCTCCTTTATAAGACTATCTTGTTATTAGTATTAAATAGAACAACCATCTTTCCATACTTGTTCAGTCCAATATATTAACATACTATTTGGAGGCTGGGGAGGTATAAGTCCATGTGGAAAAATAATGGGATATTCAATTGTTAAATATCTGTACTGTACCATCTATTGCCTCCAATGGGAGGGGCCAAAAAACAAGGTAGAAGCACCAAGCCTCAAGGGCCTCACTGTGTCCTTGAGGAAATAAGACATACATAGAGAATGATGATTCACATCTGAAAAGCTAGCTATTCTGGGCAGTTTGTGAATTGTGTCAAACTAAGTTTGCTGTGACTGAAATAGTCTTTTGCAAATTACTATGAGCACTATGACCCTTTCCCTCCACTTAACCAATTTCTATTTTGCTTAGGAAAAAAAACAAACTCATTAGAGACAGCATGGTGTAGTGGATAAAGATACTGACTTCAAGTCAGGAAGACAGATTCAAGTTTGTTCTTTGACTTTGTGACCTTGGTTAAGTAATCCAATCAGCAAGTAATCTAATATCACTCTCTAAGGCTAAAAAATACAGAATGGTTGATGGCATGCACTGATAGGAGATTTTTCTCCTTTTAATTTCTTTAGTTTCCACATCAAAAATATTTCAGGTCCAAACCTTTAACCCATCTCCCTGTTACTCAAACAACAACAACAAAGTGCAATTTTACCTATACCTGAGCTCAGGGCACTGAAGAGTAAAGTTATGGATCAATCAGTAAACAAACATTTATTAAACATCTCCTATGTGTTAACAATTGGGGATGCCGGGGCTACAAAGGCAAAAGATAAAACTAGGCTAGTTTTGGAGGCAAACTACTCATGTATTTTGGTTAAAAAATCACGAAATGAAGGTGTTGGCTTGTTGTCTCTGTTTGTTCCCATCTCTTTTGAACTGTTTTCTCTGAAATGCTCTGATACCATTTGATTTTAGCTACAGTATGTGGCATAGCCTAAGGCTTTTAAGTATGTGTGTTTTTTAATGTTTTCAAAATTGTGTCACTTACTTTTGGCTCAGTTTTTCAACTGGGTCGACAAAATTTAAATGCCTTGCTCAACTTTTTGCATTGAGGTAATAAAATGTCAGGTTTATAAAACCAGGATCCTGACTTCCATTTCAAAGTCTCTTCATCCATGGCCTTTAGAATGCTCCTTGTCCTTCAACAATTTTATTGTGGTGGTATTTTTTTTTAAATAATCTTCTTAGCTGTACACTTTGAAAAGCCTTGAAATTGGTAGAGGAATTTCATAGTTTAAAGTTTCCTTGGAGCCGTAGGCCAATTCAATTAGCTTGTGGCTTACTTTCAAATTTTTACAAATTGGATCAGTGAAGGATGACAGTTTCCTCCCTTCCTTTCCATGTTTCTAGGGACACAAAGTTGAAAGAAACAAAGCAGCTGGACTAATTACATTTTAGAAAGATAGTATGTTCTTTTTGTTCTTTTCAAATATTAGTTGGCAAAAGAATTTTTTTTAAGTCAGAAAAACAAGAGGCTAATGATTACACTAGACAGAGCCTTGACATATTACACTCTATCTACAAACTAAAATATATATACAGCTTTGAGAAGAGGTCATAATTTTGTATTGGGGCTTTTATTTCTATTTCATTTCCAGGGAGGGAATATCAACTAGAATCTTCTCAGTGAATTTGGAATTAAAGCTTTTTGAAACTCAGAGGCCATCTAATTCAACATCTAGTCCAATTTATTAGGTTGGAGTTTGGTTGTCTTTATTTAAAAACAACAACAACAACAACAACAACAACAACAACAACAACAACAACAACAACAACAAAAACAAAAACAAAAACAAAAACAAAAACTGAGATATTGAAAAATATGGTAGCAAAAGAGTATCTTAAAGATAGAATGACCTGGATTCAAATCTAGCTTCTCTCTGCTACCTGCTAGATATGAAGAAATTTCTTGACCTCTTAATACCTCCAAGCAAACTTCTGAGAAAATGATTATATAAAAGTTTTTGATCTGTTGGAAGAATTTCTATATTAAAAAATCTATTTAATGAAATTATATGCATTCAGACATACAAATCACATGCAGACCATTTCTTCCGCCCCTTCCCATAGCCCCCAAATTATTATATCTGTAAAATTGTAGCACTTTCCAAAATTAACATTTTAAAATACTAAATGGCCTAACTTGCTACATTATTATTATTATTATTATTATTATTATTATTATTATTATTATTATTTTTACCAGAGAAGGGATTAAAAATAAAAGCAAACATCCTCCCATTTGTTTTTAATAAGTGGGGTATCCTAGTTCATTCCCTGGTGTAAACAATTTTTCCCCCTAAAATTTCATGATCACTGATAGGAATATAAACCTTGTAAGCACATTATAATATTTTATGTTTGAAAGTGAGTTCAAAATGCATCTAATAAAAATTGCTCATTTTGTAGTTTATAAGATCATAGGTTCAGACCTGAAAGGGCCCCAAAGGTCACTTAGTCCAATGCTTTTCTTTTACAAAGGAGGAAACCTTGAGGCCCAGAAACACACTGGTTTTTGTAAGTCACCAAGATAAATAATAGAGTAGCAATTCACTGTGTCCAAATCAATCTCTTGATTCAACATGTGTCACTGTTCTTGAGAATAAACCATTTGCCCAAATTTACCACAGACAGTATGTAAGATTCAAACTTAGCAATACTGACTGCAAATCCAGTGCTTTCCCCTACAATATCAAACTGCATCTTTATTTTTTAATATCATACCTATCCTCAAAAACATTGCTAGGAAAAGTGGTGGAAGATTTAGGCTCATATTATTTAATGAAATATTTTTCTATTTGTTGGACTCTAAGGGAAACTTTGGAACATACATTGAGCATGCTTTTCCCTATCTCTTTGTTTTTGAACAGGTGAAAAACATTGCTCAAATTATTCAAGCCCCAGGCACTGTTGCTGGATACTGAATAAGGAAGGACAGATGGAAACTTTAAACTTTGGATGTGCTTTATGTCTCTTTTATTTAATGTTTTCTTTGGATATTTGTCCCATGCAAAATCCTAAAATAAGTGAGCTTCTCAGAACCTAGAAGTTATCTGTATACAAAAAATAATTTTGGTCCATTATAAATCTAGCCTTCGTTTATATACTATTACTGGAATCACAAAGCTCTTTTCTTCATTCAGCTCATAAATGAGGATTCATTTCCAAGGAATGAAAAAGGAATGAGAATCAAAACTTGCTTATGGTAGTGAATCATGTAATATATCCTGTTTTCTATGTTATTTTGATGCTGAATCTGCTTTCTTTTGACAAATCTTGCTATCCTCTGTAAATTCTCATCCTATGAGATCCTTATTTATATCATAGGTACATGACATAGGTCAATGCTAATAACTTTTATTTAAGCCTAATCCAATTAGTTTCTGCAAATGCCTAATACAGGATAATATACCTTACTTTAAGCAAATACTTTATTTTTTATATAGTTTTTTTTTTTTTTATTTTCAAGATATATACATGGGTAAATTTTCAGCATTGACTCCTGCAAAACCTTTTGTTCCAATTTTTCCCTTCTTTCCCCCCACCCCCTTCCCCAGATGGCAGGTAAATCAATACTTGTTAAATATGCTAAAGTATATGTTAAATACAATACATGTATACATGTCCATAATTTGCAGCACAAGAAGAATCAGACTTTGAAGTAATGTGCAATTAACCTGTGAAGGAAATCAAAAAATGCAAGCAGACAAAAACAGAGGGGGTGTAGTTCACACTCATTACCCAGAGTTTTTTTTTTTTTTTTAAACTGGGTATAGCTGATTCTATTCATTATTAAACAAATAGAACTGATTTGGTTCATCTTATTGTTGAAGAGAGCCACGTCCATGAGAATTGATCATTATATAATATTATTGTTGAAGTATATAATGATCTCCTTGTCCTGTTTATTTCACTCATCATCAGTTCATGAAAGTTTCTCCAGGCCTTTCTAAAATCCTCCTGTAGGTCATTTCTTACAGAGCAATAATATTCCATAATATTCATATAACCACAATTTATTGAGCTATTCTCCATTCAGTTTCCAGTTTCTGGCCACTACAAAGAGAGCTGACACAAACATTCTTGCACATACAGGTCCTTTTCCTTTCTTTAAGATCTCTTTAGGATATAAGTCCAATAGTAACACTGCTGGATCAAAGGGTATGCACAGATTGATGACTTTTTGGGCATAATTCCAGATTGCTCTCCAGAATGGTTGGATTCGTTCACAACTCCACCAACAATGCGTCAGTGTCCCAGTTTTCCCACTCCCCTCCAATATTCATCATTATTTTTTCCTGTCATCTTAGTCAATCTGACAAGTATGTAGTGGTATCTCAGAGTTGTCTTAATTTCCATTTCTCTGATCAATAGTGATTTGGAACACTTTCATATGAGTGGAAATAGTTTCAATTTCATCATCTGAAAATTGTCTGTTTATATCCTTTGACCATTTATCAATTGGAGAATGGCTTGATTTCTTATAAATTAGAGTCAATTCTCTATATATTTTAGAAATGAGGCTTTTATCAGAACCTTTGACTGTAAAAATGTTTTCCCAATTTGTTTCCCTTCTAATCTTGTCTGCATTAGTTTTATTTGTACAAAAGCTTTTCAATTTGATATCAAAATTTTCTATTTTGTGATCAAAATGATCTCTAGTTCTTCTTTGGTCACAAATTCCTTCCTCCTCCACAGGTCTGAGAGGTAAACTATCCTATGTTCTTCTAATTTATTTATAATCTCATTCTTTATTCCTAGATTATGACCCCATTTTGACCTTATCTTGGTGTTAAGTCAATGCCTAGTTTCTGCCATAATAATTTCCAATTTTTCCAGCAGTTTTTGTCAAACAGTGAATTCTTATCCTAAAAGCTGGGGTCTTTGGATTTGTCAAACACTAGATTATTAAGATTATTGACCATTTTGTTTTTTGAACCTAATCTATTCCACTGATCAACTAGTCTATTTCTTAGGCAATACCAAATGGTTTTCGTGACCACTGCTTTATAATATTGTTTTAGATCTGGTACAGTTAGGCCATCTTCATTTGATTTTTTGTTTTCATTAGTTCCCTTGAAAGTCTTCACCTTTTGTTCTTCCAAATGAATTTTGTTGTTATTTTTTGTAGGTCATTAAAATAGTAGCACTAAATAAATAGATTAGTTTAGGTACTATTGTCATCTTTATTATATTTGCTTGACCTAACCAAGAGCACTTATATTTTTTTCCAATTGGTTAGATCTGACTTAATTTGTGTGGAAAGTTTTTTTTTGTCATTTTGCTCATATATTCCTGACTTTCCTTTGGCAGATAGGTTCCCAAATATTTTATATTATCAGCAGTTACTTTAAATAGAATTTCTCTTTGTAACTCTAACTGTTGGATTTTGTTAGTGATATATAAGAATTAAGAAAATACTTTAAAAGAAAAATGAAATATTACCAAAATAAAAGAAAAAAAGATACAGGCTAATTAATTTACTTTTCAAAATAATCTATCATAGGAATCATTGTTAGATTCCTTTAAAAAAAGAATCAGACTTAGAATCAGGAGATTTAGAGTCAAATCTTAATTCTAGCATTTATAACTTATATGGCCACTGGGCAAAAACTTCCATGGGCTTCAGTCTGCTCATTTGTAAAATTAAGATATTGGATTAGGTGACCATTAAGTTCTCTTTTACTTTTAATTTTATAATTCTGTGAATTTATTTACTTATTGTTTGTTTTGCTCAGGCAATTGGGGTTGTGAATTGCCCAGGGTCACACAGCTAGGATGTGTTAAGTGTATTAGGCCAGATTTTAACTCAGATCCTCCTCTACTGCACCATCTAGCTGCCTTGTCTCTATAAATTTATTAAAAAAAAAAAAACAAATATGCATTCCAATTTTCTGAAACGATTATTTTGTTTGAAAGGAAGCATTCCTGTTATAGGAACAAATTTAAGCACCGTGAGGATAAAGCTTTTATCCATTTTGTAAGGCTCTTGAGATACATCTTTGTTTATTAAAATGTATTGTTCATATAGTATTGTCATTGATGAACATTAATTTTTTTCAATCAAATTGAGCATATATGGTGTGGACAGCCAGAAAATCTGATTTGCAAGCAAAAGACCTAGGTGATAATTCGGATTCTATTTCTCAATTCACTGTATGTCTGACCTTGGACCAACCCTTTAACAACCTCTGTGGACTTCAAGTACCTTATATGGAAAAGAAGATAATTGGATCAAATCATCTATAAAGTCCCTTCAACTTCAAATCTAATGTATTAATTGTTATTTGCTATCAAATTATTAATTTGGATACAATTTTTAAAATATACTCAATTTTAATTGGTATGACTTTGACTCACTTAATGATGTTCAATCATTTTACAATCTTGTCTGAATTTTTGTGAGCTCCTTTGGGGTTTTCTTGACAAGGTTACTGGACTGTTTTACTATTTCTTTCTCCAACTCATTTTATAGATGAGGAAACTGAGGCATATGGGATTAAATGAATTAAATTAAACAGTCACGCAGGTAGTGAGTATCTGACGTAGCATGGGAACCCAGATTTTTTTTTTTTTTTTAATTTTTTTTTATTATATATATATATATATTTTATAATATTATCCCTTGTATTCATTTTTCCAAATTACCCTCCCTCCCTTATTCCCTCCCCCCGACGACAGGCAATACCATACATTTTACATGTGTTACAATATAGTCTAAGTACAATACATGTGTGTGAATATCATTTTCTTGTTGCACAATAAACATTAGAATCCGAAGGTACATGCAACCTGGGCAGACAGATATTAGTGCTAACAATTTACATTCCCCTCCCAGTGTTTCTTCTCTGGGTGTATCTACCTCTGTCCATCATTGATCAACTGGAAGTGAGTTGGATCTTCTTTATGTTGAAGATTTCCACTTCCATCAGAATACATCCTCATACAGTATCGTTGTTGAAGTATACAGTGATCTTCTGGTTCTGCTCATTTCACTCAGCATCAGTTGATTTAAGTCTCTCCAACCCTCTCTGTATTCCTCCTGCTGGTCATTTCTTAGTGAGCAATAATATTCCATAACTTTCATATACCACAATTTACCCAACCATTCTCCAACTGATGGACATCCATTCATCTTCCAGTTTCTAGCTACAACAAAAAGAGCTGCCACAAACATTTTGGCACATATATGTCTCTTTCCGCTCTTTAGTATTTCTTTGGGATATAATCCCAGTAGTAGCGCTGCTGGGTCAAAGGGTATGCACAGTTTGATAACTTTTTGGGCATAATTCCAGATTGCTCTCCAGAATGGCTGGATTCTTTCACAACTCCACCAGCAATGTATTAGTGTCCCAATTTCCCCACATCCCCTCCAACATTTGTCATTATTTGTTCCTGTCATCTTAGCCAATCTGACAGGTGTGTAGTGGTATCTGAGAGTTGTCTTAATTTGCATTTCTCTGATCAGTAGTGATTTGGAACACTCTTTCATGTGAGTGGATAT
The DNA here is from genome assembly GCF_048593235.1 of Sminthopsis crassicaudata. NCBI lineage: Eukaryota > Metazoa > Chordata > Mammalia > Dasyuromorphia > Dasyuridae > Sminthopsis > Sminthopsis crassicaudata. The sequence continues at coordinate 420,038,404 of NC_133619.1, forward strand.
AGTTTCAATTTCTTCCTCTGAGAATTGTCTGTTCATATCCTTTGACCATTTATCAATTGGAGAATGGTTTGGTTTCTTATAAATTATGGTCAGTTCTCTATATATTTTGGAAATGAGACCTTTGTCAGAACCTTTGTTTTTAAAAATATTTTCCCAATTTGTTACTTCCCTTCTAATCTTGTTTGCATTAGTATTATTTGTACAGAAACTTTTTAGTTTGATGTAATCAAAATCTTCTATTTTGTGATCAATAATGGTCTCTAGTTCTCCTCTGGTCATAAATTCCTTCCTCCTCCACAAGTCTGAGAGGTAGATTATCCTCTGTTCCTCTAATCTATTTATTATCTCCCTTTTTATGCCTAAATCATGGACCCATTTTGATCTTATCTTGGTATATGGTGTTAAGTGTGGATCCATATCTAATTTCTGCCATACTAATTTCCAGTTTTCCCAACAGTTTTTTCCGAATAATGAATTTTTATCCCTAATGTTGGAATCTTTGGGTTTGTCAAAGATTAGATTGCTATAGATGTACCCTTTTTTGTCCTTTGTATCTAATCTGTTCCACTGATCTACCGGTCTATTTCTTAGCCAATACCAAATGGTTTTGGTGACTGCTGCTATATAATATAGCTTTAGATCAGGTACACTTAGACCACCTTCCTCTGAGTTTTTTTTCATTAGTTCCCTTGCAATTCTTGACCTTTTATTCTTCCATATGAATTTTGTTGTTATTTTTTCTAGGTCATTAAAATAGTTTCTTGGGAGTCTGATTGGTATAGCACTAAATAAATAGATTAGTTTGGGGAGTATTGTCATCTTTATTATATTTGCTCGGCCTATCCAAGAGCACTGAATGTCTTTCCAATTATTTAAATCTGATTTTATTTTTGTGGCAAGTGTTTTGTAATTTTTCTCATATAATTCCTGACTTTTCTTTGGTAGATGGATTCCCAAATATTTTATACTATCAACATTTGTTTGGAATGGAATTTCTCTTTGTATCTCTTGCTGTTGCATTTTGTTAGTGATATATAAAAATGCCGAGGATTTATGTGGATTTATTTTGTATCCTGCCACTTTGCTGAAATTTTGAATTATTTCTAGTAGCTTTTTAGCAGAGTCTTTGGGGTTCTCTAAGTATACCATCATGTCATCTGCAAAAAGTGATAGTTTAATTTCCTCATTTCCTACTCTAATTCCTTGAATCTCTTTCTCGGCTCTTATTGCCGAGGCTAGCATTTCTAGTACTATATTGAATAGTAATGGTGATAGTGGGCAACCTTGTTTCACTCCTGATCTTACTGGGAAAGGTTGCAGTTTATTTCTATTGCATATTATGCTTACTGACGGTCTTAAATATATACTCCTGATTATTCTAAGGAATAATCCATTTATTCCTATACTCTCAAGAGTTTTTAGTAGGAATGGATGTTGGATTTTGTCAAATGCTTTTTCTGCATCTATTGAGATGATCATATGGTTCTTATTAATTTGATTATTAATATGGTCAATTATATTAATAGTTTTCCTAATATTAAACCAGCCCTGCATTCCTGGAATAAATCCTACTTGATCATAGTGTATTATCCTGGAGATACTTTTCTGAAGTCTTTTTGCTAATATCTTATTTAAGATTTTAGCATCAATATTCATTAAGGAGATTGGTCTATAATTTTCTTTCTCAGTTTTCGATCTACCAGGTTTAGGTATCAGTACCATGTCTGTGTCATAAAAGGAATTTGGTAGGACTCCTTCATCCCCTATTTTTTCAAATAATTTATATAACATTGGGGCTAAATGTTCTTTAAATGTTTGGTAGAATTCACATGTGAATCCATCTGGCCCTGGGGATTTTTTCCTGGGGAGTTGATTAATAGCTTGTTCTATTTCTTTTTCTGAAATGGGACTATTTAAGCAATTTATCTCCTCCTCTGTTAATCTAGGGAGCCTATATTTTTGGAGGAAGTCATCCATTTCACTTAAGTTATCAAATTTATTGGCATAAAGTTGGGCAAAGTAACTCCTTATTATTTCTCTAATTTCCTCTTCATTGGTGGAAAGATCCCCCTTTTCATTTGTAAGACTATCAATTTGATTTTCCTCTTTCTTTTTTTTGATCAAATTTACCAAAGGTTTATCTATTTTATTGGCTTTTTCATAAAACCAACTCTTGGTTTTATTTATTAATTCAATAGTTTTTTTACTTTCAATTTTATTGATTTCTCCTTTTAATTTTTGTATTTCGAGTTTAATTTTTGGTTGGGGGTTTATAATTTGGTCTTTTTCTAGCCTTTTAAGTTGTAAGCCCAATTCGTTAATCTTCTCTTTCTCAATTTTCTTCAAATAAGCCTCTAAAGATATAAAATTTCCCCTTATTACCGCTTTAGCTGCATCCCAAAGATTTTGATATGATGTCTCATCATTATCATTATCTTGGGTGAAATTGTTAATTGTTTCTATAATTTGCTCTTTCACCCAGTCATTCTTTAAGATGAGATTATTCAGTTTCCAATTACTTTTTGGTCTATTTACCCCTAACTTTTTACTGAATGTAGCTTTTATTGCATTGTGATCTGAGAAGAAGGCATTTATTATTTCTGCCTTCCTACATTTAATTTTGAGATCTTTATGTCCTAGTATATGGTCAATTTTTGTATAGGATCCATGAACTGCTGAGAAGAAAGTATATTCCTTCCTATTGCCATTCAGTTTTCTCCAAAGGTCTATCATACCTAGTTTTTCTAATGTTCTATTTACTTTTTTAATTTCTTTCTTGTTTGTTTTGTGGTTTGATTTGTCTAAATCTGAGAGTGCAAGGTTGAGATCTCCCACTATTATAGTTTTATTGTCTATTTCTTCTTGCAGTTCTCTTAACTTTTCCTTTAGAAAGTTAGATGCTATACCACTTGGTGCATATATGTTTAGTATTGATATGGCTTCATTATTTATGCTACCTTTCAGCAGGATATAGTTTCCTTCCTTATCTTTTTTAACGAGATCTACTTCTGCTTTTGCTTGATCTGAGATAAGGATAGCTACCCCTGCTTTTTTGGCTTTACCTGAAGCATAATAGGCTCTGTTCCAACCTTTTACCTTTACTCTGTATGTATCTCCCTGCTTTAAGTGTGTTTCCTGTAGGCAACATATTGTAGGGTTCTGCTTTTTGATCCAATCTACTATCCGTCTCCGTTTGATGGGATCGTTCATCCCATTTACATTTACAGTTAAAATTACTAATTCTGTATTTCCTGCCATCGTATTATCCCCAGATTATGCTTTTTTCCCTTGACCCCCCTGATCCCCCTCCCCGATATTTAATTTACAGACCCCCCCTTGTGACGCGCAACCCTCCCTCTTTTTTTTTTTTTTTTTTTTTTTTTAAGGATCCCTCCCCCCTCCCTCCAAGTCCCTTCACTTATTCCCCTTTTCCTTTTCCCTTTTCCTCTCCCCCCTTTTAATGAGGTGAGAGAAAATTCTCTGAAAAACAAATATGTTAATTATTTACTCTTTGAGCCTCTTCTGATGAGAGTAAGATTCACACAATGATTCTCCCCCTCACTAAGTTCCCTCAGATATGGTGTATTTTCTATGTCTCTTCCTGGGATGTAGTTTCCCTCTTTTTATCACTCCTTCCCCTTTTTCTGAACCGACCTCCTTCCCTTTACTACACCCCCCTTTTTTTCTTTTATATCAGTAAAATCAAATTATCCTTGAGTATTTTTTATATACCCACAACAGAGTTACAGTTCTCAAGGGTTCTGTGTACCTTTTTCTGTTTCTCTTCAGTCTTGTGGATGTAGATCAAATTTTTTGTTTAAGTCTGGTTTTTTTCTTAGAAACATATAGAATTCCTCTGTTTCATTGAATGACCATCTTCTTCCGTGGAAAAAGATGCTAAACTTAGCTGGGTAGTTCATTCTTGGTTGCAGTCCTTGATCTTTTGCCTTACGGAATATCAGGTTCCAGGCCCTTCTATCTTTTAATGTGGAGGCAGCCAGATCTTGGGTGACCCTTATTGTGGCACCTTGGTATTTAAATTGTTTTTTTCTAGCTGCTTGCAGGATTTTCTCCTTTGTGTGGTAATTCTGCAGCTTAGCCACAATATTCCGTGGTGTTCTTTTTTTAGGGTCTATTTCAGAAGGAGTTTGATGAATTCTTTCCACATCTACTTTCCCTTCCGTTTCTATTATCTCTGGACAGTTCTCTTTGATAATTTCCTGTAAAATAGAATCTAGGCTCTTTTTTTGGTCATAGTTTTCTGGAAGTCCAATAATCCGCAGATTATCTCTCCTAGATCTATTTTCCAGGTCTATAGATTTTCCCAGTAAGTATTTGACGTTGTTCTCCAGCTTCTCATGTTTTTTGTTTTGTTTGACTGATTCTTGGGTTCTCTGTGAATCATTCATTTCTATTTGTTCCATCCTGACTTTTAAGGAGTTATTTTCTTCTTTCACAGTTTTTAGTTCTTTTTGTAAATGCCCAATTTCATTTTTAAATGAATTATTTTGCTCGGAACCCAGATTTTTCTGACTCCACGTAATAGCAAATTATGCCATATTATGAAAATACAAAAATAACTAAACCACACACTGTACTCTTAAAGGGATTATGAAATAACAAAAGAAAAAAATATATGGGGATAGTTAGAGACGATTGTAAACAATTGAAATGATAGGTCTTAGAAAAGTTATAGGCAAAATTTGAAGGAAAAGTAATTTTAATCTTGGAGGGAGGTTATTTAACTTGCAACAGGTAGTTCACTGGATATAATCACTAAATGTAATCTCTATCTGAATAATTTCATTATATTAGCCAAAATTACATAAACTTAATTTCAAAAAATTTGTTTACTATTAGTTTTACCCTAAAAAATGTATTGAAGAACAATATTGTAATTTAATTAAATGGTTCTTTTCATTCATTATATATCAATAACATAAATAACATCAATGCAACTTCTAGATTCAATGATCTATTACTGTTTTGCTCAGCTAGAGGGAGTGTATACAGTGCATAATGAGAGGAAGAAAAGAAGGAAAAAAATTTACAGCCCACTTTATAGGATACATCCTGTATGGATATGGGTATGTATGTTCACATGCATGCATGCATGTGTGTGCATGTGAAACACTTTAAGTGCCATGCCTTTATTCTAGATTGCATTGTGAATTCTGTCATACTCTTCATTTCAAACAATTGGGTAGACAGAATCAGACTGAAATTTCCAAGTTTGGCCATACCTAGAACTTGGACACAATAAAGTCAGTCAATAAGCATTATGCTGAGGTGTATGGTTGTGCAAAGAGATTAGTACCTCCATTTTTAAGGCTTGCCTAGCCCTTTGCAGGGCTGCTCCTTAACTTTTGGTATGTACCTGTCATCTAACTTTCCAAGTTGTGGTTCCAAGAAGCTATAGCATATGCAATAGTCACATCTTAGCAAACCATCTCAGGAGATCAGCTAAACCAGTGTGAAAGTAATTGATAAACCACAAACTTATTGGTGAGTTGGAGTGATGTTAATCATGTGAAGACTTCCCCTAGCTAAATGGGCAAATGAGAATAGTTTGTTCCAACAGGCATGAAAGTGATTGAAGACTGCATCATGAAATACTCAGGAGTTGGTCAGACATCAAAGATCATTTACTGCATCCCAAGTCTTGGCCATGTATCCTAATTTCTGTGTTTTCAGTGGACTTTATGAAAGAGAATGGTGTTTAGATTAATGCAATGACCAATCCTGATTCTAGAAAACTTATTATATGACAAATATTTCTCTGACCTTGATAGGAAGATGATATCTGATGAATGTGGAATGTTGCAATATATTCCCAGACATGATTAATAGTAATGTGTTTTGCTTAACTATTTTGTGAAAAATATTAGAAAGTGATAATGATATTTTTAAAAAGCAGCAATAATATTTTAAAATATTTTTTAATTATAAAAATATGCATTGGAACGGGTGAGAGTCTAAATGACCACTGCAGTATTAGGAAAGGTGTTAGAACCTATTTTACCCAGGCAGAAAAAAGGTCAAGTTTAGGAAGGATTAGTTTAAGAATCTCCACTCTTTTCCAACAAACACCACGACCATCACCACCAACATCATCATCATCATAAACAACCACATATAGGATTTATATGTATTGCATCATACATAGTATTTATATGGCTCTTTAGTTTTACAAAGTGCTTTACAATTTTAATAAAATCTTATGTTATCTTTATCATATAATCATCGTCAAAATAATCCTGGGAGGTAGGTGTTGTTATTATGCCCATTTTATAGATGAGAAAATTAAGATGAATTGAGGTTAAGTGATTTGCCCAGGATCACATAACTAGTACATACCTGAGATACAATTTTTTTTCATTTTTTTCTTTTTTTTAATTTTTTTTTTTATTTTCAGAACTTCTGCATGGAATTTGGAATTACACTCAAAAATTTATGAAAACGTGCATACCCTTTGATCCAGCAGTGTTTCTACTTGGCTTGTATCCCAAAGATATCTTAAAGGAGGAAAAGAGACCCACATGTGCAAAAATGTTTGTGGAGGCCCTTTTTATAGTGGCAAGGAACTGGAAACTGAATGTATGCCCATTAGTTACAGAATGGCTGAATAAGTTATGTTATATGAATGTTATAGAATATTTTTGTTCTATAAAAAATGATCAGCAGGATGATTTTATAGAGGCCTGGAGAGACTTACATGAACTGATGATAAATGAAGTGACCAGAACTAAGAGATCATTATACATGACAACAAGAAGACTGTACTATGATCAATTCTAATGAATGTAACTTTCCAACAATGAGATGACTGATGCCAGTTCCAATGAACTTATGATGAAGGGAGAGGACTGTGGGAAGTTAATGTGGATCACAACATAACATTCTCACTTTCTTTGGTGTTGTTTGCTTGCAATTTGTTTTCTTACTCATTTTCTTTCCTTTTTGATCTGATTTTTCTTGTGCAACAAAAGAATTATATACATGTTTTTATACACATTGGATTTAACATATATATATATTTTTAAACTAGTAGAACTAGAATTCCACCAAAGTGATTCCATCCATTACTCAGTCTGTCAACAAACATTTATTAAGCACCTACCATGTGCCAATCACTGTATTAAATGCTTTTTTATTATTACTTTTATAATTATACTTTTTTGACAGTTTATATATATATATGTGTATATATATATATATACATATATATATATATGCATGAGTAATTTTTTTATAACATTATCCCTTGTATTCATTTTTCCAGATTTTCCCCTCCCTCCCTCTACTCCCTCCCCTAGATGACAGGCAATCTCATATATTTTACATGTGTTACAGTATAAACTAGATATAATATATGTGTGTAAATCCAATTTTCTTGTTGCACAATAAGTATTGGATTCTGAAGGTATGAGTAACCTGGGTAGATAGACAGTAGTGCTAATATTTTACATTCAATTCCCAGTGTTCCTTCTCTGGGTGTAGTTGTTTCTGTCCATCATTGATCAACTGGAAGTGAGTTGGATCTTCTTTATGTTGAAGATTTCCACTTCCATCAGAATACAAGAGTGGATATAGTTTCAATTTCATTATCTGAGAATTGTCTGTTCATATCCTTTGACCATTTATCAATTGGAGAATGGTTCGGTTTCTTATAAATTAGAATCAATTCTCTATATATTTTGGAAATGAGACCTTTATCAGAACCTTTAACTATAATAATATTGTCCCAGTTTGTTACTTCCCTTCTAATCTTGTTTGCATTAGTATTGTTTATACAGAAACTTTTTAGTTTGATGTAATCAAAATCTTCCCAATTATATAAATCTGACTTTATTTTTGTGGCTAGTGATTCGTAATTTTGCTCATATAATCCTGACTTTTCTTTGGTAGATGGATTCCAAATATTTTATACTCTCAACATTTGTTTGGAATGGAATTTCTCTTTGTATCTCTTGCTGTTGCATTTTGTTGGTGACATATAAAAATGCTGAGGATTTATGTGGATTTATTTTGTATCCAGCAACTTTGCTAAAGTTGTGAATTATTTCTAATAACTTTTTTTTGAATCTCTGGGGTTTTCTAAGTATACCATCATATCATCTGCAAAGAGTGACAGTTTGATTTCCTCATTACCTACTCTTATTCCTTTAATCTCTTTCTCGACTCTCATTGCAGAGGCTAACATTTCTTGTTTTTTTTTTTATATATTTTTTAATAATATTATCCCTTGTATTCATTTTTCCAAATTATTCCCCCCTCCCTCTATTCCCTCCCCCCGATGACAGGTAATCCCATACATTTTACATGTGTTACAATATAACCTAGATACAATACATGTGTGTAAATACCATTTTCTTGTTGCACAATAAGCATTAGATTCTGAAGGTACATGTAACCTGGGCAGACAGATATTAGTGCTAACAATTTACATTCACTTCCCAGTGTTTCTTCTCTGGGTATAGCTACCTCTGTCCATCATTGATCAACTGGAAGTAAGTTGGCTCTTCTTTATGTTGAAGATTTCCACTACCATCAGAATATATCCTCATACAGTATTTTTGTTGAAGTGTATAGTGATCTTCTGGTTCTGCTCATTTCACTCAGCATCAGTTGATGTAAGTCTCTCCAGGCCTCTCTGTATTCCTCCTGCTGGTCATTTCTTACAGAGCAATAATATTCCATAACCTTCATATACCATAATTTACCCAACCATTCTCCAACTGATGGACATCCATTCATCTTCCAGTTTCTAGCTACAACAAAAAGAGCTGCCACAAACATTTTGGCACATATAGGTCTCTTTCCACTCTTTAGTATTTCTTTGGGATATAAGCCCAGTAGTAGTACTGCTGGGTCAAAGGGTATGCACAGTTTGAAAACTTTTTGGGCATAGTTCCAAATTGCTCTCCAGAATGGCTGGATTCTTTCACAACTCCATCAGCAATGTATTAGTGTCCCAGTTTTCCCACATCCCCTCCAACATTCATCATTATTTGTTCCTGTCATCTTAGCCAATCTGAAAGGTGTGTAGTGGTATCTGAGAGTTGTCTTAATTTGCATTTCTCTGATCAGTAGTGATTTGGAACACTCTTTCATATGAGTGGATATAGTTTCAATTTCATCATCTGAGAATTGTCTGTTCATATCCTTTGACCATTTATCAATTGGAGAATGGTTTGATTTCTTATAAATTAGGGTCAGTTCTCTATATATTTTGGAAATGAGACCTTTATCAGAACCTTTGCTTTTGAAAATATTTTCCCAATTTGTTACTTCCCTTCTAATCTTGTTTGCATTAGTATTGTTTGTACAGAAACTTTTTAGTTTGATGTAATCAAAATCTTCTATTTTGTGATCAATAATGATCTCTAGTTCTCCTCTGGTCATAAATTCCTTCCTCCTCCACAAGTGTGAGAGGTAGACTATTCTCTGTTCCTCTAATCTATTTATTATCTCACTCTTTATGCCTAAATCATGGACCCATTTTGATCTTATCTTGGTATATGGTGTTAAGTGTGGATCCATATCTAATTTCTGCCATATTAATTTCCAGTTTTCCCAACAGTTTTTTCCAAATAATGAATTTTTATCCCTAATATTGGTATCTTTGGGTTTGTTAAAGATTAGATTGCTATAGATGTACCCTTTTTTGTCCTTTGTATCTAATCTGTTCCACTGATCTACTGGTCTATTTCTCAGCCAATACCAAATGGTTTTGATGACTGCTGCTATATAATATAGCTTTAGATCAGGTACACTTAGACCACCTCCCTCTGATTTTTTTTTTCATTAGTTCCCTTGCAATTCTCGACCTTTTATTCTTCCATATGAATTTTGTTGTTATTTTTTCTAGGTCATTGAAATAGTTTCTTGGGAGTCTGATTGGTATAGCACTAAATAGATAGATTAGTTTGGGGAGTATTGTCATTTTTATTATATTCGCTCGGCCTATCCAAGAGCACTGAATATCTTTCAAATTATTTAAATCTGACTTTATTTTTGTGGCAAGTGTTTTGTAATTTTTCTCATATAATTCCTGACTTTTCTTTGGTAGATGGATTCCCAAATACTTTATACTCTCAACATTTGTTTGGAATGGAATTTCTCTTTGTACCTCTTGCTGTTGCATTTTGTTAGTGATATATAAAAATGGTGAGGATTTATGTGGATTTACTTTGTATCCTGCCATTTTGCTGAAATTTTGAATTATTTCTAATAGCTTTTTAGCAGAGTCTTTGGGGTTCTCTAAGTATACCATCATGTCATCTGCAAAAAGTGATAGTTTAATTTCCTCATTTCCTACTCTAATTCCTTGAATCTCTTTCTCGGCTCTTATTGCCGAGGCTAGCGTTTCTAGTACTATATTGAATAGTAATGGTGATAGTGGGCAACCTTGTTTCACTCCTGATCTTACTGGGAAAGGTTGCAGTTTATTTCTATTGCATATTATGCTTACTGACGGTCTTAAATATATGCTCCTGATTATTCTAAGGAATAGTCCATTTATTCCTATATTCTCAAGAGTTTTTAGTAGGAATGGATGTTGGATTTTGTCAAATGCTTTTTCTGCATCTATTGAGATGATCATATGTTTTTTATTAATTTAATTATTAATATGGTCAATTATATTAATAGTTTTCCTAATATTAAACCAGCCCTGCATTCCTGGAATAAATCCTACTTGATCATAGTGTATTATCCTGGAGATACTTTTCTGAAGTCTTTTTGCTAATATCTTACTTGAGATTTTAGCATCAATATTCATTAAGGAAATTGGTCTATAATTTTCTTTCTCAGTTTTCGCTCTACCTGGTTTAGGTATCAGTACCATGTCTGTGTCATAAAAGGAGTTTGGTAGGACTCCTTCATCCCCTATTTTTTCAAATAATTTATATAACATTGGGGCTAATTGTTCTTTAAATGTTTGGTAGAATTCACATGTGAATCCATCTGGTCCTGGGGATTTTTTTCCTGGGGAGTTGATTAATAGCTTGTTCTATTTCTTTTTCTGAAATGGGACTATTTAAGCAATTTATCTCCTCCTCTGTTAATCTAGGGAGCCTATATTTTTGGAGGAAGTCATCCATTTCACTTACGTTATCAAATTTATTGGCATAAAGTTGGGCAAAGTAACTCCTTATTATTTCTCTAATTTCCTCTTCATTGGTGGAAAGATCCCCCTTTTCATTTGTAAGACTAACAACTTGATTTTCCTCTTTCTTTTTTCTGATCAAATTTACCAAAGGTTTATCTATTTTATTGGCTTTTTCATAAAACCAACTCTTGGTTTTATTTATTAATTCAATATTTTTTTTTACTTTCAATATTATTGATTTCTTCTTTTAATTTTTGTATTTCAAGTTTAATTTTTGTTTGGGGGATTTTAATTTGGTGTTTTTCTAGCTTTTTAAGTTGCAGGCCCAATTCGTTAATTTTCTCTTTCTCTATTTTCTTCAAATAAGCCTCTAAAGATATAAAATTTCCCCTTATTACTGCTTTAGCTGGATCCCACAGATTTTGGTATGATGTCTCATCATTGTCATTATCTTGGGTGAAATTATTAATTGTTTCTATAATTTGCTCTTTCACCCAGTCATTCTTTAAGATGAGATTGTTCATTTTCCAATTACTTTTTGGTCTATTTACCCCTAACTTTTTACTGAATGTAGCTTTTATTGCATTGTGATCTGAGAAGAAGGCATTTATTATTTCTGCCTTCCTACATTTAATTTTGAGATCTTTATGTCCTAATATATGGTCTATTTTTGTATAGGATCCATGAACTGCTGAGAAGAAAGTATATTCCTTTCTATTGCCATTCAGTTTTCTCCAAAGGTCTATCATACCTAGTTTTTTCTAATGTTCTATTTACTTTTTAAATTTCTTTCTTCTTTGTTTTGTGGTTTGATTTGTCTAAATCTGAGAGAGCAAGGTTGAGATCTCCCACTATTATAGTTTTACTGTCTATTTCTTCTTGCAGTTCTCTTAACTTTTCCTTTAGAAAGTTAGATGCTATACCACTTGGTGCATATATGTTTAGTATTGATATGGCTTCATTATTTATGCTACCTTTCAGCTGGATATAGTTTCCTTCCTTATCTTTTTTAACTAGATCAACTTCTGCTTTTGCTTGATCTGAGATAAGGATAGCTACCCCTGCGTTTTTGGCTTTACCTGAAACATAATTGGCTCTGTTCCAACCTTTTACCTTTACTCTGTATGTATCTCCCTGCTTTAAGTGTGTTTCCTGCAGTCAACATATTGTAGGGTTCTGATTTTTGATCCAGTCTGCTATCCGTCTCCATTTGATGGGAGTGTTCATCCCATTCACATTTACAGTTAAAATTAATAATTCTGTATTTCCTGCTATCATATTATCCCCAGATTATGCTTTTTCCCTTGACCCCCCTGATCCTCCTGCCCGATATTTATTTTACAGACCCCCCTTGTGATGCGCAGCCCTCCCTTTTTTTAGTATCCCTCCCCCTTCCTCCAAGTCCCTTCACTTATTCTCCTTTTCCTTTTCCTTTTTCCTCTCCCCCCTTTTAATGAGGTGAGAGAAAATTCTCTGAAAAACAAATATGTCAATTATTTACTCTTTGAGCCTCTTCTGATGAGAGTAAGATTCACACAATGATTCTCCCCCTCACTAAGTTCCCTCAGATATGGTGTATTTTCTATGCCTCTTCCTGGGATGTAGTTTCCCTCTTTTTATCACTCCTTCCCTTTTTTCTGATACTACCCCCTTCCCTTTACTACACCCCCCTTTTTTATTTTATATCAGTAAAATCAAATTATCCATGAGTACTTTTTATATACCCACAACAGAGTTACAGTTCTCAAGGGTTCTGTGTACCTTTTTCTGTTTCTCTTCAGTTTTGTGGATGTAGATTAAATTTTTTGTTTAATTCTGGTTTTTTTCTTAGAAACATATGGAATTCCTCTTTTTCATTGAATGACCATCTTCTTCCATGGAAAAAGATGCTAAACTTAGCTGGGTAGTTCATTCTTGGTTGCAGTCCTTGATCTTTTGCCTTATGGAATATCAGGTTCCAGGCCTTTCTATCTTTTAATGTGGAGGCAGCCAGATCTTGAGTGACCCTTATTGTGGCACCTTGGTATTTAAATTGTTTTTTCCTAGCTGCTTGCAAGATTTTCTCCTTTGTGTGGTAATTCTGCAGCTTAGCCACAATATTCCGTGGTGTTCTTTTTTTAGGGTCTATTTCAGAAGGAGTTCGATGAATTCTTTCCACATCTACTTTCCCTTCTGTTTCTATTATCTCTGGACAGTTCTCTTTGATAATTTCCTGTAAAATAGAATCTAGGCTCTTTTTTTGGTCATAGTTTTTGGGAAGTCCAATGATCCGCAGATTATCACTCCTAGATCTATTTTCCAGGTCTATAGATTTTCCCAGTAAGTATTTGACGTTGTTCTCTAGCTTCTCATTTTTTTTTTTTTTTTTTTTTTTTGGTTCTCTGTGAATCATTCATTTCTATTTGTTCCATCCTGACTTTTAAGGAGTTATTTTCTTCTTTCACAGTTTTTAGTTCTTTTTGTAAATGCCCAATTTTGTTTTTAAATGAATTATTTTGCTCTATTGAATTTTTTTCCATTTCCCTAATTTTTTTTTGAGAATTATTTTCTTTTTCCAATTCAGAAATTCTATTTTCTTGAGACTTTTTTATCTTTTCCAATTCAGAAATCCTACTTTCCTGTGATTTTTTAACCTTTTCTAATTCACAAATTTTGTTTCCCTGCATCTCCTGTGAATTCTTTATTTTTTCCAACTCCAATTTCAGGACGTTGTTATTCTCTATCATAGCTTCCCTTTCCTTTCCCCATTTTTCTTCAAACTCTCTTAACTTTTTAATAGTCTCTTCTAGGAGAGATTTATGTGATGGGGGGCAGGAATCATTCCCCTTTAGGTTGTTATCTGCTGACTCTCTGCTGTTAACTTCCTCGGGGTTGGATGCCCGCTCTTTCTCTGTGTAGAATGAGTCAATGGTTCTTTTTGTCTTCTTACTCATACTTGAAAAATCTTTTGGGGTCTGTCCCTTTTCTGTTGAAACTCCAGATTCTCTTCAGGTGGTAAGTAGTGCTTCCAGTCCTTGTGGTATCTATCAGTCCAACGCTATTTCTGAGGCTGATTTATCTAATTGGTTGTGAGGGAGTAAGGACGTTCACAGAGTCGTGTGTTTCTTCTCTGCCATCTTTGAGGCTAACATTTCTAATACAATATTGAATAGTAATGATGATAGTGGGCAACCTTGTTTCACACTTGATCTTACTGGGAAAGGTTCCCGTTTATCTCCATTGCATATTATGCTTACTAAGGGACGTAAATATATGCTCCTGATTATTCTAAGGAATAGTCCATTTATTCCTATACTCTCAAGTGTTTTTAGTAGGAATGGATGTTGGATTTTATCAAATGCTTTTTCTGCATCTATTGAGATGATCATATGGTTTTTATTAATTTGATTATTAATATAGTCAATTATACTAATAGTTTTACTAATATTAAACCAGCCCTGCATTCCTGGTATGGGATTTAACATACATTTTAACATGTATAATATATATTGGATTGCTTGACATCTAAGGGAGGCCATGGAAGGAAGGAGGGGAAATAGGAATACAAGGCCATTCAGGGGTCAATGTTGAAAAATTACCCTTGCATATGTTTTGGAAATAAAAGTTAAAAAAAAAAAAAACATATGCATGGATAATTCTTTAACATTGACCCTTGCAAAAACTTGTGTTCCAGTTTTCTCCTTCTTCTCCAACCCCCTCACCTTAGATGGCAAGTAGCCCATTATTTGTCCTTCATTCTTGAAGAAATCCACAACATCAGGGAGGTGATGTGATATGCAGAGTGAATTGTATTTAAGTTGAGGGAGGGCTGTGCAAGATCACCTGCCTCAAGTTCCACTCCAGAACCATCTGGGTCCAATGGCCAGATATATATCAGGATGAGTGGAGATGGCTCTGGATGGAGTGGAAGTCCTTGGCCTTTTTAAGGAGTTTAATAATGATGGTGGCAGCTATCTCAAAGGTTTGAGTATATCTTGTATGTTAATGTTAATATCAGTTATCATTCTTGAAATTTCATATTAAATCTTTAATTATCAAATGAGTGCATTGGAATAAAATAAAAGAAGAAAGTTTTATTAAACTTTCTATGAGATAAACCAATCAGACAATTGATTGTGTAGGCATGTGTAGGAGCATCATCATTATTTATGCCTCTATATCTTTGCTGTAATTTTTTTTCCTTGAACAATTTACCTTCCAAGAAAACCATTCAGCCCCAGGATTAATTTTAAAGTGAATTTTTTAAAATTTCAGCATCTTGATTTATTCCCTCTTTTGCCATTAAGTAGATAATCTGTAGTTTGACATTTAAAAATTTGCCATTGATACTGGTTGCTCTCTGAAGTATGATCTGTTATAATTGTATTGAAATATTACATTTCATAGCTGTCTAGTATAGGATTATTTATATACTTTGGAAGGCATCTACATATTTTAGTAGGAATGAGACTGTCATGTTTGGAAGTTTTTTTACATTTAAGATCAGATCTCTAAATGTTCTTTTAAATATCTTAGGAAAGATATGTTTACTCTTGGGAGTGTTTTCAATACAATTTTAAGGTATAAAAAATTCAAAAATAGGATAAGACTGAGAGAGAGGATGAAATGAGCCAACTCTGATTAAATTAAGGAAAATCAAAGTTCTATCTTATCTGAGGTTAAGGAATGATTCTCTAAGCTGGCTCTTCACATTTATGTTTTCTACTTAATGCATTTGATTAGTACAATAAAATATTATATTTTACAGCTTTTGTTCATCTTTCTGGAACATCCAAAAATGAATCTGATCTGCTTAGAGTCACATGGAAGGGATCTCCAATTATCAACTAAAATATGGGTTTTAACAATGATTGTGGGGAGATGATTGTACAAACAGTATTTTTTTTTGGATGACAACTGCTTAATGTGATTTCACATATATTTAATTATATTTGGTGATGCTGTAGTCAAGGACACAGGAATTCTAAATGCATTTCATGTAGACCTCATTATGAAACAAATATTTGTAGTAAAGTGCCATAAATATGAATTATTGTCATTATCACATCCATCACTATCATCATCATCATCATCACATTCTAAGCTTAAAGACTCTCATTGCTCTAGTTTTATTCATAGGGGAAATGATGTATCACATGGTTTTAATAACCTGTCAAATTAATTAAATATTTCCTTATCTTTGATATTTAGCCTCTCCATTCTTGTTTCCCCCTTTCTCCTGGAGAAATTTTAAAAGAAGTACATTAAAAAATTGTGGTTAATTTACAACAATTTATATTAAAGAAAATGTTAAATGGTCATAAAATAGTGACAATGGAAATAAAATGAATCAAAATGGAAATGAACCTGTATTTAAATAATCTCAATTATTCAAAGGAACTAATTATATATAAGCAAATATTTATTTGACAAATTTATTCCAATCCAAGAATATGTATTATGTTTTAAATAGAGCCTGCTCATCAGTATAATTAATTATCTTTGAAAGACAATGCACATAGACAATAAATTGTGCCCACAATTGAAGAAGAGCATTCTGTGTTGCCTTTTAAGGCACACAAGGTTTTTAATGATCTCACATTGATGCTTGAAACAAAGCTTAATTTTTAACACCTGTATGCTTCCAGTGAAATTATGTGGTAATAGATTATGGAAAATCTAAGCCATTCTTCTTAAGCATTGTATTTAATAAATGTTAATATCATACAGGCAGCTGAGTGACACAGTAATAGCATACTGGTCCTTGATGTCAGTAAGAGCTAAGTGTAATTTCTCAGATACTTAATAGCTAAATGTATGATTCCGAATAAGTCACTCTACCAATTTCCTCACCTATAAAATGGAGTTAATAACAGCATCTACTTCCCAGAATTGTTGCTAAGATATTTGAAAAGTACTTTGTGATACTTAAACCATTATAAAATTGCTAACTCTTCTTCTCCTCCTCCTCTTTTTTCCCTCCATTCTGCATCTTGAATCTATCACTTCTTTATGAGGTAGTAGATAACATCCTTAGTCAGAATTCTTAAGTCTTTCAAGGATTTTTGTCCTTCTAGTGTCATTATTGAATAAATTGTTCTGCTCACTGAATTCTGTGGTAATTCATGTAAATCATCTAAGATTACCCCCCCCTCCAATTTTTTTCTTTTCTTAAAGTTCCCAAATATTTAACGTTTTGGATTATTTCACAACAATCAAAAAGTAGTGAGTGGGAATGAATAGACAATAATGTCCTGCTAATGAATTACAAAAAAGTAGTATGAGAGATATCATCTAAAATTTAAGACTGGAAAAGTAAGTCAGCTAGTCATGTAGTAAAAGTAAAAATAATTAACAGAGATACCATGCTCTTATGATTAATGGGAGGACTTCGATGAAGGAAGCTTAAAAACATAGCAAACCCACACAGATTCTTCCATCCTAATGTAATAATTATCTCTAAAGCCATAATTTCCTTTTATCTTCTGCCCCATCCTCCTTGATGTCCCCCTCCCAGCCCCATCCCAGGAATATAGGATTGTAAATCACTTATTGGATTTCCAGACTATAGCATCTGATAATGCCTTCTCATCAAGGATATTTCTGTAATTTCTATTCTTAAAATTTGTTCATGTGCACAGGGCATTTTATGTTTTCAAAGAATTTTTCTAACAATAACATTATGGGGTAGACAGAAAGAAGATTATTATACCAATTTGCATATGAAATCAAAGATTAATTAGCAGGTCAAGGGTCACAATCAGAATCTGGGTCCTTTAATTTGATACTTCCCATGTAAATGTGAACTAAGGTCAGCAGCTCACATTAAAATGTGTATTTGTTCATTCATTCTTCAAATAATTATTGATGATTAACTTTGTGTTTCATCTATAAGAGACATAAGGTGAATAAAATTTGCTTCCTGCCCTCTAGGAAGATGAATGGGAAGATTAGACATGTATACAGATCATTGGAATGAAGGATAGCATAAGTTTCTTAAGAGTGGAAGTAGCGGTGAAAGTTGTAAGCTTGAGATTCAGCTTTTCAGAGGATGTCCAACAATGAGAAATGAAGTAGATATTGCAAAGAAGATTAATTTGTTCTGAGAAAATTAAATTACATATGTATGTCTTGTACAAATGAGGGCAGAGGAGTAAGCTTTTATATGCTAAGGAAGTTGATGGTTTCCATTTTACCAGAGAAGAATGATCTTGGTGTCAAACAGTAGGTCTCATTTCATCTGGTTTCAGAAAATCAGCAATTATTCTTAGAAGTTTGAATTTGTTTTTTCTTGAAAGTCAAGTGCTATTCCATGTGCCCTTTGGTGATTAGCATTGGATACCTTTATTGCAGAAAAAGAAACCCTGTTTTTTGAATAGGTACTCAGGAAGCTCCAGATATTTGCACAAACTTGGCTGTTTGTCAAATGAATTATGTCTATTTTCTCCTTGACCTAGTAATCAGTAAAAGTTGGAGTCTAATGACAATAATATTGCTTCTTTTTCCCTAAAATCAATATTTGTATTTAATTTTATAATTTATTTTATTTTCTTCTGTTTTTTGTAACTGTCATTTCTACCTTTTTTTAGGTTAATTGAAATATAAAAATAACCATAACTAAAAGCCAAAGGAAGCAATATTTCAACTTTTAAATAAGATTTTACTTACATTAGAGACCTTTTTTCAAATCCTGGCAGTTTGGTATATTGTATTAATTTCTGAACTTTCTCAGGAAGAAATTCAAAATATGTTGCATTTTTCAGCCCGGACTAATGACTGAAAAGGAAAAGGCTTAAAAGGACAATCAAAGATAATTACATTTTCCCCTTTAGGATCTGAAAGTTTCCAAAGCAATGTTTAAGAAAAGGGATAAGGAAAAGGACACCATCAAAACATATGAACTGCTCACTATGATAATGATAACTCACAGTACATTTATATTTTTGGATTATATTTCTTAAAATAAAAGAATTGATAGACTTCATATTAGGGAATAGAGTATACCTAACATAGGCTCATGAGAATATGTATTCCTGGGGCAGCTAGATGCATTGTAGAGAGTTCCATCCCTGAAGTCAGGAGGACCTGAGTTCAAATCTGACCTCAGACTCTTAACAGGTTCTATCTATGTGACCTTGTTGAAATCACTTAACCCCAATTGCCTGGCAAAAAAAAAAAAAAAAAAAAAAAAAAAAAAAAAAAAAAAATATATATATATATATATATATATATATATATATATATATATATATATATATATATATATATATATATATTCCTGGTGCTTTGAAAATATTACCAAAAAGTCTTTAAAATAAAAAGAATGGATATGGAGCAAACTGATACCAAACTAGATATCATAGAAGATAGTTACTATTAAGGAAGAAGAGTAATCAAGGTGCTCAAAGGAGCCAATAGTAAAGCTTATGCACTCAAATATCTATTCAAAAAGTTTAGGGCAACAATCAAGAGGATCTAATGGTGCTAATATAATGAGGCAAGTTGAACTTCAGATGACTTTGAGACTTGGTGGAATGAAAGGCATGTTTGGAATATGGTTCTGAATTAATTTACCTGAATCAAAGGAAACAGTAGAAACAAAAGAGAAGAGAGTTCAGGTAACATTGTAAATTTAAGAAATATGTTCATGTGATGAAATTGAGGAACCAGATGGGGGAAGCATGATTCAAAGATTTGGGTTGTGGATTAATGGAGAAAAATAAAAAATGATTTCAGTCATTATATTAGACTATAGAGTTGTTGGTTAGGAAGAGGAAATAGATGAAACATCACAAATCTAGTACAGAGGCATGATGACAATATTAAACAATAAAATGAATGAAATAAAATGAATAAATGCATAGATGGCAAACATTAAATTTATGTATGATGCAAAGCTGGAAGAGATAGTAATGGATACTTACCACATTAGATGAGAGTCAGAATCCAATAAAATCTCCCCAAACTTGAGCATCAAATTGACTCTAATAAGATACAATTTAGCAAAGTTTCATCTAAATTTAATATTTGGATTAAAAAGTCAGCTTCAAAAGTATAGCACTTGTAAAGACATGGAAGATTGGTTAGACATAAATTTGTCAAAAAAATTTTTTTAAGGATTGTAAATATTTGTTGTCTCCAGAAACTGCTGATTGCTCTCTGGGAGATCTGCTGTCTCAACTCAATATCTCAGACAGATTCTTCTTCCTGTAGAGAGCCGCCAAACTCTGACCTAGAGTAGACTCTCTTCTCCCTTGCTCAATGTCGCTTCTTTTATCCTCCCAGAGAATGGGTGTGGAATAACTCAAGGGCTTCTGGGGAAAAATACTTCAACCAATGAACTTGCTCCTCTTAAACATGCAAGCTCCTCCCCAGAAGTTCAGAGGGGTAAAACTTCCCTTAAAGGCCCAAACTAGAGAATTGTTAAATACCGACTTAGCACTTAGTAAGAACCTAATATCTCATTATCTTATTAGCACTTAGTAAGAACCTAACAAAGGACATTTTGCAAATGAGAAGGTTGATGCTTAGAAAGTTGATTTGACCATAGTCACACAGTAAATAACTGGTAGAGTCAAGACTCAATTCCAGATCTTCTAGGTCTAAGGTCTTTCCCTAAACTATATTTCCTGATTTGGGAAAATAGGCTTGATAAAACTTATCCTATTTAAGAAAGTCTTTGTGAAGACAATAGTGAAAAATAACTTTAAAATATCATGTTATAGGAGGCAGAGCCAATGGGAGAGTGAAAGAAGGGATTTGCTATGATCTCCATCAAGTCCCTAGAGTTTTGATTCTAAACAAAATTTTGGGGCATCAGAACTCACAAAAAGACAAAATGAAACAATTTTCCAGCCAAAGACAACTTGTTTTGTCAGCAGCAAAGTTCTGTTGCACCAGTGAGATTGCAGTGCATTTGTGGTACAGGCTATGGCAGCAGTCTGGGCTTTAATAAAACAGGAGTGTGTTTTGGGAGCTGCTGAATCATCATCAGCAGCAGCAGAAGCAGCAATGGTGGTGGCAGCAGCTGCAACTGCAATAGTGGTAGTTATAGTACAACTTCTGGAAGTCTCAGGCCATAGGTAAAGGGGCTAAAAAAACTTATCAGAAGGAGATTATAGAGGTCTCCTCGTTAACACCAACATAGGGGCTCTGTTGCTTTGTTCGTATTAAGATCCAGATTGCAGTGCTAACTCATAGTATGGCCCTCTAGAAGGATCTCTGAAAACAGTTGCATAAAAGCCTCTGAAGCTTGAAACAGTCCACCTTCCCCTAGAAACAGCCTTACTTTAACAAAGGGTCAAAAGGTGAGTAATAGTTTGTAATTAGCAAACAACAGAAAACAGATCCTGACCATAGAAAGTTATTATGGTGACAAGGAAGATCAACATTCAGAAGAAGATAATAAAATCAAAGCTCCTACATTCAAATCCTCCAAGAAAAACTGGTCTCAGGCTAAGCAAGAGCTCAAAAGGGATTTTAAAAATCAAATAAGAGAGGTAGAGAAAAAAAATGGGAAGAGATAGGAGAGAGATGCAAAAGGAAATACAAAATCTAATGAGGAAAAGAATACCTTAAGAGGCAAAATTGGCCAAATAGGAAAGGAGGTACAAAAGTTCGCTGAGGAAAATAATTCCGTAAAAATTGGAATTGAGCAAATGGAAGTTAATGACTTCATGAAAAACCAAGAAACAATCAATCAAACTAAAATAATGGAAAAAATAGAAAACAATGTGAAATATCTCATTGGGAAAACAAATGACCTAA
Source organism: Sminthopsis crassicaudata (assembly GCF_048593235.1). Lineage (NCBI taxonomy): Eukaryota > Metazoa > Chordata > Mammalia > Dasyuromorphia > Dasyuridae > Sminthopsis > Sminthopsis crassicaudata. The sequence continues at coordinate 420,060,263 of NC_133619.1, forward strand.
AAAATAGGTCAAGGAGTGATATTTACAAATTACTTATTTAGCTGAAAACCATGATCAAAAAAAAGGAGCCTAGACATCATCTTTCAAGAAATTATCAAGGAAAACTGTTCTGGTATTCTAGAATCAGAGAGTAAAATAGAAATGGAAAGGATTCACCAATCATTTCCTGAAAGAGATCCCAAAACATTATAGGTAAATTCCAGAGCTCCCACATCAGAGAAAATATTGTAAGCATTCAGAAAGAAAGGATTCAAGTATAGTGGAGCCATAGTCAGTATACAAAGAGGTTTATCAGCTTTTACATTAAAGGATCTGAGGATGTGGAATATGATATTCCAGAGAGAAGAATACAACCAAGAATCACCTACTCAGCAAAATTGAGTATAATATTTCAAGGTAAAAATGGACATTCAATGAGGTGAAGAACTTTCAACAATTCTTGATGAAAAGACCAGGGAAAGTGTAAGGAAGTGTTCAGGAAAAGAAAATCACAAGGGTTTAATATAAGTTAATTTGTTTACATTCTTAGATGGGAGAATGATATTTGTAACTCAGAGTAACTTTCTCATTATTAGGGGAGTTAGTAGGATTACATATAGACAGAAAGCACAGTTTTGAATTGAATATGAAGGGATAGTATATAACAGTAAAATTAAGGGGTGAGAGAGGAATGTACTAGGGGAAAAGAAAGGGAAAAGTAGAATGGTGTAAATTGTCTGCCATAAAAGAGACAAGAAAAAAGTAAGGAAGTGTGGGGAGCCAGCACTGACTGAGGGCAAAGGTCATATTCCTAGGCAAATACCCACCTAGGGTAAAGAAGCCTGTCTCCACACAATTTACACCTGGGGCAAAGGTTATATTTTTACCATCCCTGGGTAAAGAATTCTGTCTCCACACAAGTTACATTCTGGAATAACTCCTGTCACAAGAACTTTCTGTGGATTTATAGCCTTTGTTTCTTGCTCCATTTTACCCTATATAAGTTTATGCTTATCCCTACAATAAACGAGACTTGATCAGAAAGCCTGTCTTGTCTCCATTCTTCGCGTCTCCTGTCTCCCCGTTCCCTATTCTTTTCTTCTAGGACCATGTTTTTGTCCCGCTGGACGGAACAAGGAAGGAGGATGAAGAGAAAGGGAATGTGTAAACCTTTCTATCATCAGAACTGGTTCAAAGAGGAAATAATATACACACTCAATATAAGTGCAGAAATTTGTTTTATCATTCATGAAAGTATCAGACAAGATTAGAAGGGAAGTAATAAACTGGGAAAACATTTTTACAGTCAAAGATTCTGATAAAGGCCTCATTTCCAAAATATATGGAGAATTGACTCTAATTTATAAGAAATCAAGCCACTCTCCAATTAATAAATGGTCAAAAGATATGAACAGACAATTCTCAGATGAAGAAATTGAAACTATTTCCACTCATATGAAAGTGTTCCAAATCACTATGGATCAGAGAAATGCAAATTAAGACAACTCTGAGATAACACTACACATCTGTCAGATTGGCTAGGATGACAGGAACAAACAATGATAAATGTTGGAGGGGCTGTGGGAAAACTGGGAAACTGATGCATTATTGGTAGAGTTGTGAACCAATACAGCCATTCTGGAGAGCAATCTGGAATTATGCCCCAAAAGGCATCAAGCAGTGCTACTGCTGGTCTTATATCCCAAAGAGATCTTAAACAAAGGAAAGAGACCTGTATGTGCAAGAATGTTTGTGGCAGCCCTCTTTGTAGTGGCCAGAAACTGGAAACTGAGTGGGTGCCCATCAATTGGAGAGTGGCTGAATAAATTGTGGAATATGAATATTTTGGAATATTATTGTTCTGTAAGAAATGACCAACAGCATGATTTCAGAAAGGCCTGGAGAGACTTACATGAACTGATACTGAGTGAAATGACCAGGAGATCATTATATACTTCAACAGCAGTACTATATGATGATCAATTCTGATGGACAAGGCCCTCTTCAACAATGAGATGAACCAAATAACTTCCAATAGAGCAGTAATGAACTGAACCAGCTATACCCAGCGAAAGAACTCTGGGAGTTCACTATGAACTACTACATAGAATTCCCAATCCCTCTATTTTTGTCCACCTACTGTTTTGATTTCCTTCTTAGACTAAGTGTACACTGTTTCAAAGTCTGATTCTTTTTGTACAGCAGAATAACTGTTTGGACATGTACACATATTTTGTATTTAACTTTTACTTTAACATATTTAACATGTATTGGTCAACCTGCCATCTGGGAGAAGGAGGGGAAAAGTTGGAGCAAAAGGTTTTGCAATTGTCAATGCTGAAAAATTACCCATGAATAAAATTTTTGTAAAAAATAAATAAATAAATTTAAAAAAAAGAAAGAAAGTAGGAGAGGAAGGGGTAGGAGAAATGGAGAGAGTTATAGAAAGTTGTAGTTAGAAGCCAAAAACTTTTGAGAATGGACAAGGCGAAAGGAAAGAGAGACTAGAATAAATGGGAAGGAAAAAGTAATAATATTTGGAAAAATAATTTTAAAACAAGTTTCCCTCAAGGCCTCATTTCTCAAATGTATAAGGAACTGAGTCAAATTTATATATATAAAATAGAGCCATTCTCCAATTGATAAATCAACAGAAGATATATGTGTCTAAAGGGCTAGAGAATCATGCATATCCATTGACCTAACATCACCACTATTAGGCATGTATCTCAAAAGAGTTTTCAAAATATAAGGAAAAGGATCTATATGTATAAAAATCTGCATAGCATTTCTTTTCTCAGGCCAAAGTATTGAAAATTGAAGGGACTCTCATTAATTGAGGAATAGCTGAATAAATTGTGGTACTTGACTATTGTTCTATAAGAAATGATGAGCAGGATGCTTCTGAAAAACCTGGAAAGTACTCTATGAGCTCAGGCAAAATGAAAAATGTATTATGTACAAAATAATTGCAACATTGTAGGATGATAAGCTATGAATGACTTTGCTATTTTCAGCAATACAATGATCCAAGACTACTTTGAAGGACTTATGGGAAATCCTATCCGTATCTAGAGAATAAATGACTGTGTTTGAAAATAAATTGAAGCATATTTATTTATTTATTTTTACTTTACACTGTTTTTTTAAAAATAATCACAGAAATACTTTCTAACATAAGTATCATAAGTAACTCTCCAACTAAGAGAAATACTTTAAACTTGAAGGTGAAGTCACTGCTACTTGGTATTATCATTTTTCTTTTATTTTTTTCTCAGCACATAAACACCTCTTAGAGTCTATCTTTAACATTGTTGGAAGCAGTATTAATTTTTAGGGCACAGAAAACTGGTACTTCTGTGAAGTAGTGATTATTTCAGTGACTTAAAAGAAACAATGAACTTTCCTAAAATATCTCATTTGCAACTCAAAAGAAAATTATATTTTGGACAGTTCAGACTTCTTTTATTCCTTATTCCTCATATATGTAGTTATACCCACAGAGACAGACAGGAAAACTAGAAATTCTCTGACAATGCCACATGAAACACATACAATTAAGTTCAGCATTGTTGTTGGAGAATTTACACAGATGAAAAGGAATTCAATGATTTATTGATTATACCATATTGCATATATTACATATATTGCTTTTTATCTCTTATAATTAAGCTGTTTTTCCTTTGGAAATTTTCTGAATCTAAAGCATATTAGAGGTTATCTTATCCTGTTTTGAAAATTGGACCAGTTTCTTTTATCTCAGAACTTGTATTCATCACAAGTAAAGTAATTTCATATTTGTATTGCTTATCAGCTTGCTTCAAAACATATCAAGATTTTCATTTAGTTTCAAATGGTAATCACAAATGAGTTGAGATTTACACGTGCAAAGTAAATACTTGCCTTAAGGGATTGAATGACTTCTAAAAGTTTTTAACACATGAGTAGTACTCATTTCCTGGAACTATATTAGACACAGAAATTTCTAAATAAAAATAAATATCCATGTTTGTTCAAATATTACATTATTTAATCATAAGTCTTTTTCATATGATTATAAAATTTGATATCTGGAAAAGAATTCAGTGGCTATCTAGTCAATTCCATATATAAAAGGAATATCCACTGTAATATACTCAACAAATAGATGCCTAGACTCTGCTAGGCAAGAAAGGAATAGAATAAAATACCAAACTCTGTAATTGTATTAAAACAAACAAACAACAACAACAACAACAACTACTACTACTACTACTACTACTACTACTACTACTACTACTACTTACCATCATCACCACCATCACCACTAACACATCAAATACATAAACAGTTGGGCTAAAGATAAAACTATCAAACTCAAATATGTTACTTAGATATGCATGGATAAAAACCAGCATTATTTTTCCTACTTTCTTTGCTAAGAATTCTTTTTCTTCTTCTTTTTTTTTTTAGAAATATAATCTCATTTGATCTTCATAACAATTCTGAGAGTTAGATGCTATTATTATCCCCATTTTACAACTGAGGAAACTGAGGCAGAAAGAGATTAGAGTGACTTTTCCAGAGTTACACAGCTAGTAACTCTCTGAGACTGTAGTTGAATTCAGATTTTACTAACTTCAGGGTCAGTACTATACCCATTATACCACCTAGCAGTCTTAAGAAGAAATATAGCAGAATTCTTCCCTATCAAATCTTGAAAATTCTCCAAAATTAATATTGATTGGAAAATTAAAAAAAAAATTCAGAATTAGTTCAGCATAAGGAAACAGAAAGAGAAGTCTGTGGTCACTGGGAAAAGTATGGCCAATTATACACTGCAGAGAGGCTAGCACATAAGAGGAACTAAAAGAAGATTGAAGAAATAATTTGTGTCTCATCTAGGATTACCATGATGTTCTGCATTTGTGGAATCATATACCTACTGGTATAAGGAACTGAGTCAAATTTATATATAAAAAAGAGCCATTCCCCAATTGATAAATCATCAAAAGATATGATCTGTGCCTAAAGAGCTATAAAATTATGTGTACCCATTAACCTAACATAACCATTGTTATATATGTATCCCAAAAGAGTTTTTTAAAAATAATCAATCTATTTTCACTACCCACTTTTGTATTATACATCCAAGGGAAGACATAAAAAGGGATCTGTACCAAGTAGTGAACAACAGTCTCAGGTTTTAGGTATGCCCTGAGCAAGGCACAAGTTTAGAAGCAAAAATAATCTGTTTGACTTTTACTTTGGGAATAGAACAGGGTTTCAGTTCTAGCCTTCAAACCAATCTAAAGCCTGCAATGTCATAACCATATCAGGGATCTCAGACTAAAAGAGAACCTGCATGTCATTTTCTTTGAACCTGCAGAGTTTTTTAGCTAGCTAATAGTGGTTGAGTCTTAATGAATGACTTGGCAAGAAATAACCCAGAACTTGGATAGTTCACACTAAGAAGGCAGAAAATCAGATTTTATTTTGAATCAGACTACTTTGGAAGAAAATGCCCAGCCTGAGATGTCCTTGAGGTTCTGGAATAATATAGCATTTTATATAATCCAAGAAAGCAGCAGGAGCAGCCAAGAAATTGAAATTTCAGTCCAGACATTCTCTCCAGAAGTTCACCATAACATAAAAAGATGAATTCAGGGAAGTAGTTTGGAAGAATGAACAAACAAAAAAGAATGCCACCAGATATGATGATGATAGGAAAATTTGTGACAGAAACCTAAAGAAAGATAATAACTCCCAAATAGTTACAAGTGAAGAAAAGACTGCTTAGACACAAATCCAACCACAATTCCTGGAAGAGATAAATCCAAAGTTAAAAGGATTTTAAAGTATCTTTATGAAGGAAACGAAAGTTTTATAGTTGCCCAAATAACAGATTCCTTAAAATTAAAATAGTCCAATTAGAGGCTAATGACTCAATGAGAGAAGAAAAAGAAAAGTCAATAGATTATGATGATAATGAAGAAGAAATGGATGAGAAAGAAATAAAGAAAAAGAAGGAAAAATAAAATAAAAACTGGAAACATATCTCATAATAAAAACCTCTCAGTTACAAAATAAGGGAGATAATTTAAGAATCTTGTGATTATCAGAAAACCATAACCAAAATAAATACCATAGACATTTCATTTTTAAAATGTCATTAAAAATGCCAAAAATGTTTTAGAATAAGAGGACAAAGTCAGAATAGAAAAAATTCATTGATCACCACCCAAAAGATACATTGACATGAAAATTCTCAGGAATATTATGGGGGGAAATGCAGAGCTTCTAGGTCATGGAAAAATATTACAAGAAGCCAGAAATATAAAATTCAATTTTTGAAGATCTCTAGTTAAGTTCACATAAGATTCAGTAGCCATCATTTAAAAGAAGTGAAGTTTTGAGATTCTAGCAGGTAAAGAATACATCACTCAGGCCAAAGAGAGTTATTATAATCAAATAAGAAGGGCAGGAAAAAATTCTGTCAAATCTGTGAACAGAAAAAGTTGTTTTTATGGGTATTGATTCATTTCAGTTGTGCCTGAATTCTTGAGCACATTTGAGGTTTTCTTGGCAAAGCTACTAGAGTGATTTGCTGTTTTCTTCTCTAGCTCATTTAGTTTAGTTTTGTTTTGTTTTTAATAGCTTATTTTTCCAAATACATGCAAAGATAATTGACTGTATTCAACTTTGCAAAATCTTATGTTACAAGTTTTGTTCCCTCCCTGCCAAATCAGTCTCAAAGACAACAAGCAGTCCACTATAGGTTAAACACATATATTTTTAAACATATTTCCATATTCATCATGTCCAGCTCATTTTAAAGATATGGTAACTGAGGCAAACATGATTAAGTGACTTGCACAGGTTCTCTAAATTATCTGAGGTCAAATTTGAACTCAGGTCTTCCTCTCTCCAGTCCCATCTCTCTATCCTCTGTAGCATCTACTTGCCCTATGCCTTTTCTCCTTCTAATTTTTTTTTTCATTCTCACTGTAATTTTCAGTTCCTCCATTTCTCTTTATCTATCAGTCCTACTCTAGCCTGGGGTTTTTTCCCTTTATAATCTTAAATGATTACATAGTTATGTTATAAACTATGCAGCCAGATTCTGTGTTAAGCATCTGGTATAAAAATAAAGACAAGAAGAACTCTATTCAGTGTATTCTAGAATCATGAGGGTGGATATAACCTGCTTAGTTTTGGGAGAAAAAGCCAGAGCATACCACACTATATTATTATTTATTAAATTTTATACCATTGCACATATGAATTATAGAAAAATGAGAGAACAGTCTATAATTTTATAATCAATGACATCGTTTGGGTGCCTATGTATGTTGGCATGGAGTTTACCCATCCACCCTGGAACAGGGCCCACTGACATACACATATATTCATTCCATACAGTATATTATCTAATTTCGCACAATAAACTAAGTAACAGACACTCAGGGACTTGCCTCTGGTCTTGCCTAATCTACTGAATTCCAGCATCAGGAGAGCATCCCTCTGCTGTCCTATAGCTAGTGCAGTAATCAATCATTGTGAGTAACTGCAAACCTTTTCCCACTCCAGCAGAGGGCTGCTAACTCTTCATTATCTGTCAGAGGAAATATAACTGCCTTCAAGTAATTGAAGGGTTGCAATGGAAAAAGAATTAGATTAATTTTCTTTAGACCCTAAGGAAAGAATTAGGAACAGTGGGTAGGAATTGGAGAGAAGCATATTTGGGATAATTGTAACAGAAGAAAAAGAAAAAAGAAAACTCAAAAACTGTCCCATCAATTCAAACTGTTCAAAAGTGAAGTGAGCAGCTTTGGGATTTAATGGGATTTAACTTCAATCTTTATGTTAAAGCTAAATAACCACACCTAGGGATTTTTATTCATGTAAAGATTGGATTCAATAAAATTGGAGATAACTTTCAACTGAGAGATTCTATGCCTCTGTGCTCCAGTGTGTTAGGATGTTACCATCTGGTCCAACTGGAGTACACATTCCTTTCTTGAAAAGAAGAACTCTTACTTCAAACATATCTAAGAAAAAAAAATGTTTAAATTACATTGCCATTAAAAATCATTAGAATTTCTTATGAGATCAGGGTTTGAATCTGATTTTAATACCTACTCACTTTATGTTTAGGAAGAAATTAGTCTTCTGCTCTGAGTGTGCAGAATGTTTTAAATCATCAGGGGGTAAATTAAGAATTTGCAAAATTCTCTGCTCTTAACAGAATTAAAACTTCTAGCTGATATTGGGATCTTAGCTCCTATCACACTGCTTTGTATCATGTTTTTATTTTGCATTGGGAAAATAACATCACCTACCATTTCATCTAGAGGGAGAGGCTGCTTGACACTCCCATCACAATAGTATTCAGTGCATGCCTCGTTTTATCTCTTATATTTTCCAAGTTTTTTGTCCTTCACATTCCTGAATTTCAGAGGATCACAGAAGGTCAATGGATCATAGAAACAGAAAGAACTGCTGAGTTCATCTAGTTCAACTCTTCTTTCTACAAATGAAGAAAGCAGACTCAAGTTATTTTGAATTTGTTTGGACTTGGGTTTGGTCAAGTCCAAACAAGTAGCTAGTTTCAGAGACTTAAGAACCCAGGTCCTGAACCAATGCTTTCTACTGAATATGGAGATATATATCTCCTTTACTCCCCCTTTTCCTTCTTCCCTTTATCTTCTTCCTCTTTCACTTCCTCCTCCTACTTCACCTTCCTCTCCTCCCTCTGTAATTTTTACCAGAGAATAGGAATAGATCTGGACTTAGGTTCAATATTTTCTTCATGGTACCTTTGACACATCTAATTCTATTTTGAGAGAGAGAGAGAGAGAGAGAGAGAGAGAGAGAGAGAGAAATTCATCTTACATACAAGCTTAAGATTTTCAAAACACTTTGAAAATATTTTCTCATGTGACTAATGTGAACTTAGATCTTTCTGACTCTATGTCCAGCACTCAATCCACTAGTATACCTATCTGCTATTTATTTGTCCATTAGATCTGTTTCTTAAGACATTTGATACTTTCTTCCCCATAAGTTATTAATGAAATCAAATTTTTATTTTATAGATAATTATTCTACTTGATTGTTCTTTAAGAGAAAGATTAAAACAATTAATTCCACATTCCTTGTCTGTAATGTCTTTATTACTTACTATTCAATTAATATCCTTAGACCCATGATTGAAACTATTATTCACACCAACTTTATAATAATATCTTTGACTACAGGATATTCCATTTGTCTTGATCAGTGTGAGATTAGATTAAACAACCACTTCCCAACTCCTACTTTTAAATTATTAGTTGAAAAAAAAAAAAAAACATTTGTAAAAGGTTTGTAGTAATGACTAAATTAGTGTACGAAATGAAATTTCACATAATCTTTTTACCTCGTCTCTTCATCTCCTTTTTCCCTACACAAGAGAGACCTGCCCTCATGGTCTTTTTTGAAATTTTTTGGATCAAAACTGACTTTGTGAAAAGCTAAGATGACACCCTCACCCTTTTTAGCATTATTTGCATTTTAATGGGGGTCAAATCTTTACCCCCAGGACATAGTTTGGATCAATGGCTGGAGGTTAGAGAATTAGATCTGGGCAAATAGATAAGGAAATATTAAGAATTCAGGTTATGCTAGATGATCTCTGAGTTTCTTTCCAACTCATTTTTTTTGAATTCTTTATTAAAGAGGATGTAAATGTAAATTGTTCCATTTCTGAAATTTGACAATATTTTTCTTTTTTTAAAATTATAATTCTGATTTTATGAAAGTATAACAACAATATAACTGTTTTGTTTTATAGAATTTGTTGATTGTTCACGTGTCCAAATTTTAGAAGCAAACAGGATCAAGTGACTTGTTCATAATAACACAGCTATCAATATCTGAGGCCAGATTTGAATTTAGGATGATGGATCTTCCTGGCACTCTATGCTATATGCTATGGTGCCACCAAGGTGCCCCTTTTATTATACCTTTTTATTGACAGAACATATATGCATGAGTAATTTTTCAACATTGAGCCTTTCAATCACTTCTGCTCCAACTTTTCCCTTCCTTCCCTCTACCTCCTCCCCTAGATGGCAGGCAGTCCCATACATATTAAACATGTTAAATATATCTAAAATACAATATACGTGTACATATTTATACAGTTTTCTTGTTGTACAAGAAAAATAGGATTTGGAAAGGTAAAAATAACCTGGGATGAAAAACAAAAATGCAAGCAGTCCATACTCATTTCCAAGTGTTTTTTTTTTTTTTTTTTTTTTTTTTTTTTTTTGCTGGTTCTGTTCATCACTGATCAATTGGATCTGAATTGGATCCTCTCATTACTGAAAATAGCCACTTCCATCAGAACTGATTCTCATGTAGTGTTGTTGTTGAAGTGTATAATTATCTCCTGGTTCTGCTCATTTTACTTAGAGTCAGTTCATGTAAGTCTCTCCAAGCCTCTCTGTATTCATCCTGCTGGTCATTTCTTACAGAACAATAATATTCCACAACATTCATACACCATAATTTACTCAGCTGTTCTCCAATTGATGGATATCCATTTGGTTTCCAGTTTCTAGCCACTATGAAAAGGGCTGCCACAAACATTTTTGCACATACAGGTACCTTTCCCTTCTTTAATATCTCTTTGGGATATAAGTCCAGTAGTAACACTGCTGGATCAAATGGTATGCATAATTTGATAACTTTTTAAGCATAGTTCCAAATTGTTCTTCAAAATGGTTGGATCTGTTCACAATTCCACCAATTGCATCAGTGTCTCACTTTTCCCACAATACTCATCATTGTATTTTCCTGTCATTTTAGCTCATCTGACAGGTATATAGTGGTATCTCAGAGTTGTCTTAATTTGCATTTCTCTGATCAATAATGATTTGGAACACTCATATGAGTAGAAGTAGTTTCAGTTTCATCAATTGAAAATTGTCTGTTCATATCCTTTGACCATTCATCAATTGAAGGAGAATAGCTTGATTTCTTATAAATTAGAGTCAATTCTCTATATATTTTGGAAATGAGGCCTTCATCAGAACCTTTACCTGTAAAAATATTTTCCCCGTTTATTGCTTCCTTTCTAATCTTGCCTGCATTAGTTTTGTTTGTATAAAAACTTTTTAACTTGATATAATCAAAATTTTCTATTTTGTGATCAATAATGATCTCTATTTCTTCTTTGGTCACAAATTCCTTTCTCCTCCTATGTTCTCCTAATTTGTTTATAATCTCATTCTTTATTCCTAAATCATGAACCCATTTTGCTCTTATCTTGGTGTACAGTGTTAAGTGTGGGTCCATGCCTAGTTTCTGCCATACTAGTTTTCAATTTTCCCAGCAGTTTTTGTCAAATAGTGAATTCTTATCATAAAAGTTGGGGTCTTTGGGTTTGTGAAATACTAGATTGCTATAGTTATTGACCATTTTGTTCTGTGAACATAACCTATTTCAGTGATTAACTGGTCTATTTCTTAGCCAATTAGGTGCCCTTATTTTATAGAATATTACAGTGGATATTTACTGAGGAACCTCAGTTCTATGTTTTAGTTCTTCAGATACCCTCACAGACTGCATTTTCTCTTAGCTGCTTTGTGGGAAATGGTGGTACTAACATCATAGGAATATCCTGAGAATCAAATAAAACAAGATAAGTGCATGAAAACTATGAGAATATAGCATTATATGATGCTATATGGAACCTCAAGTTGATGGATAGATTCACAACAAGACTAGCAATTTGAGGTGAGGACTTGATAGTGTTTTGAGAGAGGATCAATTCTTTATTTCATTTTCCTGTAAAGAAAGGATACATAGTGCAAAAGCACAAGATATGGAAAATAGAAAACTTCGATCTGAATCCTGGCTCTGACACATTATAGCTGCATGACCACCTGCAAATTATTTACCAGCTCTGAAAAAAAATATGCATTCTTCCTTATCTGTAAAATGGGGACAAAAACTCTTGGTAACCCTGAAGTACAATATGTAAGCCTGAGTCTGTATCATCACCATCATTTTTCTTATTATTCTCTCAAATTAAAGGTATTCATTAAGTCTTTTTCTCTAACATTGATAGTAAGATTTAAGCTATGAGAATTTGTGTGTATTAAGGGCTTCCAACTTGTTGGATCTTGTAATATGGAATGATTTGAGACAATGAGTTCTGACTTGTATTTCTCTATATGAACTGGGAGGTGGGCTTCATGCATAGGATCCTATTTTGCAATAGGAAGCAGTGTAATTTGGTCCAATAAGCACCAGCTTTTAGATAGAGTACCTCAATTATGGTCCCAAATTTGCCCTTAACTCATTCTGTAAACCTAGAAAAATCACTTAATTTTTTTCACTTAAATCATTCTGTTCCTTTTTCTCTGATCTATAAAATTAGGGGATTTGAGTAGATGATCTCTGCATTTTCTCCTTGGTTTACCAACCTATAGTTTTGTTTTTGTATATGGCCAACATTTATTTGGGCAGCTAAGTGGCAAGGTAGAGAGAGCTCCAAGTCTTGAGTCAGGAAGATCTAGTTCAAATCCAGCCTTTGACATTAACCAGTTATGTGACTTTGGACAAATGATTTAATTCTGTTTGCCTTGGTTTCCCTATATGTAAAATGAGCTGGAGAAGGAAATGGAAAATCATCCCAATATCGTTGTCAAGAAAACCCCAAATGGCATCAGAATCAAGTGCAGTTGAAATGACTAAGCAACTATAACAATACTTTGCATATTTATTGTGAAGATTTTCATTATTTTGAGAAGGGATGCATTACTTTCACTAGTCCACCAAAAGGGTCCATGACATAAAATAAGATTAAGAACTTCTTTACTATATTCTATGATGTTCGATCACTTAAGGAATTTGACATTAGTTTTTTTTTTTCTCTCAAATTAACATGTAAATAACATAATTTAAATATTTGATTTTCCAAAGCATTTGTGATTGCATTTATGTGGGGACCTCATCAATTATAAAATATCATGACCACTACTTGCCTTAGGATATAGTCTCATAATTTATACTGACCCTCAAAAGCATTATCTAGTGGCCAAACTTTCAGTGATAAATCTGTCTGAACTTAATTTAGTAGGCTTGATATCAAAATCCACGCTCTGACGTATAGTCGAAACCTATGGGTTCTAGAACCTGTCAAAGCTTTTGTGCTGCTGGTATAAAGCATAACACACTTTCCAGGTTCACCTTATTGCCTTGAGGCACTGCAGTAAATATTATTGGGCTTTAATTTTTACTCATATTAGTTCATATCGAAAAAAAAGATCAGACTAATACTTATACCCTGTAAGAATTTAAGTAATTTGTTAATAGTATTTGTCTTTTGTCTTAGTTTTCCTCTTGTTCACAGAACTTTAGATTAATGCATATATCTTCAAACAATCTAGAACTCTAGAATTGATATGTGTGTATGTTTGTGACTGTGCTTGTGTGCACACTACAGTAAAGTTTGTGTTCCCAATGAAAGAAAAGAAAAATTCTGAGAAGTCATTTCAGATGCTGATTATCAGCAGCTTAAGTAGAAACTTTCACAACCAGTTGTTGTTTTGACAATCTATCCTAAGTAGAACTGTTATGTATTATGGTTTCATTATTCTAAAATAAAATAGAAGTTTAAAAAAATACCAAACAACAACAGCAGCAGTAAAGGCAACAACAACAACAACAAACCGTTTTGTTTTTGTTAAGGCTGGACTTTGTAGTAGCCCACAAAATTAGTGCAGGAAAATACAAAATTGATTGTTTAATGAGTTCTATTGAAGAAATCTACTTAAAAAAACAATATATTAGTAAATATTAAAGATCATAGTAGAGCTGTGCTATTCTATTCTTCATAATTTTGAAAACACATGATTATATCTTCCTTTGCCAATAGATTGTGGGACAAAGTAGATTTTGGATGTCAAATGTCACATATGTTGTTAAATGCTTTGTTGATTATTTTTGCTTAACTGTTTTACTTCATAAACAATGGAGACTTCTAATGATAGAATAGTGATAGTTTTATTAAGAAGTTCCATGCCATTAAAAAATAAAGCAATGTCAATATTTTCTTCAAGAAAATTAATTTTGTACTGTGCCATTTGATTTTATTTCCCTCTCCTCTTCCATTCATCATACCATCCTTTATAATAAAAGGTGGAAAAATTTTAGTTTTCAACAAAACTCAATATTGGATCAAGTGAGTCTGACAATAAAAGGTAAATTTCCATACCTATATTCTCTCATCCTTGGGAATTCCAAAGACAAGCAAGTGTAATATTTTTAATCCTTTCTTTGGAATTGAGACTTGGCCATTATATTTTAGCAGTATTCAAATTCATTTTATGTTGTTATTCATTTCATCTTCATTGTTGTGATCATTGAGTCTATGATTTACTCCTGTCTGCTTACTTCATTCTGCAGCAACTCTTTGAAGTTTCCCAGCATTAAGATTCACTAGTTCTTCTGGTTCAGTAATATTCCTATGCATCAATAATTTTAAATGAGTTTAAAAAAAACTTTGCTTAACTCTAGTTGTTTAGAAAATATTAAAAGTATTTGAAGGGGGATGCTGTCTTAATCTATTTAAGTAAAATTTATAACTAGAACTTCAAAGAGCAAAGAGCTCTAGAAATTAGATACATTTAAATGTTCTCCTTTTTGTAAGAGAGGACTTAAGAAACTTAAGAAGAATGCTATAACCTTCCCAGGCTGCCCCTAACTGAAGGAAAATCATTAGAGAGAAACAAGAACAATGTTACATTTCTTCCTCAACTTTGATTTAGAGGAGCTATAAAGAGAAGTGAAAATTTGTCAGGGAAAGGAATACATTGTAAAAACTGATTATGCTTCTAATGCTACTGGAGTTCTTTCTAAGAATAGGAAGTGAGTTTAGAGAACTTCCAGGTGAGGAAACTCCCTTTAATAATACAGATTGGCATCCTCAATACAAATGGGCAGTTTTAGAGATTTGCCTAGAGTACTGAGAAGTTAAGTGTTTTGTCCAGAAGAATTATGTCTGTCAGAGGCAGAAACATATCCCAAGTTAACCTGGCCCTGAGGGTAATTCTCAATGTATTCCTGTTTTCCTTAAATTTATTTGACCTGTAACCTTACCCTACACCTCCCCCACTCTTATCCCCTATCTTTTTCTCGGACTTTGTCTCTCTGTGTCTTTTTTTGTATCTCTGTCTCTGTCTCTCTGTCTGTCTCTTTCTCTCTGTCTCTGGCTATCTTTCTGTAGCTCTTTGTTTCTTTCTGTGTGTCTGTGTGTATCTTTCTATCTCTTTCCCTCTCTGTCTTTGTCTCTATTTCTGTTTTTGTCTCTATGTCTCTAATTCTCTCTGTGTGTTTCTCTGTCTCTTTCACACAAAACAATGCTTTTTATCTTCTACCTCTTTTTAAAAAATACAATCAATTCCAGGGCCTATTTAATCAGGGACTGATTTTCCTTCACTTTGAGACTACAGTGATAAACTTATCAGTTTGTTGAGAAAACACTGGAAGAAGAAATGGTCATGGACATAATCAAGACTCTTTCTCTCTCTTTCCCCCTCTCAATACTTTGATGAAAACTCTGAACCAAGAACCAAAGAAACAAACTGAGAACCAAGAAACTGATTATTTTGAGCACACATGCACTACCTCTGTACTGTACTTGTAATTATGTAAAAGCCTCCATGGTATTAATAATGCAATTGTTTAGCATGTAGATCTAGGAGTGACTTCTTGATTAATTCAAGGATCACCATTTGACATCTCTACTTTCTTGGATTTTTTTAAGGTGTCAGAATTGAGTACCAAAAGTACCACTGTCTTCCTTATCTTGACACTATACCCACTCCTATCTAAGATGATAGTGACTGGGTTGGATCCAGAAACACTTTCCCTGCTCACATGCATAGCTTCTGCTATTTGTTGTGGGCAGTATCCACAATTGATTCTAATATTTAGTGAGGAAATAGAATGTGCTAGATACTGTTTGAAACAAGCAGAGTCAAAGGCTCCAGTTACATAAAAAACAAAACAAAACAAAACATAACAAAACAAAACAAAATAAAAAACAACAGTTCAAGTTAGTTTAAAAAACAACTTTATTTATTTATTGTAAACATATGGAAAAGAAGAAAAAAATTGCTAGGTAAACAGCAGAACAAAAAAGAAGATTCAAAATATAAAGTAATACATTTTCATTTCAAGAAAGCCTATATAATAAATACTACACATTGTGTTCAGAGTTATCCATCTTTTCTCTTCTTCCCTGTTAGTTTTCTTTTGTTTTCTGCTATGTACTTTTCATTTTATTTTCCTCTCTTCTATTCCACCCCTGAAGAAGGCTACAATTAATATACACACGTGTGTATGTATGTATGTATATATATATATACATATATATATATATACATACATATATATGTATATATATATATGTTTATGTCTATGTATACATACATTTAGATAAATATATGGACAGATAGATATATAAATGTACACATACATACAAACATTCATAATCACATACACAGATATAAATTTATATACATATTCACATATATATGATTGAATATTTATAGTTATAATTCCAAGTCTCTCCATATTTTTAACTCCAAATTATCATTTCCTAGACCTCAGTAATATCCCAACCATATATAGTCTAATTATTTTAAGTAATTTAAAACAATATTGATTAATATGGCTGACATATACTGTAGTTCCCCTATTTTTCTTTTTTGTTTAAATTTATTTTACTTTAGATTTTGTCTGAAATGGTTACTATCCCTGCTTTTTTTTAAATAGTAATTTCCAAGTGTATCTCTTATTATTTATCCCTCCTTACTCCTCTATTATACTTCTATGCTATATCTCACCTTTCCTCCTATTACTTAATCCCTGCCCCAATCCACTGCCATCCCTCATATGCCTCCCTTATGCTCTTTAACCTACCCAACTCTCCAAGGATTTCAACCTTATTTTTTCTGCCTTATCTATCCCATTTTATTCAATTCCAATTAATCTAGTCAACTTATCCCATTCCTGTCAATCTATATATGCTTCTATATCTCCCCTTATCCTATTCCCTTACCTCCTATTTTTTCATACATTTCAAAGACTTTTTCAATTCTAAATTTTATGTTTGTTCTCTCTTTAACCCAGATCTGATGTGACTAAGATTCCCAAGAAAAATCCCTCTTTCATCTACTCCCACTTCCCTGTCTCCTTATTTTTTTTATTTATTTTTGAATTTAGAAGAATGTTGTATGCTTCTGGAGATATATCCATATCTCTAATTATGTATCTATCTATCTATCTATAGATATAAATCTATGCCTGTATTTATACATATATACATAGCTTACATGGTTTTGCTTTTTAGAATCTTCAGCTCTACCTGAGTTTTTCTTTCAAGTTACACACTTTTTTATTGTGTTCACATCTTTTTTGCAACAAAATCCTAAAATTATGGCAATTCATTGAATATCATTTTTTTTCTTCATTGAGGACTATGCTCATCATATTGGGGATATTTTCAGCCACAACCCCCATCTTTTTTCTCTTTTATTTATATAGTGTTCCAAGACCTATGATCTTTTATGGTGACTGCTGCTATGTCTTGTGAGATTCTTATTGTTTCTCCATTGTATTTGAATTAGTTTTGCCTCTTGCACTAAAGCTTCAGGAAATTCTTCTCTGATTATTGTATCAAGATTCTTTTTTTAAATAGCTTTCAGGTAGTCTAATAATTCTCATATTTTTTATTCTTGATCTGTTTTCTAGATCAGTTGTGTTTGTTTTTTTCTTATGAGATGTCTTACATTCTTTTCTATTTTTAAGTTATTTATATTTTGTTTTATTATTTCTTGGTCTCTTGTAATTTAAGATTCTGAATCTTCTTTTCTAGTTGGATGACTTTCTTTTAAAAAACATTTTTCTCAGTTTTTTCATTTTTTAAAAGTCTTTTTTGAGTTCTATGAATTGTTGTTTTGGAAAGTGACATTTAAGGTTTCTTTTGGGGGTAGAAGAGGCTTTTTTTTTTCTTTATCAATTTGCAGGAGTTTCATCATGTAATCCCTCTAATCCTGGAGTGTGGGTGTGGTTTATCCTTGTGGCCTGAAACTGAAACCAAGAACACTATTCTCCTGTAAATTCCTGCTGCCAGAAAAGTCTCTACCCCACTGTTTTTTCACTCATAGAGCACATGCTAGTTTTTTTCTTAACCAGAGCCATGTCTGGACAGCACATTGGGTCTAAAGGTTCCCTCAATATTTCCCAACTCAGCCCTCAGACTCCCCAGCCTCTCTGGAAGGCAAAAATTTATTTGGCTGGAGCTGAGGTTGCCTCCCTATATGACTAGAACCAGGGCCTACCCTTTGCTATTTCAACAGAACTATTTGAGAGATGTTTATACTTCTTTCTAAAGATCTTCTGTAATTGTCTAGGGAAAACCACTATTCTGCCCCAACTCTTGTTTTTTTATGTCTAGACATTTAATTTTGAAGCACTATTTCATCTTGTTTATGGGGGAATTTGGGGGAATTTTCTAGAATTTCCCTACTCTGCCATCTTCTCAGAATCCTCTTCTTAAACCTAATGCTCGATGCATTGGAAAATCTCACTTGAGTTTTGGCCACAACCAACTCCCATTCAGGAGTTTCTACCATGGAGACAAAGCTAGTAAATATTTTAAAGGAAAAAAACCACACACATAAATGTCACTTGGTATCAGCTATTGACTAACCACAAGCACCATTAGCCATTAGGAAGAAGCTAGAGTGAGTTATCTATTCTTATTTCATCAGTAGCCAAGTTATTATAAATGAAAAAAAAAGTCTCATGTTATGAGCAGTCAAGCATCAATGGAAGAGTTACTATCCTGATCCAGTTGAATTTTGGCATTTTAAAGAATTTGCTTTATAGAATTCTACAAGACAGTGAACATTCCCAGAAATTTGGCTAATAGTTCTTCTACCTCAGCTAAATAACAGTGTCAGTATCTATAAGTTATCATGTAACATTAAGCAAGATAATGACAGCTATCCCTCTGAGGATATTTCAAAATCACAATGAGTAAGAAGCAATTTGTTGAGGATCTTTCCTTGTCAGTTGCCAAAGCATTAGCATTCCATCTGCTAGTAGAATCAGGATTAGCATATCCTTGGTGAAGTTGTTAATGGCAACTTTTTAGAACTAAATAAATGCTTTGTAGAGTATTTCAGAAAAAGATGCTGTGGATTACATTAACCTTCCCTTTACAGATATCTGTTGATTTTCTTTAAAGGCACCTATTAAATGTAAAATAGCCCTGATAGAAACTGGAACAATTTTTCCACTTGAACAACTGAGAGCAATGCCATATTGTATGTCTGTCATTCTCAGTTTTGCTAAATATAAGTGAAACTGGTTAGAAAGAAGTAGTTTTTCTTATGAAGACTGCCTCTTAACTGAGCAATTCACAGAAGAGAGCTGTGGCCTGTATGTACCTGTCTGCTTACATGCTTACTCAGTAGATTAGCTTTCATCCATTTCCCTTCCCAGTGCTGATTCATTAGAGGCTTTTTCTGAAAGGTCTTTGTGTTGCTAGCTAGGGGAAACAGTTTCATATGTTAATCCTTTATAAAAATACCTTTTTTTCCATCCCTGCAAATGCTTTCTATCTGAACGCATCTGAAATTCCGCCAAGTCCTTGTCTCACTGATTAGAAGCTTGGTAAAAGCGTCCAAAGCTCGCTACTTTTGAATTCCATTGCTCTGTGCTCTACTTCCATCCAAGAAGAAATAACAGTGCTGACAGGGAATCCTGGTTCTCCAAGTGTCTCTAGTATTTGAGCTGATGAATAAGTAAACTAGCTTTTGGAGGTTTTCATTGCTGTGATTTACTTATGTAAATATAGCCCAAAATGTTTTCTTATTTTGTTGATTTGATATGGGTTTTCAGACACAATTCAAATATCCAGAAAACTATAGGTAATCTGTTTAATTTAAAGGGAAAAAGAAGTGACACACTCTCTCAGTTGTAACAATTCTGTTCCCACCTCTTTCTATTTGTTTTGTTTCCTTCTATTCCAGTAGTTTGCCAAAGATAAACATCTTCCTAAAATAAATATTTCTAAGTTCATCTTCCAATTTCCTTAAAATCATGACTAGAATTTTATACTTATTTTAAGAATAGAATTATATTATTTTTAAAAAAAGAGAGGATATAGAGATCATTTTGTTCAACCACTCTTGTTCTCCACTCTGTGTCTATTGCTTTCTTTGGTTTCATCTCCACTGATCAAGATACCCTTATGCCCACATCCTCTGATACCCTCTTCCTCCATATCTTTCAGCCAATTACACATCAAGACAAATTTAAGCATTCATTTTTACAAGATTTTGAGTTCCAAATTTTTCTTCCTCCTTCCCCTCCCATCTTCCTAAAATGTTAGGCACTTTGATATAGATTATGCATGTGTTATAATGTAAAGTATCTTTTCATATTAGTCATAGTTGTGAATGTTGAAACAAATAAAAAGAAAAAAAAACTATGAGAAAGAATAAAGTAAGTGGAAATATTATGTTTTGATCTGCATTCAGAGTGCATCAGTTCTTTATCTGGATGTGGATGGCATTTTCCTTTGTAAGTGCTCTGTACTTATGTTCTATCATAGTGTTTCTGAGAAGAGCCACGTCATTCATAGTGGATCATCACATAATAATGCTGATACTGCATATAATATTTCCCTAGTTTTGGTCATTTCATTTGCATCACACAATTCTTTTCAGGTTTTTTTGAAATATGCATGTTGGTAATTTTTTATTACATAATAGTATTCTTTTATATTCATATTATATAGCTTGTTCATTCCCAAATTGATGACATTTCCTCAGTTTCTGGTATTTTACCACCACAAAAAGGGTTGCTACAGATATTTTTCCACATATAAGTTCCTTCTCCTTCTCTTTGAGATATAATAGTGGTATTCACTAGTAGTGGTGTTGCTAGATCAAAAGGTAATTCACAGCATGGTTACTTATTTGGGCAACTCAAAAATGGTTGGATCAATTCACAAGTCTTCCAACAATGTATTAGGGTCCCAATTTTTCCATATCTTCTCCAAACTTGTCATTTTATTTATTTTTGGTCATATTAGTCAATCTGATAAACGTGAAATGGTATCTCAGAGATTTTTTTTCAATTTGAAATTCTCAAATTAAAATGATTTAGAAGACTTATAGATAGTTTGGATTTCTCCATCTCCATTTCATATCATTTGATCATTTATTAATTGGGGAATGACTTGTATTTTTATGAATTTGACTCAGTTCTCTATATAGCTGTGAAATGAGGCTTTTATCAGAGACAGTATAAAAACTGTTCCCCAGCTTTCTTCTTTCTTTTTTCCTTGCAATGATTTTGTTTGTACAAAAACTTCTAAATTTTATATAACCAAAATTTTCTATTTTACATTTCATAATGCTCTCTATCTCTTGTTTGGTCATGAAGCTATAATTCACTTAACTCCCTCAAAAATTTCTATGCTACACCTTGGTACATATATATTTAAGTATTGCTATTACTTCTTTGCTATGATACTGTTTAATAAGATAGCCTTATCTCTTTTAATTGCAGATATTTTTTATTTTGTTTTGTCTGAGATAAGGATTGCTGGCCCTGTTTATTTTTGTTTGTTTGTTTGTTTGATTTTTTACTACAAGTGACACATCTTGCTCACCTTTACTCTGTATGTGTCTCTAGGCTTAAAAGATTTTTTTTGCAAACAATATATTGTAGAATTCAGATTTTTGAACCACTCTCCTATTGGCTTTCATTTTATGGGAGAGTTCATTCCATTCACATTCACAGTTATGATTACTAACTGTTTATTTCTTTGCATCCTGTATTTTCTCCTGTTTCTTCTCTCTCTCCTTTCACCTTTTCCTTCCTTGGCAATGTTTTGCTTCTTTCTACTTCCTTCCCTGGTCTGCTCTTTCTTTCTTTCTTCTGTCAGTCCCTTCTTCTACCCCCTTTATTTAATCTCTTCTATATTCAATTGATGGCATATATTATTCCTTTTTTGACCCAAAATTGATGAGAGTAAGAGGCAAGTGATACCCATTGCCTATTCTTCCATCTTTTCCTTAATAGTTTTTTTTTTTGTTTTGTTTTGTTTTATTTTGTTTTCCATTTGAAATAATTTACCCCATTCTACCTCTCCCTTCCTTCTGTACCGAGTATATTCCTCTTTCTCATCCCTTAGGTATTTTTTTAAAATGTAATTCTCTCAAATTCACCTTATGCTAATGGCTCCTGTCTATGTTTATTCCTTCTAACTACTATTAGTGTTACAATTTTTAAGAATTACAATTATCCCCCCAACCAAAAATTAAACTTGAAATACAAAAATTAAAAGGAGAAAGAAGTAAGTAGTCTAAATAATCCCATCTCAGAAAAAGAAATAGACCAAGCTATTAACCAGCTTCCTAAGAAAAAGTCCCCAGGACCAGATGGATTTACAGGTGAATTCTACCAAACATTTAAAGAACAACTAACTCCAATGCTATGTAAACTATTTGAAAAAATAGGGATTGAAGGAGTCCTACCAAATTCCTTCTATGACACAGACATGGTACTGATACCTAAACCAGGTAGATCGAAAACTGAGAAAGAAAACTACAGACCAATTTCCTTAATGAATATTGATGCAAAAATCTTAAATAAGATATTAGCAAATAGACTTCAGAAAATCATCCCCAGGATAATACACTATGACCAAGTGGGATTTATACCAGGAATGCAGGGCTGGTTTAATATTAGGAAAACTATTAGTATAATTGACCATATTAATAATCAAATTAATAAAAACCATATGATCATCTCAATAGATGCAGAAAAGGCATTTGATAAAATCCAACATCCATTCCTACTAAAAACGCTTGAGAGTATAGGAATAAATGGACTATTCCTTAAAATAATAAGGAGCATATATTTAAAACCTTCAGTAAACATCATATGTAATGGTGATAAACTAGAACCTTTCCCTGTAAGATCAGGAGTGAAACAAGGTTGCCCACTATCACCACTACTATTCAATATAGTACTAGAAACTCTAGCCTTGGCAATAAGAGCCGAGAAAGAGATCCAAGGAATTAGAGTAGGAAATGAAGAAATCAAATTGTCACTTTTTGCAGATGACATGATGGTATACTTAGAGAACCCCAAAGACTCTGCTAAAAAGCTATTAAAAATAATCCAGAATTTTAGCAAAGTCGCAGGATACAAAATAAATCCACATAAATCCTCAGGATTTTTATACATTACCAACACAATCCAACAGCAAGAGATACAAAGAGAAATTCCATTCAAAATAACAGTCGATAGTATCAAATATTTGGGAATATATCTACCAAAGGAGAGTCAGGAATTATATGAACAAAATTACAAAACACTTGCCACAAAAATAAAGTCAGATTTAAATAATTGGAAAGACATTCAATGTTCTTGGATAGGCCGAGCGAATATAATAAAGATGACAATACTCCCCAAACTAATCTATTTATTTAGTGCTATACCAATCAGACTCCCAAGAAACTATTTTAATGACCTAGAAAAAATAACAACAAAATTCATATGGAAGAATAAAAGGTCGAGAATTGCAAGGGAACTAATGAAAAAAAAGTCAGAGGAAGGTGGTCTAAGTGTACCTGATTTAAAGCTATATTATAAAGCAACAGTCACCAAAACCATTTGGTATTGGCTAAGAAATAGACTAGTTGATCAGTGGCATAGGTTAGGTTCACAGGGCAAGATAGTGAATAAAAATAGCAATCTAATCTTTGACAAACCCAAAGATCCCAAATTTTGGGATAAGAATTCATTATTTGACAAAAACTGCTGGGAAAACTGGAAATTAGTATGGCAGAAACTAGGTATGGACCCACATTTAACACCACATACTAAGATTAGATCAAAATGGGTCCAAGATTTAGGCATAAAGAACGAAATCATAAATAAATTGGAGGAACATGGGATGGTTTACCTCTCAGACTTGTGGAGAAGGAAGGAGTTTGTGTCCAAGGGAGAACTAGAGACCATTATTGATCACAAAATAGAACATTTTGATTACACCAAATTAAAAAGTTTCTGCACAAACAAAACTAATGCAAACAAGATTAGAAGGGAAGTAACAAATTGGGAAAAAAATTTTTACAGTTAAAGGTTCTGATAAAGGCCTCATCTCCAAAATATACAGAGAATTGACTTTAATTTATAAGAAATCAAGCCATTCTCCAATTGATAAATGGTCAAAGGATATGAACAGACAATTTTCAGATGATGAAATTAAAACTATTTCCACTCATATGAAAGAGTGTTCCAAATCACTATTGATCAGAGAAATGCAAATTAAGACAACTCTGAGGTATCATTACACACCTGTCAGATTGGCTAAGATGAAAGGAACAAATAACGATGAATGTTGGAGGGGCTGTGGGAAAACTGGGACACTGATGCATTGTTGGTGGAGTTGTGAAAGAATCCAACCATTCTGGAGAGCAATCTGGAATTATGCCCAAAAAGTTATCAAAATGTGCATACCCTTTGACCCAGCCATACTACTACTGGGCTTATACCCCAAGGAACTACTAGAGAAGGGAAAGGGTCCTGTATGTGCCAAAATGTTTGTGGCAGCCCTTTTCATAGTGGCTAGAAGCTGGAAGATGAATGGATGTCCATCAATTGGAGAATGGTTGGGTAAACTATGGTATATGAATGTTATGGAATATTATTGTTCTGTAAGAAATGACCAACAGGAGAAATACAGAGAGGCTTGGAGAGACTTACATCAACTGATGCTGAGTGAAACAAGCAGAACCAGAAGATCATTATACACTTCAACAATGATACTGTACGAGGATGTATGCTGATGGAAGTGGATTTCTTCAACATAGAGAAGAGCTAATCCAATTCCAATTGATTAATGATGGACAGAACCAGCTACATCCAGAAAAGGAACACTGGGAAATGAATGTAAACTGTTATTTTTACCTTCTGAATCCAATTCTTCCTGTGCAACAAAAAATTCGGTTCTACACACATATATTGTATCTAAATTATACTGTAATATATTTAACATATATAAGACTGCTTGCCATCTGGGGGAGGGGGTTGGGGGAGGAAGGGAAAAAATCTGAATAGAAGTAAGTGCAAGGGATAATGTTGTAAAAAATTACCCATGCATATGTACTGTCAAAAAATGTTATAATTATAAAATAAAATAAAAAATTTAAAAAAAAAAAAAAAGAAAGTAAAAAAACTATTGAATTAATAAATAAAACCAAGAGTTGGTTTAATGAAAAAGCCAATAAAATAGATAAACCTTTGGTAAATTTGATCAAAAAAAAGAAAGAGGAAAATCAAATTGATAGTCTTACAAATGAAAAGGGGGATCTTTCCACCAATGAAGAGGAAATTAGAGAAATAATAAGGAGTTACTTTGCCCAACTTTATGCCAATAAATTTGATAATTTAAGTGAAATGGATGACTTCCTCCAAAAATATAGGCTCCCTAGATTAACAGAGGAGGAGATAAATTGCTTAAATAGTCCCATTTCAGAAAAAGAAATAGAACAAGCTATTAATCAACTCCCCAGGAAAAAATCCCCAGGGCCAGATGGATTCACATGTGAATTCTACCAAACATTTAAAGAACAATTAATCCCAATGTTATATAAATTATTTGAAAAAATAGGGGATGAAGGAGTCCTACCAAACTCCTTTTATGACACAGACATGGTACTGATACCTAAACCAGGTAGATCGAAAACTGAGAAAGAAAATTATAGACCAATCTCCTTAATGAATATTGATGCTAAAATCTTAAATAAGATATTAGCAAAAAGACTTCAGAAAATCATCCCCAAGATAATACACTATGATCAAGTAGGATTTATTCCAGGAATGCAGGGCTGGTTTAATATTAGGAAAACTATTAATATAATTGACCATATTAATAATCAAATTAATAAGAACCATATGATCATCTCAATAGATGCAGAAAAAGCATTTGACAAAATCCAACATCCATTCCTACTAAAAACTCTTGAGAGTATAGGAATAAATGGACTATTCCTTAGAATAATCAGGAGCATATATTTAAGACCTTCAGTAAGCATAATATGCAATAGAAATAAACTGCAACCTTTCCCAGTAAGATCAGGAGTGAAACAAGGTTGCCCACTATCACCATTACTATTCAATATAGTACTAGAAACGCTAGCCTCGGCAATAAGAGCCGAGAAAGAGATTCAAGGAATTAGAGTAGCAAATGAGGAAATTAAACTGTCACTTTTTGCAGATGACATGATGGTATACTTAG
Organism: Sminthopsis crassicaudata; assembly: GCF_048593235.1. Classification (NCBI taxonomy): domain Eukaryota; kingdom Metazoa; phylum Chordata; class Mammalia; order Dasyuromorphia; family Dasyuridae; genus Sminthopsis; species Sminthopsis crassicaudata. The sequence continues at coordinate 420,086,610 of NC_133619.1, forward strand.
AGAACCCCACAGACTCTGCTAAAAAGCTACTAGAAATAATTCAAAATTTCAGCAAAGTGGCAGGATACAAAATAAATCCACATAAATCCTCGGCATTTTTATATATCACTAACAAAATGCAACAGCAAGAGATACAAAGAGAAATTCCATTCCAAACAAATGTTGAGAGTATAAAGTGTTTGGGAATCCATCTACCAAAGAAAAGTCAGGAATTATACGAGAAAAATTACAAAACACTTGCCACAAAAATAAAATCAGATTTAAATAATTGGAAAGACATTCAGTGCTCTTGGATAGGCCGAGCGAATATAATAAAGATGACAATACTCCCCAAACTAATCTATTTATTTAGTGCTATACCAATCAGACTCCCAAGAACCTACTTCAATGACCTAGAAAAAATAACAACAAAATTCATATGGAAGAATAAAAGGTCGAGAATTGCAAGGGAACTAATGAAAAAAAAACTCAGAGGAAGGTGGTCTAAGTGTACCTGATCTAAAGCTATATTATATAGCAGCAGTCACCAAAACCATTTGGTATTGGATAAGAAATAGACCGGTAGATCAGTGGAACAGATTAGATACAAAGGACAAAAAAGGATACAGCAACCTAATCTTTGACAAACCCAAAGATACCAACATTAGGGATAAAAATTCATTATTCGGAAAAAACTGTTGGGAAAACTGGAAATTAGTATGGCAGAAATTAGATATGGATCCACACTTAACACCATATACCAAGATAAGATCAAAATGGGTCCATGATTTAGGCATAAAGAGGGAGATAATAAATAGATTAGAGGAACAGAGGATAATCTACCTCTCAGACTTGTGGAGGAGGAAGGAATTTATGACCAGAGGAGAACTAGAGATCATTATTGATCACAAAATAGAAGATTTTGATTACATCAAACTAAAAAGTTTCTGTACAAATAATACTAATGCAAACAAGATTAGAAGGGAAGTAACAAATTGGGAAAATATTTTTAAAAACAAAGGTTCTGACAAAGGTCTCATTTCCAAAATATATAGAGAACTGACCCTAATTTATAAGAAACCAAACCATTCTCCAATTGATAAATGGTCAAAGGATATGAACAGACAATTCTCAGAGGAAGAAATTGAAACTATATCCACTCACATGAAAGAGTGTTCCAAATCACTACTGATCAGAGAAATGCAAATTAAGACCACTCTGAGATACCACTACACACCTGTCAGATTGGCTAAGATGACAGGAACAAATAATGATGAATGTTGGAGGGGATGTGGGGAAACTGGGACACTAATACATTGCTGGTGGAGTTGCGAAAGAATCCAGCCATTCTGGAGAGCAATCTGGAATTATGCCCAAAAAGTTATCAAACTGTGCATACCCTTTGACCCAGCAGCGCTACTACTGGGATTATATCCCAAAGAAATACTAAAGAGCGGAAAGAGACATATATGTGCCAAAATGTTTGTGGCAGCTCTTTTTGTTGTAGCTAGAAACTAGAAGATGAATGGATGTCCATCAGTTGGAGAATGGTTGGGTAAATTGTGGTATATGAAGGTTATGGAATATTATTGCTCTGTAAGAAATGACCAGCAGGAGGAATACAGAGAGGCTTGGAGAGACTTAAATCAACTGATGCTGAGTGAAATGAGCAGAACCAGAAGATCACTGTATACTTCAACAACAATACTGTATGAGGATGTATTCTGATGGAAGTGGAAATCTTCAACATAAAGAAAAGCCAACTCACTTCCAGTTGATCAATGATGGACAGAGGTAGCTACACCCAGAGAAGAAACACTGGGAAGTGAATGTAAATTGTTAGCACTAATATCTGTCTGCCCAGGTTGCATGTACCTTCGGAAAGTAATGTTTATTGGGCAACAAGAAAATGATATTCACACACATGTATTGTATCTAGACTATATTGTAACACATATAAAATGTATGGGATTGCCTGTCATCGGGGGGAGGGAAAAAAATGAATACAAGGGATAATATTATAAAAATATATATATAATAAAAAATTAAAAAAAAAAGAATATAAATTGGGCAATGGGCAATTTTATTTGCCTAATTAAATCAAAAACTATTTTATTTTTGTCTTTGTATGTCCATTGTTTAAGCACAGTTTCTAGCATGCTGTCGGTGTTAAATAAATGTCTGTTAATTGATGAATTACACACAAGTGCAAACCAGTTTTATAGAATTCAATCAGAAAAATCAATATAGGTTTTGGTTCAAAACTAAAAAAAAAAAAAAAAAAAAAAAAAAAGAATTACAATTATCATCTTTCTCCAGAGGGATATAAACAGTTCAGCTCCACTAAATCCCAAATGTTTTCTTTTCCCTTCATGTCTTTTTAGGCTTTTCTTGAGTCCTTGATATTAGAGATTATTTTTTTGGGGGGATGTCAATTCTTGTCTTCTCCTTATAAAAATTTGAAATCCTATTTCATTGAATGATCATTTTTCCTTTAAGTATTATAGTTAATTTTGCTGGATTGCTTTTTTTTTTTTTTCTTGCCTGGGTCCTAGCTCCTTTACCTTCAAGAAAATCACATTATATTGAAGAGACCCTGAAACTCTAAAACTCTTTGAAGAATAAATTCTCCTTGAATCCTGCCACTGTGGGGACCCTGCCAGAGGACAAACAGCTTCTGAGCTGGAGATATCAATCACATTGAAATGGAGTAACAACCTATTCACTTCTAAGATTTTCTCAATTCCAGCTCAAGCTGAAATCAAGCTTGTAGATACAAACAGCCTACTTGGAACTCCACCCACTAGCCCCATCAAGAGCTTGTAGCCAAGGCTTATAAAAACTGCAACTTGGAACAATTCTTTGCAGAGATCCTAACATGCCATGCCATGCTATGCTATGCCAAGGAAATTTCTGCCCACTGAAATGATATTTTCTTCCAGTGTTACCCTTTCTTTATCTCCCTCACCTATTTCCCTAATGAGACGTTATGCCTCTCTGTCAGGATTTCTCTACTAGAAATTTCACTTCCCAATGCCTATAATAAACCTCTTTTATAAATTTAGGTTTACAGGTATAAATTATTTTACAGAGAATCACTGCACTGCCAGAAGGGGTTCCCCAAAACTCCCTACACTTGTGCCAAATCCCAAGGGGATGTAGGAGAGCCAAACCTCTCCATTTGGTTCCCTGAACCCCAAACCTTCCAATATACCTTATCATTTAACTCCCTGATCATCAGGAACCCTAATGTCATTTTGGTCCCCTAAATCTAGACCTCTTCATTTGGTTCCCTGACAGAAGGGAACCCCCAAACTTAAACTTCATAACTATGACCTCTAATCCTTTCATGTTAAATTCTGTGTAATCCTGATTGTGGTTCTCCAATTTTTGAATAGTTTATTTCTTGTAGTATTTTTTACTTTAATCTGATAGTTCTCAAACTTGGCTATATTGTTTTCTTAAGGTTTTTATTTTGGGATCTCTTTCTTGAGGCAATGGGTGGATTTTTTTCAATGGCAATTTTCCTTTAAAATTTTTTGAAAGATGCTGTCCAGGTCCTCCTTATACCTTTCTGGTAGTAAAATGATTCTGACATTTTCTCTTCTTCATCTATTTTCTAGTAATATATTTTGCATCTTCTATTTTTTCATCCTTTTGAATTTTTTTGATTGATTCTTAATGTTTTATCATTAACTTCTGCTTGACCAATTTTAATTTTTAAAGAGTTTTTTCACCTCAGTTATCTCTTATATTTCCTTTTCCTTCTGCTTGATTATACATAAGAAGTTGTTTTCTTCAGTGGACTTTTGTATCTCTTTTTCCACTTGAACAATTCTACTATTTTAAGTAGCTGTTTTCTTTTCTATAATTTTAACTTTTTTTTTTTTTCATAATTCTCTTGCAGCACTCTCATTTCTTTTCCTAAAGCTCCTTTTAGAGCTCTACCATGATTTCTTTCTGGGAATGAATACCATTCCCATTTTCCTTTGGGCTTTTGCTCAAAGGTATTTTTAAATTGTTATCCTCTTCTGAGATTGGTCTTTGTCTTCTGTGTCACCATCATAGTTTTTAATGGTCATTGTTTTGTTGTTGTTTTGTTCATCATTTTAGATCTTTTCACTTTTTAAAAAATTTGAATTGTGTTTCCCAGGTAGAAGGGCCACTATATCAGGCTTCTTTTGCCAGAGATTGAAGGCCCTGGCTGTATACCTGGTGTTGTTAATGAGAGTCCCACAGGGGACCCTTGTGTTTGGTGAGGGTGAGTTGGGTGTAGCTAGCACTGGTGAAGTCTAAAGGGATGAGGCAACCCTACCTGCTACTGAATTGGGATCTTAGTGATGGTGTCTGGAATGTGCTAAAACTGGTGGGGTGTTTCTGCATTTTACTAGGACTATACTGAAAATTTTGGTAGTCTGGTTGCTGGGAATTAGTGCTGGTATTTGTTTGCTGTGGGCTATGCTGAAGTACAGGGACGAGTCAAATGCTAGTAGCTATCTGTTTGCTTAGGCACCTAAGATTAGCATCTGCCTACTTACCTGAGACATCTGAAACATGAGGATGGTGGAAGATGCGTCTTTACCTGGAGCTACCTTGAAAGCACATAGTACTACTCAGGTTGGAGTCTGATGGTTTCCTTGGCTAAAAAGAGGTACATTGGGTTAGGGACACTGATGCTGGCATTTGCTTACTCCACCACATTGAGACTCAGGATCTTTCACTAGTTTGCTGAGGTGAGTGAGGCTTGTTGGGCTTGTTAGGATATTTCCTCTCCTAGACTGCACTCACCTTTTACCCAAGTGAAACAGCTCTTTCCTGATAATATTTTAAATTTCCTGGCTTCAAAGAGTGTTTTTCCCTGTTTTTTGCTGATTTGGCTGCTATTCTAGGATTTAATTTAGGGTGCAATTTTGTGATTATTGTGAATCAATTGTGAAACAATATTGTGAATATGGGAAAGTCATGGTTATTTATTGCTTATTCTGCCATCTTGGCTCAGAAGTGTTCATGTCTCCTTTTGTACTCTGTGAAAAGTGTAGGGAGGATTCTAGCTATACACTGAAGGGTTCAGTTATTCGCTTGGGACCAAACTATGCCCCTTCCCCATTGGCCCAATTGAATATAAAGTCTTTGGGAGCAAGGACTTTTTTTTTTTCTTGTTTTAAATTGCATCCCCATTGCTTAGTACAGTGCCTGGCATATGTAGGCTTTTAATAAATTTTATTAGATTGGATAGTTTTCCCATTTTACAGTTGAAGAAATTGAGATAGGGAAATTAAGTGACTTGCCTAACATCTTAGGAATAGTAAGCGACAAATCACAGCCTTAAATATGGCTCTGACCCCGGATTTAGTGCTTTTATTTCATTACCATATTGTTAACTGTCATTTCCAATGGATTCAGTATAAGTATTTTTAACCAAAAAGATAGCTCTTATTTTCATGATGAATTTAATGTTGCTGCTTTAAAAATATTTTAAACATAAATACAAAATAGGGAAAAATTGTTATTCACAACAGAATACAAAAGAGGATTTAAAATATAAAGCAATAAATTTCAATTTCAAGAAAGCCCATATAATAAATACTACACATTATGTTTAAAGCTCTCCATCTTTTCTTTATTTCTTGTAGATTTTCTTTTGTTCTCTGCTGTGCACTTTTTTCTTTATTCTTTTTTTCTCCTTCCTCTATCACCTTTCTCCTAATAAGGCTATAATTAAGCATGTACATTATATCTTTATTATGTAAAACACACATATATACATACATGTATATATGTGTACATACACACAAACATATATGTATTACATATATATATACATACACATATATGCAATTAACTATAGTCATACACATATATACATACATGCAATTATATGCATCAACTATATAAAACCATACTAGGTCTGTTTGTATTATTTCTCTGAAAGTAGATAACATCTTCTTTCCAAGTCAAGCCTTTCCAATATTTTTCTAACTTCAACTCATCACTTCCTAGATCACAGCAATATTAGAACCTTATACTGTCTAGTTATTTCAAATAGTCTAAAATTATATTGATTATTATGACTGATATATAGTATAGTTTTCCTATTTTTCTCTTTTGACTATTTTAGTTTTACCTTTGTCTGAGATCATGATTACTATTCCTGTTTTTTTTTTATTTTTTAATTCTACTCTTGATCTTTATTTTATAGTTTGTGTCTCTTATTTTCTATACCTCCTGGCTCCTCTTTTTTACTTTTACATGCCACTTTGCCTTCTTATTATTTAACTTGCCCCACCCCAAAGATCTCTCTTTCATTCTCTCCCACAAACCCTTTATCCTTGCCTTTTATTTCTATCTGAATTTAGAAGACTTCTCTATATAGTCCTTCAAATATATAAATTGCTCCCTCTTAATCCCATTCCCATTAATCTACATACTCTTCTATATCCATCCTTTCCCCTTACCATTTTGATTTTTTAGAAATTTAGAAGAATTTTATTCCCTTTTAAATGTTGTTCTCTCTTCAATCCTAATCTGATGTAAGTAGGGTTTACTCTAAAAATATCTCCCTTATCCTCTCCCTACTCCATATCTTCTTATTTCTTTTTAAATTTAGATGTCTTTTATATCCTTCTAGATATATATGCTTTGTTTCCTCTTTTTACCTATTCCTGATAGAAGTAGAGTTCTACAACTACCAGCCCTCCTCCCCACCTAATTCCTCTTTGTCAATTCTTCCTTTCACACTTCATTTTTATAAGATAATTATGAATTTTACCTTTTCCTACATGATTTTGCTTTTTAGAATCACATTTACTCAACTTTACCCAGATATTTCTTTCAAGCTATACAATTATTAATCACAATCTTAGACATATGGTTTATATTTCCACACATAAAACCTAAACAGTTTGTTCTTAAATTCCTTGTAATTAGTCTTTGATGGTTACCTATATTTATTTTGGATTTTATATATCAAATTTTCTATTATGTTCAAGTTATTTTGCAACAAAATCCTGAAAATCTGGCAATTTATTGAATATCTCTTTTTCCATTTATGATTATGGTTAAACTCAGTTCTTTTTTCTTTTTGATTTATAATGTTCAAAGGCCTGTGGTCTTTTAAAGTAACTACTGCTTGGTCTTGCGTGAGTCTATTGTGGCTTCCCTATATTTTAATTTTTCTTCTTGTACTCATAATATTTTCTTCTTGACCTGAAGGTTTTAGAATTGGACTATGACATTCCTATAGGCTTTCTTAGTAGGATGTATTACAGGTGGTGATCAGTGGATATTTTTCTATTTTTATTTTCCCCTCTTATTTGAATACTTTAGGTCCATTTTCTTTAATTATTTCCTGTATTATTGTATCAAGTTTTTTTTTTCCTTTTTTTTTTTTTTTCAATTGAAGCTTTCAGATACTTTAATCTTTTTTATGATTTCTCTTCTTGATCTATTCTCCAGATCAGTTGTTTTTCTTAATATCATTTTTTATATTTTGTTTTATTATTTCTTGATCTCATAACTGTGCTGGCCTCTACTTGCCCACTTTTACTTTTCAAGGAGTTATTTTCTTCTTTAAGATTGTGGATTTTTCCCCCCAGTTGGATGAATTTTTTTTTCATAATCTTCTTGTTTTTCTTGGATTGTTCTTTTAAAAAAACATTTTCCCACAATCTCTCTCATTTGATCTTTAAAGTCTTTTTTGATTTTTTCTATGAATTTGTTTTGGGCAGGTGACAATTTGAGGCAACTTTTTTGGTGTAAGAGAAGCTTTTTTGTGGAGCAAGGGAGGCTTTAGTATCCTCCTGTTGGACGTTCCATGGTCTTGTCTTCTTTATTCCCATACTAATTTTCTATGGTTAAGTTCTTCCTCCTCTTGATGGAATTCTGATTATTGTCCCTAGTTCACCCTAGCCAAACTTATCCCCAGCCTGGAGCCCCACAGAAATCATTAATCATGGGTCTCATTAGAACAATGAGAAGGACGGTATATTCTGTAACCATGTCACTGGGTTACCACATGATTGTTACCACAAAACATAACATAGAAATTAGCTAATAAGAAAATAGCACCATAAGATGCACAATAAGATACTGGATAATAAATATCAAAAAATATTTCCCCCAACTTTGCACTTGCACAGTTTCCCTGGGTGAACTTATGCTAGTTATAATATAATTACTCTACATTATCTCCATCCCTCCATGTGGGCTTTTCTCTATGCATTCTGGGTGACCACATGCTCAGATACACCAATACTTTAGGACTGCCTCTTGTTAGCAAACTCATCCTATAACCTCATCACATATCTTGTGATGTAATCAATGCTATTTGCTCTGTCAAAATCTTTGTCTTGATTTGCAGGACTGCTCATTTCTTCAGAGAGGTTGACCTGCCCACTGAGTAGATTAAATGCCTTTGCTGTCTGAACCTGAATTCTTTCAGTGGCAACACCATAACAAATAGTTTTCTTTTCTTTTCTTTTCTTTTTTTTTTTTTAATAAAGCTTTTTTATTTTCAAAACTTATTCATGGCTAATTTGACCACATTGACTCTTGCAGAGCCTTGTGATTCAGATTTTCCTCTCCTTTCCCCATCCCCTCCCCTAGATGGTAAACAATCCAATATATGTTAAACATGTTAAAATATATGTTAAATACAATATGTATAAACATATTTATTCAATTCTCTCGTAACACAAAAAAATCAGATCAAAGAAAGAAAGTAAATGAGTAAGAAAACAAAATACAAGTGAACAAGAGTGAGAAAGTTATGTTATAATCCACATTCAGTTTCTACAGTCTTCTCTCTGGTTGTAGATAGCTCTCTTCATCATAAGAACATTGGACCTGACATCAATCATCTAATTGATGGGTATCCATTCAGTTTCCAGTTTCTTGCCACTACAAAAAGGGCTGACACAAACATTTTTGCACATGTGGGTCTCTTTCCTTCCTTCAAGATCTATTTAGGATATAGGCCCAATAGAAACACTTCTGGGTCAAAGGGTATGCACAGTTTGATAATTTTTGGGGCATACTTCCAAATTGCTTTTTGGTTGGGTAAGTTCACAACTCCACCAACAATGTATTAGTGTCCCAGTTTTCCACATCCCCTATAACATTCATCATTATCTTTTCCTGCATGACAAATACTTGATGTCTCAACACTTTGCCTACTATTTTTAAACTTTTTTTTTTTTAATTTATAGCCATTTGTTGATGTAATTACTTCTTAATTTTAGGATCTCTCTACTCCACAAGCATAGTCAATCATCATGCATTAATTTCAATTTTACTATGTATTGGCATTATTCTAAGGACTGATGATACAAAGATCCTTTACAGAGTCTGTCCTCCAGGAGTTTACATTCTGATGATAGAGAAAACATGCAAACAACTCCATATAACCAAGGTGTATATATAAACAAGACTGGAGATAATTTATGAAGACAGCATTAAAGAGGGACAAGAAAAGGTTTCCTGGGATTTTAGCCTAGACTTGAACAAAGCTATAGAAACCAGGAGGTTATAATAAAGAGGAAGATTACTTTCCAGGCATGGGAAAAATTATCCATATCTTGTATTAAAGAGGGTACAAATATTTTCTCAGAAAGAAAATGTTAGGATTGTTACAAGGTACTTATGCACTGAGTTCACACCTTTAAAGGAGTTCACACCTATAAAGGAATTTACATCTTTAAAGGAGTTCACACATTAAACTTCACACCTTTAAGAGAGCATACTGTTAAGGAGCTCCCACAAGTCTAGGGAGTATGCACAAGCCATTCTCTGGGAGGATATAAAAGCCCACTCTCTGGGAGTCTGGAGGGAGTCAAGGGGAGAACTTCAGGGAAGCTCTAGGAGATTCAGAGCCAGGATTCAGTGGATTCCTAAGTCCAGGAGATTCACAAATCTAAAGGAAAAGCCTGTTCATGGACTTCCAAGAGATTCACAACTAGGATTGAATTCTGGGAAACCCACAATCCCACACTCTTGGAGGCAGAGTCTGATTCATTCCCATGTGTACTTTGTGCTGGCTGGAGGCTTTGGATTCAAAGGGAGCTAGAGACTGAAGATTCAGGATTTTGAAGGACACAATAGAGGATCTGGACTTTAACTCCTGGCTGCATTTTGGAATTATTGAATTGAACTGAAAGGAAGGCTGCCTCCAGAAGCTCCCCAAGAAAACTCCTCCCAGAGAACAATCACAATCTAGAGACAACAAACCATTACAGAAAACAATAATTTATCAAGATCTTAATAATAATAGTAGGACACTATGATTGAAAGTCTTTAATCTTTTGTCATCTATAATTTATTCTTTAAAATGACTTTTCATTTTTCTCAATGGTATTATATTAATTTAAATAAATATCAGTATTATTGCTTGACATTTGGGACTGTCTCTGCTTATTCTCTTGTTCTTTTATTATAACTTCACACCCAAGACCCTAAATAAGTAAAATCATATGCAAGCATAGTTTTTAAAAGCTGTTACAGAATATGTTGCATTGGAAAAGACTTACTTAGATGAATATACTGCATATTCAGAAGCAAATATCAATCTTTTGAAAATCCCATCAAATTTTAATTAAAATATATTTCAAAGTAAAAATAATTTTCTTTCTTTTTTCCTAATTCTATCCATTTTAAGTTTGTTCAAAATTAAAGGAAAATGGAAGGGAATAATCATTTGTATAATTTCTATAATGTGACAAACATTGTGGTAAGTGCTTTTACAAATATTATTCCATTTGAGTCTCCTAACCTTGAAAAATAGATGCTACTATTATGCCTATTTTATAGTTGAGGAATCTGAGGCAGCAGACAGTAAGAGACTTGTGCTTACCTTTATGAGTTTGTTTTAAAAATTAGATGTAGACTTATAGTCAGGACAAAAGTACCTGAATGGAGCCTATAGAAAATATGTCCCCTTCTCAGGAAGCTTTTTTGATGAACCCTTTCATTGGAAATAGTTTTAAAACTCCATAAATAAAAAATAAAATTTAATAATTAAAAAAGACCTTGCTGGAATTCTGTTCCTTAATTCTATAACAGAAGAACTCATATGAAAATAAGCAATTTTATATCTGGAAGTTTGATGTTCTTAGTCAACTTTTTTTTTTAATTCTAGGCAGCAAAAAGTATTTCTTTTTTGCTGTTTAGATATGTCATTATTTTTATTCTTAGATGTTAGATGTTAGATTTAGATTTATTATTAAGATCTAAAATCTTAATTAACATTAACTGATCATAATTAACTAAGATCATAATTAACATGCTTAATAGATTAAGCATCCTCTAGTGAGATGTATGTTGGTTTTTCCCTCCTGAGTTTAGGTCTCTGTTTCAGTTAGGAATAAGTTTAAATAAATTTGTGCTTTAGATGGTTATCAAGTCCAGGTCTCTGCAAGCATTGAATTCTAAATATTAAATCACAAATTATAAGAGATAAAAGGAACCTTGGAGTCAATTTATTACAATTTTCTCATTTTACAGATAAAGAAAATAATTATTTATGTGCTCTTTAGTTATTAGGTCCTTAAAACATTCCCCCATTACTTCCCTTTAAATATATTAGTTTATATATATAGCATATGGTGTAATAGATAGGAAAATATTAAACTGAAATCTTAGAGGATTACTCTTGAAAATGGAAACACAAATACAGTCACACATTCTTAATTCAATCATTTGAAAACTGCAGGTATTCTTTAAATCTAGTGTTAAGACAGCAAACCCTCCACTACTGTGGTAATTAGTAGAAAAGAGGATGCAAAAGGGAGCACTGTATTCTGAATTCTGCCAAGAGTAATTTTGAAATCCATAAAGCCAACTCAAGAGATTCCAATGCATGCTAGTGCACAGCACTGGTAGGTTTGGCAGATGATATTCTACTAGTTCACTTCTGGTTCTCCATGTCCATAGGAATTTGTTTCCTTGGAGGGCAAGGGGTTTCATTTATTCATTCATTTATTTATTTATTTATTTATCTATCTATCTATCTATCTATTTATTTATTTATTTATTCATTTATTCATTTATTCATTCATTCATTCATTTATTTATTTATTTACTCGTCTATTTATTTATTTATCTATTCATTCATTCATTCATTCATTTATTTGTTTGTTCATTTATTTATTTATTTATTTGTTTGTTTATTTATTTATTTATTTAGTCTTTTCTTTTGTAATTCCTAAAGGATGATCTCAGTTCCATGTTATAACTGTCTGATAAATATTCATCAAATCCGTGCTTTTTTATGTTCCTGGAATGTACTTTCTTATGACTTCTACCTCTTAGAATTCAGCATGTATTTAGAATGCAGCATGTATTTAAAGTGTTTTTCATTACCTCAAAGTCCACAGGAAATAATTAAGAGATATCTTCACAGAGGGGAAGGAAAAGAATTAAAGTACATTATTTTCTGGAAGAAGACTCATCAAGACTCCACAGGAATATGGCTATATTCGTGAATATTGCCATTACTTAAATTAGGCAGTTTTCTTTTTACAAGATATATGCTGAATATCACTGAAGAATATATAGATAAAAATGATGAAATTTAAAATTTGGGTGAAAATTTTTGTGTTCTAGCTCATATTGCTATGTTCTCTTTTCAAAGCCCTATATGATAGAAAGGGATGAATAATAATAATAATAATATAAATAAATAAATAAAGCCTATCCAAATCTAAAAGACTTGTATATGGTCTTATATTGTCTAGCAAGGAGAGTCGAATAATAGTCATGGATTTTCTTCTCCCTTTTTTTCACTTGGAGAATTTGGATATTGCTTTTTATGTAGTCCATTTTTGTCCTTCTTAGCTTCTATGTATGGTGCATGTACTAACTCTCCTGGAAGGCATTAAAAACATAAATAAAGTATTATTATAGGTCTATAGACTTCTAATGCAGAAATAAATCCTTTGATGTAATGAAACATGCTTCTATCCATACTCTTGTTTATTCATCTATTTCAGCTGCCTCCTGACAGCTTGGAGATGGATAGCTAAAGTTAATGACAACTAATGAATACACTTTTGTGTGGAAGCCTTTGCAAAGCATGTGTTAAATGGAGGTATAATTCACAGTAACAGTTTTTCAAGGTATCTTTATGCATTAGATCAGTTCAAAGCACATCAAATGTAATTCAGTTGTAGTTTCAAAGTTCTTGGCAAATTTTAGCATGTTAATGTTCTGTTTATAATAAATAGCAAGACGACTGTATTTTGTGCTAGGATAGAGACTTTAGGCTCTATCACATTATATATTTCCAAGCTACGATACAAACTACTCTGAAGTTAAAATCAAATTCTGAATATCTTTTTTTTTCTTTCCTGATGCAATTGGGGTTAAGTGACTTGACCAGAGTTATACAACTAGGAAGTGTTAAGTGTCTGAGGCCAGATTTGAACTCTTCTGACTTCAGGACTCATGCTCTATCCACTGCACCACCTAGCTGTCCCAAATTCTGAATTACTTCAAGAAAATAAATGACTGAAAAGAATACAAAATATTAGAGCATTTTATCTTAGGCTACTAATGTTGATACAGGTAATAATTTAAATTTATTTTTTGACTGTGGAAAATGGCTATCATCTCATTATCATTCATTCTCATCATTACTCTTCATATCACCCCTCAAAGTCAACAAATTAGAAAGTCAACTAATGATTAAAGCTCATGTTAGAGTATCCTCCCTATTTATACTTGTCTTTCGCTTAAATGTAGTCATTTTTTTCCCCTTGAGTTTATGTGTCTAGTTACATATAAAGCTTCTCCTAAGAATGAGGAAGAATGATATAAATGCCAATACAGATTTTAGAACAGTGATAAGGGATCCAGTTTATTATATTATTTTGGTTATAAATGAATTATAAGCCTGATAGAGGCCCTGTTCTTGGAGACAGATCAAATTAATAACAGGAAGCCTATAATGCTCTTCACTTAAGTTCTCAATTTCACTACCCTCATAAAGAACAAAGTTTTTAGATCCAAGTAGGGAATACATATAATTAATATAAGATCCAGTATTTATAATTGAAATGGAGCTCAGATGTCATCCAGTTCAAAACTTTCATTTTATATATGGGCAGACTGAAACCTCAAGGGGTAAAGTGAATTGCTCAGGATCAGTCAACCTGTCAACTAGCAGTTATTAAGCACTTATTAGGTCACATGGACAGTAAGTTAAGGAGCCAAGATTCAAGCATAAGTTTTCAGTCTCTAAATACAGCACTCTTTACACTCTACCATGTCACCTTCTGATTGTTTGAAAAGTAATGTTCAAACAAATGTCACAATAACCATGTAACACTGATGATCTTTGTATTGTTAACCATATTTTACAGATAAGGAAACAGACTTAATTAGGTTAAATGACTTATTCATAGTTATATCTAGAAAAATCATAACTGGGATTTCAATTCATACCTTCCTGACTTCAATTTTCTCTATCATTTAACATCATGACCACAATACCTATCATAAGATATTGGACTGCTTTATATCATGATCATGCAATTTGTATATTTACTACATTAAACTGTTCCCTTTGCACTGCCTTCAAGGTTCTGTGCCACCATTTAAAGATACAATACACTTGCACATTTTATAGTTTGTGGGGTACTTTCAAACCCATCTTCTATTTGACGTTCATTAAAAAAAAAAAAAAAAAAAAAAAAAAAAAAAACAACAACAACACAAAAAACTGTTCTATGGACAGGATAAGGCCATATTGTCCCGTGTTTACTAGTGGGGAAACTGATCCTCAGAGATAGTTTCTTGCCTGTCTTTATGTCCTTTTCCTGCCCTGGAAAATCCAGATTTACTAATCATTTTGGATTACAATGTTCTTTTGCTACCCAAGGGAAAAAAATTCAAAACTGCCAAACAAAAGGGAAGAGAGATAGTGGGGGAATAGAAAATAAAAAGAGTAGGAGTGTTTTCTTTCTCTGATTATTAGGGGTTGTTACTTAACTGATCATTTCTAGAGAGAATGCCCCCATTTTAAACCTCCCTTCACTTTCCTCTGAATTACTATGACTTTAGGGTCTAGATAGCAAGTTTATTATTTTTTTGTTTGTTTGTTTTGCTTTATTTTTGTTTTTGTTTTCTGATTATCATTTGTAACTCCAGAGTTTAGCACAATACTTGGAATATAGTATAATAAACATCATATATACTCATAGAAAACACATAGTGTAATAATTTATTACTGGTTAATTGATTATTTAGCTGGTACATGAAGAGGACACAGAAAGAAATTTCTGTGCCCAATTGTACAAGTTTGGTTTGTTACATAACTCTCTGATCTCATCTTCCATATCATAGATGCCTAAGTTTTAAAATATGGCTTATACTAAACTAGCATTTCAGGAATCTCCAAAACTTTTCAGTTTCAACAATATTAAAGGGTATGATCACTTCCTTTTGCATAAAAGTCTGTTCAAATTTTTTAATCAACCCATGGGGTACTTGATGATATGTTGATACCATTTGTTATCATTACAAAGAAAAGGGTGATATAATGCTTATAATTCACTAGAATCAGTCATTTGAATCAAAGGACAAGTCAAGGGAGGAAACATGATTACTGCCTGCCAAGTTTTAAGTTTTATGAATGCTTTGATATTTTGCCAAGCAAATTAGCAAATGCTCAGCTGACGGGAGCTCTCAGATATGCTGAATGTATCTTTTAGTCAGTACTCCAAATGGCATACACAAATTCATTTAGATAAGTCAAATCTACCAGTTAAATGTGGTGGAACATGGCTTTGCTGGTCCCCATCTGTTTGGGTCTTTTGATTATATGGATTGATTCTAACTTTTGTTTTTCTCCTTTTCTAGATAATGTTTTGTAATTAAATGTTAGAAAAGATAAGAAATAAATATGTGATTAATAAATTCAATATTTTGAATAAGAGTTCTAGAAAAACCAGAGAATAATTTTACATTCAAAATTTAAAAAAAAATCATAAAAGTTATACAATTTAATCTCTCTTCTGATACATTCCTTCCTTCCATAGTATTTTTATTTATTTATGTTTTTTTGCTGAGGCAATTGCCCAAGGTCACATAGATAAGAAATGTCAGGGTTGGAGCTCTATCCACTGTGTCACCTAACTGCCCCTTTCATGGTATTCTTGATTGATGATAATCAGTACTTTGCTTAAATATTTACTGTGATAGTTAACTATTTTACAACAGATTTTCCATCATTGGTTCCCCTTATTTAGCTATAAATAAGCATTGTTAGACATTTTCCTGAACCTAGTCTATGAGTAAGCTCATGCTCTCCTGAAGTAGAATGTTTATCCACTGAAGAGTTGTTCTGGGAAAGTACTAAGTAACCCATTGTTATAATTATTTCTCTTTAGTCCTACCTTTTTTCTGGATAAGGAGTGTATTATCTAGTTTAAAGATTTGTGGTTATTATGGATTTACCCAACCACAATTAGGCCCTGGTCTCTTACCTCTTAGAAATCTTCCATAATTCTCTTTACCTCCACATTTTCTTTTTAAGAATTTCCTCTATCAAAACTATCACAAAGAATCAAAAGCCTACTCCAAATTCTATACATATGTATAATTGTATAAACCTATGTTTTTGGAATGAACCTGTGATTTCTTATTGGAAATGTAAAGATGAATAAATCATTTAACCCCTCTGAACCTGTCTCCTTATCCTTAAAGTTTGAATAAGGTTTCATTACTATTCCTTCTGATGAGGAAATTCTATCTACTTATGTTTATCAAAACCAACTCTACAAACTTGTAGTTTTAGAGAATATCTATGACATGTAATGTTAAGAGAGTTGCCTAGGGGATTTAGAAGCAAGGTTACTTGTCAGCCAAATATTAGAGGCATGAAATTAACCCAGGTATTTCTGACTTCAAAGATAGCTCCCTAAACTCTGTGTCATAATCTCACTTGACTACATATTAATAGAAAGAAAATTACTGATTATATATGAGATATTCACTTTTGAGTCAGCTGTTTCTGCCTTTGTGCAGTCACATCAATGAATGATTTGGGCCAAAGATAAAAATCAACACCAAATCAGAAGGGAAAAAATTAAGATACTGAATTTAATAGTAACATGTCCCATTCTTCCAATACAAAAGTTTCTGATTGAAAAAAAGAAATTGAAGAAAAATAAAGATAATGATTAATTATCATCATTTCTTGTAAACTGATACAAAACAGTTACTAAAAGAAGAGACCAAAAGATCTCAGAAACTTCCTCATTTAGCAAATATTTAATCTTTTTTGCCATGTAGAGAATCATTGTAGTCAAATTTAAATGATTTATAATGCAAGCTTATTCATAAAATAAAATTTCCTGATACAGATAAAATTGAAAAAAAAATAATGAAAAGGTTTGTGAGCCTACATAAAGATTTGCATTTATTCAACTAATACATCTTATTTCCAGATAAAATTGAGAAAATCAGGGAAAAAAAAAACTCCTAAACATCACAAAATATGGTCAGAAGAAATACTGAATATGGCACAATTTTAAGGGCTCTCAGGGACTGAGAAAATAGCATATAAGGGAAAATTCCAAAGCAGTGGAAAAGATTGTGAATACAAATAAACCTTAACTACTTCTTTTCCAAATTTTCTAAAAAGGCTTCAGCTACTGACCCATTGCCAGCTTTTTCATATGTATGATACCTTTGTAATGCTTAGTCGATGTACTGAAGATATCCTTGATGGAAATATTATAAAGGAATAGAAAGGCTTTATATAACATTTTTATAGCAGACTACATACTCATAATCATAACTGTGACTAAAAGGTATACATTATTTTTGATTGACATAATTGACATAAATATTTGATTCAGTAGGATAAAAAATAGCTTTAAAGATTCTTTTATAAGATAATACTGGCTAGGAATATACCGAGGTCATATATTCCTCAATAGATATAAACTTTTCTATTATCGCCCTCATGTTGTAAACATCAAACATGTCTTTGTATGCATGAATGTAAAGGAACCAAATTACAAAGAAGCCTAGACTCCAATAGTTCAATAAAATAGGAAAGCATAGAGAGATTCGACAAGTCCCATTTTCCTAGGTAACTAAATGCTAAAATAGTTCTAATTTTACTCAGCAATTTAGACTACAAATCTCCAATCAAAATGGGAATTTTCAGTTTCCTGTATTTATATAGTAATCATTTAATAAATCAAGAAATTAGTGAGGTAGCTCAGAGAATAGAGCACTGAGTATCCAGTTAGGAAGACCTGAGTCTAAACCCAGCCTCAGCTGCTTACTCATTGTATGAACTTGGGCAAATCACTTAACCTTTGTTTTCCTTAATCCACTGGAAAGGAAAATGGAAAACCACTACAAAAGTATTGCCAAAAAAACCCCTATGGACGATATTGATATCTTGTGATCTATGAAGTCAAGAAGAATTGGACATGACAAAATAACTAAACAACATTTAATAAATATTTCAAAATAACTAGACAACATTTAATAAATATTTCAAAATAACTAGACAACCTCATATAGAATAAATCTAGCTTATTTGTCTATGTAAGTTAGACTGGAAATGATTGATTTAGTGTGAGATCTGGTGACCTTAAATAGATGACTATTTCATAAGAGTAGACTTCATTATTACCCCAGTTATGGATAACAGTAATTCTAGAGATCTCATTTTATGCTTGCATCCTAAAAAACTTCATGTTTCTGTGATTGTATCAGTATATCTACCCTCTTCAAACAGATCACAACCCCCTATTTATCATGGTAGATGGTTTGGAGAAGTAGAAATATATGTGTTATCCTCAAGTCAATCTGATAGTGAAGATCTTCAAATTTAGCTGAGCTAGATCTTGGGCACCAAAGCCTTTTCAAAAACTTTTCTAGCTTGATATGTCATTTCTTGAGGAATGTACTCTGCTAGTCTACCCTTTAAGAAGATTGGGTCACTTCTATTTCATAATGTAGCATCAGACTAGTGCTATCACTCTTAAATGCTGGAAGATTTCTTCATTTCTTGTCATTGAGCTTATCTTTCAAAGTAATGTGGAATTATGAAAATTACAGTGAATCTTATTAATGTAAATAGCCAATTTGTTAGTTGCAGGTTAAAAAATAACTAATACTTTCCTTTTCTTCAATAATGGGGCATTAGAAAATATCTGAATAAAGACTTCAAATACCTCCTTTCTTCTGCACATATAGCTTCTGAATCCACTAACTTCATCAGCTATATTTATGATAGAAGGTGTCACCTAAATACATGATTTGGCACAAGTTATTAATGGAACATGCAAAGCTAACTGAACATATGCTGAAAATGAAAACAAAACAAAATAACAGATGCCAGCCACAGCTTTTCTAGGATGTATTAGAAATCAAAAGATTAGTGTTGTGCCTAATTGTTGTTGCATTTGGAAGATATATAGTCTTTTTATATTTGCAGGGATTAGAAGTTGATATTTGATTTTGTAAAAATTCTTTTTTGAAGAAAAATGCTAGAGAATTTCATGAATTTAATAAAAGGCTAAGGAGCTTTTCAAACATGTTCTGTCAGCTAGAATTTCCTTTAGGTTAGTTTATACTTTTTAATGTTCTCCTTGTGTGGTGACAGGACACTGAGGATTTAGGACAGCAGAGGTTACAAGCTCATAGTTTCATGAAAAGAGACACAAACCAGATTGAATATAACTTGGAAATTTTTAACAAAATAAATAAAATATGATACAACTTAGATAATGCTATTTTGTGATTTTCTAAGTTAGTTCTTAACTGGTGATGATTAGTTTCTATTTGAGTTTCACACCATTGTCTTAAAAGATCTAAATATGTATTGTTTTAGCCTCATCACTTGCATGGTGAAAAAGAAGTTGAAGACTGATAAATGGGTTTCATAAATAAACTTCTGGTATTCAGAAGTTTTTTAACTTATTTTCCACAATCCTCTTTCCCAAAGTATATAATAAATTAGCATAGTTTTTCACTGTAGAATTGTAAAAAAAAAAAAAGAGCAAAGATCAGTATTTATCAGTATTGTATAGCTTGTTAAATAGCAAAAAAGAGAGGATCAATGTGTGCTTTTTTTGTTTGTTTGTTTTTTTTTTTTTAGTACTTTATTTTTCTTTTCTTTTCTTTTTTTTTTTTTATAATATTATCCCTTGTATTCATTTTTCCAAATTATCCCCCCCTCCCTCTATTCCCTCCCCCCGATGACAGGCAATCCCATACATTTTATATGTGTTACAATATAGTCTAGATACAATACATGTGTGTGAATATCATTTTCTTGTTGCCCAATAAACACTACTTTCCGAAGGTACATGCAACCTGGGCAGATAGATATTAGTGCTAACAATTTACATTCACTTCCCAGTGTTTCTTCTCTGGGTGTAGCTACCTCTGTCCATCATTGATCAACTGGAAGTGAGTTGGCTTTTCTTTATGTTGAAGATTTCCACTTCCATCAGAATACATCCTCATACAGTATTGTTGTTGAAGTATACAGTGATCTTCTGGTTCTGCTCATTTCACTCAGCATCAGTTGATTTAAGTCTCTCCAGGCCTCTCTGTATTCCTCCTGCTGGTCATTTCTTACAGAGCAATAATATTCCATAACCTTCATATACCATAATTTACCCAACCATTCTCCAACTGATGGACATCCATTCATCTTCCAGTTTCTAGCTACAACAAAAAGAGCTGCCACAAACATTTTGGCACATATATGTCTCTTTCCGCTCTTTAGTATTTCTTTGGGATATAATCCCAGTAGTAGCGCTGCTGGGTCAAAGGGTATGCACAGTTTGATAACTTTTTGGGCATAATTCCAGATTGCTCTCCAGAATGGCTGGATTCTTTCGCAACTCCACCAGCAATGTATTAGTGTCCCAGTTTCCCCACATCCCCTCCAACATTCATCATTATTTGTTCCTGTCATCTTAGCCAATCTGACAGGTGTGTAGTGGTATCTCAGAGTTGTCTTAATTTAATGTGTGCTTTTTGTGAATCTCACCTCCTCATTCCTGGAAGCTATGACTTTCTTTGGGTTTTCCAAAATGCCATTAGCTTTTTTAGCTGCTATATCACATATCATACATGTTCTAAAAACATTCCTAATTAATAAATTTATATAGTATACTATGTGACACATTTAAATTTGGCAGCAAGAAAAATATCAGAAATAACAAAATGGGTTCCATCTCTTCCTCTGACTTTACATTTATCTATATTATTAAAACACCCAAAGGAGAAAAATGTTTTTTAATAATAGCTTTTCACTTTTTCAAATACATGCAAAAATAATTGTATCCAATTTTTTTCCCTTCCCCTTGCCCTTGAGGGCAACCAATTCATTAAATATGTGTAATTCTTCTAAACATATTTCCATATTTGTTATGCTGTGCGAGAAAAATCAGATCAAAAGGGGAAAAAAAGAAGCCTAAGAAAGAAAAAAAACTATCAAATAACACCATCAAAAATAAGTGAAAATACTATGTTTTGATGTCTCCATATCTCTCTCTGTGGATGCAGATGGCTCTTTCATCATGTCTGTTGGGACTATCTTGAATCATCTCATTGTTGAAAAGGATCAAGCCCATCATGCTATCTTGTTGCTGTATATGATGTTCTCTGGTTTTACCCACTTCACTTAGCATTTTTCCAGGCTTTTCTGAAGTCAGCCAGCTCATTAGAAAGTCCTATAGAATGAAAAGGGTAAAATAATAATTCTAGGAAATCCAAGCCTCTTTTTCTGCACCAGTCTCATTAGTAACTTATTTTTCTACCCCTGTTCAAAATTATTTTGCTACTTGTTATCATTCAATTTAAGTTACTGTTTCCTAGATATGAACTTTGCTCTACTACTTCAGTTCATTTGTTTATCAAATCAGAGATTCAGAAAACTGATGAATTATAATTGTAATGGACCTCAGCAATGACATAATTTAGCTCATATTTGGAAGTAATTTCTAATATACCTTATCTGACTGGTGATCATTTAATACCCTCTTATATATCTCTAGTGAGGGTGAAACCATACCTCTTGAAGCCCATTTCGTTATTTGGAAGACTCTCTTATATAAAGTCTCTTTGCAGCTTCCCAGTCATTACTCCTGAGACAAGGAGAACAAATCTGTCCCTTACTTCTTCAGATACTTAAACACAGCTATCATGTCTTCTGCCCTTTCTGCACCCCCATTCCCTGACCCTTTTCTTCTTCAGGCTAAATAGATTCACTTGCTTCAGTTATCAAAGGGCACATGACCTTCATCCTCCTGGTTTTCCTCTTCTGTATGCTTCTATGCTTTTAACATATTCATTGACCCTTTTAAACTGCAATGCCTAGAACTAAAGCAAAGGGGTGTGACAAGGGCACCTATGAACTTCACCTCCTCGTTCCTGGAAGCTATGATTTTCTTTGAGTTTTCCAACATGCCATTAGCTTTTTTATCTGCCATATCACACTTTTCAATAATCCTTCCCTGAGTTTTCCAATCTCAGGCCTTAACAACTTCCTCCTTCTGATATAGTAACATACTTTGACAATTCTTGAATATGCTTGTATAATATATTATGTTTATTTGTGTTTATACTTTATCTGGTTTCTAAACTGTAAGTTGAATGAAGACATGTCATCTAATCCAAGATATATCACTGTACACCACACCCTTTAAGTAACTAATAAATATTTGTTGCAGTTTATGTTTGAATAAATCCTTTATTTTGAACACCATTCAAGTATTTTTTTGTGCAAATCTTCATTAGAGAGTATTGATGAGGAGTAAATTGAGGAGTAAATTGTGGTCTAAACAGAGATGGGTCAGTTCCTTTCTCTCTCTCCTTCCTTCCCCAAAGAAACCAATGGCGGGTTCGGCAGCAAAGGAATTTGCTACTTAATGCTGTATGGAAACATAGTCTTTATTGATTAGAATGGAAATACCAGAGAGCCAGTGGGCAAAATGGCTGCATGGTACAAGGCCATTTTCAAAGAGAAGATTCCTGAGTTCTCTCTTTTATACAGTGATGTAAATAAGATAAGGACTCTCTTGTTATCTTTTGGGGACAGACAGAAGTCTCTTCCCAAAAAGGAATTTCCTGATGCCATTTGGTCTATCTGAGCAGATTAGAATGGAGGCTGTAAAACTCCAACCAGCTCAGATAGCCCAAACTAGTTTGACCAGATCAAAGTCCAAGTCCCAAAAGAAGTTGGAGATCAAACAAGGAATACCAAAGGGCTACCGCCCTCAACAGTATGAGTACCTTGTACTTGTCAGTGTGGAGAACAGGAAAGATATGACAAATATGCAATGGAATTAAAAATATTTATTAAGTAACAAACACTGTGTCAAGTATTAGTAATACATATGGAATTGGACATGTTGAGTAAGGAAATAGTGGATGGATGGCTTTTTTCTATAGACGGCTGAAAATATAGAATAGAAATATAGGTTGAGAGGCCAAGACTAGAGATACAGAAGTGAGAATTATCTACAAGACAGTAATAGTGGAAACAGTGAGAGCAGACAAGCTCACTGACAAAGTGAATTTAAAGAAAGAAATGTAAAAAGCTGAAAGCAGAGTCTTGGGGAAAATTCATAGATGTCAGGAAAGGGGAAAAGTGATCAACAGTGATAGGAAAAAAAGTAACTTTAACAAGTCAGAAGGCAAATCATGAAGGAAAGATTTTCAAGAAGGAACTGTGATCAATATCACAAAAATGCCTGAGAGAATAAGTACAAAATAAATGGTTGAAGAAAAAAGAGTGAAGTTGGCAAAACATCAAAATGCAAAACCATCTACTGTTGTTCTTTGGGAAGCAAATGGTAAATCAATATTGTAAAAATATAAGTAACCTGCAGAACAGAGGCTGTCATGTTAGGTCCAGACCTATGATTTCATCAATATGGGGCAATTCCTCTAGGGTGGAAAACTTATTTACAAATACATAACAGTGACATGTATATATATCTTGTGGTCTTAGTTTCTTAGCACTGAGTTATTTAGCAGTGAGATGTTAAGTGAATTGCTAATGGTCACAAAGCTAATTTCAGAGGCAAGATGTGACGTTAGTTCTTGACTCTAACACTGATCTTCCATACAGTTCAAAACATCACCTATTGAACATGTTAATTAATGCTTTATAACATTATTTACCAAAATAGAGGTATACAATACTATTTTTGAGATACATAGCATACTTTTGCTTTTATAATTGTAGATCTCTCCAGTGATATAAATTTTAGATCTTTATTAAACTGTTTAACGAGTTTGTGAACAAAATTTTTATTATTTGGTGGCCACCTCTCTGGTGATGTATCTCATTGAACTTAACTAGTCCTTAGTATATCAAAACAGAATCCATACTTAATTTATTTTGGTTTGTTAAGACTTGCTAAGGCTTGGGCTATTCTGGTATTGTCTTAGATACCTAGGATCAGTAGCTAAGCTTAAACTCAAAGTGTGAAGATTCAAATTTTCTAGGGAGCATATAGGGCATTTTAAAAATGTATATTTGAATTCTAATTACTTAGTGGTAAATTGAATGCTGGATAACCACGATTCAAACTTTACCTTAAGAAACTTACCATTTAAGATCCTGAGTAAATAATTTAATCACTTTGACTTATTTTGCTCAAAATGGAGAAAATAATAATTCTTCCTTTATAAGATTGAATGTGTTTATATACATGCATATGTAAGCATGTGCACATGTATGTACTTTATAAAATTGAAAGTGCTACAAAAATGTTACCTATTATTTGATAGAGCAGATAAGTGATAAGGATAAAATTCCTGGTTTGGAATTAGGAAGACCTGAGTTTAAATTTAATCTTTCTGAATTCTGCTTCCCATAACTTCACAGTGGATATTGTATAGGGCTGGAACTGAGCAGATGCATTTAGATAACTGAGAACTTAAAGCTAATTACAAATTGGACAATACTCTATTAACATATGCTTGGAGAATGACTCTTCCCAACTATTCTGTGCTGGCTTGATCTGTGGGTGTAGACAGAGAAGTGTGAGAGAGATCAGAAGGTAGAGTAGGACAAGGGGGATCATTCTTTGGCGGTGGAGAGAAAGAAGGTGTGGAGATTCCTATATCTATTCCCCTAATGACAACCACAAAAAGAGCAAGAATAAAAGACTTTCTCTTATCCTGACTCTAGCTGACTCTAAGGTATCCAGAATACTAACATGGTCATTACAGATATAAGTTGTTGTTATGTAGTTGATTAGTTGTGTCTTATTCTTTGTGACTTCATTTGGAGTTTCCTTGGCAAAGATACTAGAATGGGTTATGGATTTTCTTCTTTGGATTCTATAAATGAGGAAACTTAGTCAAATAGGACTGGTGTCTTGTCCAGAGCCACAGTCATTAATTGTCTGAGGTTGGATTTAAATACAGCTTCTCCTGATTCTAGTCCTAGAACTCTATTCATTGTATCATTTGGCTCTTTCTAATGGCTATATAAAAGGTCCTAATTCACAGAGATATGAGAATCAAATGAGTCAACACTAGTAAAACACTGTGCAAACTTTAAAATATTATATAAATGATATAACAAAAATATTATCATTACTGTTATTATAATTAATGTGTTAATATAGTATACATATATATGTATATATATACATATAAAACATATATACATATATCTATATTATATAATCCTTCAGTAAACCATTGTTTTAATATGACAAGAACCAGGAATTTTCTAGGTTTAGAACTCCTTCTACTAATACAAGTCATAACCTATTCTATAATTTTAACAAAATTACTGAATTTAAACCCTGTTGCAGATATTTATTACTAATTGTTCTCAACTAGTTATTTAATCTTTCCACTTCAGGGTCCTCATCAAAAAATGGGAATAACCATAGTTTCTATGTTATAAGAATAAAATGAGATAATATATGAAGAACTGTGCAAATCTAAAAGTTCTATCTAATTTATAGCTAATGATAATAAGAATAATGATAATCATTTTATTTTATCATTTTATCACATAGCTAGAAGTGTCAGTAATGGGATTGGAATGAAGTTTTTCTTGAATCCAGGTCCAACATTTTACACTATGCTATATTACTTCTCACATACTTATACATTTGTCAACATTTATAAGGAATTGACTACACATTAAAACAGCATTGTGGTAGGTTTCAGATATGCAATGATACAGATACTGCTCTTAAGGGTCTACAAATATAGCTGTAGAGCAATAGAAGATGTGAATACTAGTAAGCATAACATAAAATAAAGTGAGACACATATAAAAGAGTCTCACAAAAAAGTACTTGGATGAATTTGAAAAGATATCATTCTTTTTGAGGGGAGAGTTGTATTGTGGTAGTGAAGGAAAACTTCCTGGATTAGGAAACAACTGAGGGGAATCTTGAAGGAAAAGAAGCAGTAATTAAAGAGATGGAGACAGAAATAGAATAATCATTACATTCTTGGGTAAAAATGACAATGAAAAATTCACAGACACGGGAGAATGAGGAAATAACCTTTGATGGCAACAGGTTTCCTATCCCCAAATTTCATTGTTCACATGAGGTTGTAGAATTTCAGAGACAAAATGTACCTTAGCCCATTGACCCATTTTCTTTTTTTTTCATAGATTGGAAGACTAAATCTCATAGAGGTTAAATAATTTGTTTAAGATCACACAAAGAATTTTTGGCTACACAGACAACTCATTTTCCTACCTTATGGACTTTTGCTATCTCTCTAATACCTGATACCACAATTCTCAGATTGCATATACATAAATGATGTAAAAAAAGTAAAGTTCTTTTATTATTCATAAGCAAGCATAATTTTGAAAATAATTTGAGTAATTTGTGAATAAATAAGCTATTTATTTAAAAATATATTAGGACACATTTTCCACCATTTGGGCTTTAGGTAGAAGAATGCCATGTTGTTTTTAATGGCATCTATTTGAACTTTGTAACTTTATAATTCAATGTAAAGATTAATGTATTATGAGGCAGAACTTGAAACAATGTGCTAAGTCAGTGAAATTGATAGAGACAATGATTATTTAGCATGGTATTCAACAATTCTCTAGTTCAGTACATGTACTTAGTACTTAACTATTATTCTACAAAATTCACATCTTTAAGAGAGCATATATAAAGTAGGAGCCTCACCCAAGATTCAGTGGGAGAGATTCAGAAGTTAGAGAAGGCAGGCAGGAGCTCAAACTCTGGGAACCAAGACTACAGAAGAAACTACAAAGAAAGCTAACTGGGTCACAGGAAAGGAGACAAGATTTGGAAAGAGACAATAAAATATTTGGACTTTAATACCTGGCTACATTTGGGGATGATTACTGAACTGAAATGAAGGTTACCCCAGAAGCCCCCAAGAAACCTGCTCCCAGAGAAGATTACATTTTAGAGAAGAATATTATATAAATGTCTATTTATTCCTGGGCTATTTGAATATCCTTTATATATAGTTTAATTCTAAGTCATAATATAAGTAGAAGATTGTTTTGTTAAATTCACTATTTATTGTTTTTATTGTTAGTATGATGGTTCATAAAATCCTATTTTTCCCCAGTTTTCTGTACACTTTGGTCAGTCTCTTTGCTCTAGCTTATATAGGTTCTTCTCATATAGTTTATAATCAGACAGACAATGTGACATAATGAGTAGGGAACTGGAATTGGAATCATGAGACATATACATACACACAAACACTGCATGTTACTGAGCATTCAGAGCCTAGTATGTGTACATATATATATATATATATATATATATATATATATATATATATATATACATCATATTTTCTTTCTCTCTTTGAGATATTCCAATTGAATTTTTAACTAGTTCAGTTAGTGTTTAGATATTCACATGAAAGATTAGGCAGCAATAGAGATCCTTTGTGTTACAAAGTTTAAATGATGCTTTGCTATGCTTACTTCCTAATAGAATATATATATATATATATATATATATTTTCCTTCAAAAAGAACATCCTGGAATAGTTCATATTTTAAATGACTATTGTGTTTTCCTATGTCTTTAATTTTGTTATCTAAATATTTGCAACAACAACTGGTTTCATATTTTCAATTCATTAAATTTCCATTCATCAATGCAATCTTTAATTCCCCTTGTTGAAATTCCCTCTTGCCCCCATGTTGGAGCCCCTTAAAAATACCATCTTTACATATAGGCAGATATTACTTACCTCATTTCTATAAGATTAGTTAATGGCTCATTTTCCTTATAATAGTTCAGTTAGTTTAACTAAAAATAGATGAGCATATATTTTTATATGGAATAATCAACTACTCCTGCTTTTGCATAAAGACATTTACTACAAGATTTCATAGTATTCAGCCTGATTTTATCTATGTTTGGTTGAATCTGGCTATTGTAAGTTAGTCAATTGTTATGTATTAAGTGCTTGCTATCTTCAAGAAACTTCTCTTAGTGATGGAGAAAAAAGAGAAGACAAAGAAATAGATTTGGCTCTCTAAATTATCATCTTTTTTATTTGTTTATTTACTTAAGTTAATTTTTATTTTCACATTCTTTTCCTCCCTCAATTTTGACTTCTGCCAGCCAGACATCTTTTTGAACTAGCTCAAGATTGTTCTTATCTTTTTGTACATTTTTGGCCTTGATGGAGAAGCTTAAGGTTGCATTTTTTTGTTGTTGTGTTTTCTTTTGTTTTTCCTTTATTATTGGTCTTCCTGATATATTATGGGGGTTTGGAAGTATTTTGTTCACTTGTGTTCCTTATGTCCCTAAATCCATGAATCTGTGAAATAGTGATTCCTTCTTTCTATATAGAAACAACAATTATTTTTAATTTCTCATTTTTATTTTATTTTAGTAATACTAACTTACATTTAGGTACATTATATAAATATATTTTCTAAACTGGTATTTATATACTCATCTCATTTGAGCACCATAGGGTGTGAGATTGGTACCATAGTAATTTTCTTCCTTTTATAAAAGAGGAAAGTAATGTTCAGAGAAGTGACTCCCCTTGTTCAATGTTACACATTTAATAAGTTTGTCTATTTGTCCTGTGACCTCGATTTTTTTTAACTCAAATATTCTTGGCTCTAAGATGAACATTTTCCTAAATTCTTTGTAACAGAGAATTCAGTGGAAAAAATTTAAATATCAAAATATAAAACAAATATGTGTAAATATTTTATATATTTTTGTTGTTCAATTGTTCCCTTTTTGAGTTTTCTTGGGAAAATATACTGGAGTAAAGGACTCCAAATTTTAAGACCCCACTATTTGACAAATATTGCTTGGAAATTTGGAAATTAGTATGGCAGAAACCAGAAATTGACCAACATTCCACACCTTATGGCAAGATAGGGTTGAAATGGCTGCAGGATTTAGAAATAAAGGGTGATCCTGTAAGCTAATTAGTAGAGCAAGTGATTTTCTACCTCTCAGAACTCTGGAGAAGGAAGGAATTTATGGCCATAAAAGAATGAGAGAACATTATGAAAGGCAAAACAGATAACTTTGATTACATTAAATTTTAAACATTTTGCACAGGCAAACCAATGCAACCAAGATAAGAAGGGAAGTAAAAAGCTAGGAAACAATTTTAAGGCAGTGTTTATGAGAAAAAAAACTTTTGTTTCTAAACTATATAGAGAATTTTCTCAAATTTATAAGAATTCAAGTCATTACCCAATTGATATATGGTAAAAGGAGATAAACAATTTTCAGATCAAGAAATTAAAGCCAGTCATGCCAAAAAAAATGTTCTAAACCACTATTGATTAGAAAAATGCAAATCAAGGTGACTCCTCAGATTAGTTAAAATAACAAGAAAAGATAATGATAAATTTTGGGGGGATGTGGGAAAAAGGGAACATTAATGCATTGTTACTGAAGTTGTGAAATAATCCAACTCTTCTAGAGAGCAATTTGGAACTATTCCCAAAAAGCTATAAAACTTTATCCAGGAATGTCACTACTGGGTCCATATCCCAAAAAGATCATAAAAGAGGAAAAAGGACCCACATGTGCTAAATGTTTGTAGCAGCTCTTTTTGCAGTGGCAAGGAATTAGAAAATGAGTGGATACCCATCAATGGGTTTGGTTTGAATAAGTTATGGTATATGAATATAATGGAATAGTATTGCTTTATAAGAAATGATGAGCAGGGAATGCAGTGATCCAAGACAGTTCTAAAAGACTTGAGATTGAAAATGCCATCTGCATCTAGAAGTTGTTGTCCCATTTCATCCAAGGCCATCTCCAATCATCTAGATTTATTTTTTACTAGTAAACCCAAATGGCTTATCAGATGGGCTCATTTCCAGGAGGGGAAAGTGAATTAGATGACCTTGCACAGCCCTCTCTTATTTAAATCTAATTCACTTGTATGTCATGGCATCACCTCCTTTTGGCATAATCCCCTTCGAAAATGAAGGTCAAACAACAACCTCAACTTGGTGGGTTGGTGATTCTTGATTATAATCCTAGCCTCTTTGCATTCCTAAATGTCATATTCTAGTCCTCTGACTATTTATTAAATCTTGTGGCTCTTAACTGTGGCTTCATGGTATTTGAGTGTTTCTTTCTGGTTCTTTGAAGTATTTTCTCTTTGACTTGAAATTTCTGGAATTTACTACACTATTCCTAAGAGTTTTCATTTTTTGATCTTTTTCAGAAGTTGATAGGTGTATTCTTTCAATTTCTATTTTACTCTCTGGTTTTAGAATACCATGACAATTTTCCCTCAATAATTTCTTGAAATATGATGTCTAGAATCTATTTTTGATCATAGTTTCAAGCACTAAATTATTAAATTATTTGTTTACCATCTATTTACATCTATTTTACTATCTATTTACATCTATTTACCATGTATGTGAAATATTTCACATTTTTTCTATTATTTTTCCCTCCTTTTGATTTTGTTTCTTATTTATCTTGCTTTTTGATGTCTCATAGAGTTATTAGCTTCCAGGTTACTAATTCTAATTTTTAAGGAACTATTATTATCTTCAGTGAATCTTTGTACCTCTTTTTTCATTTGACCATTTCTGCTTTTGTTTTTTTCTTCTTTTTTGTATTATGGCTTTTTATTTACCAGATATATGCATGGGTAATTTTACAGCACTGCCAAACTTTTGTTCCAATTTTTCCCCTCCTCTCCCCCACCCCCTCCCTCAGATGGCAGTTGACTAGTACATGTTAAATATGTTAGAGTATAAATTAAATACAATATATGCATACATGTCCAGTTATTTTGCTGTACAAAAAGAATAAGACTTTGAAACAGTGTACAATTAGCCTGTGAAGGAAATAAAAAATGCAGGTGGACAAAAATAGAGGGAATGGGAATTCTATGTAGTGGTTCATAGTCATCTCCTAGAGTTCTTTTGCTGGGTGTAGTTGGTTCAATTCATTATTGCTCTTTTGGAATTAATTTGGTTCATCTCATTGTTGAAGATGTCCACATCCATCAGAATTGATCATCATATACTATTATTGTTGAAGTATACACTTTTGCTTTTAAATGATTTTTTCTCTTCAGTGAATTTTCATTGTCTTTTTACCATTTAGCCTCTTCTGTTTTTAAGGTTTCTTTTTCATATGTTTTCTTTTGTTTTGTTTTCTTTACCAAGTTGTTGACTTTTTCCTCATGGCTTTTCTTGTATCACTCTTATTTTCTTTCCTCTACCTCACTTGATCTGTAAAAAGTCTTTCAGAAATTTGTTTGGCACCTAAGATCAGTTTTGAAACTTTGGGTGTATCAAGTTTGATTTTGTTATTGTTTTCCGAGTTTATAGTTTGATATTTCTTGTCACCACAGTAACTTTCTATTGTCAGGTTCTTTTCTTTTTTTGTTCTTTTGTTTAGCCTTTTTCTTGACTTTTAGCTTTATGTTAAAGGGATCTGTTCCTAGGGTGTAGGGGGCACTGCCTTGAGCTTTGGTTTTTTTTCATATTGCTGTTTTCAAAACTTGTGCTGGATTCTGTAAATTGTAGATTCTTCCAAAGTTGTGAAATCTAAGATAAAGTATGATCACTACTCTTCTGGCCAACATACAATTTTGTGAGTGACCACAAGTGCTCTTTTCTGCCCTTGAAACAGGATCTCTGTAATTCTCTGGAAGTTGCCTGGCATTGAGACCAACCCATGGACAATGCAACAGAGTTCTGTATGTGGAGCCCAAAAAGTTTTCCCTGTAATACCCTTTTGACCAGTTGTCTATATGACTGTGAATTGAGTATTCTGGAAGTTTCTGCTGCAGATTCAGTTGCCCTAGACTTGGTACTGGCATGTTGAGGTATGATAGTTTGTGTAGGACACCACTTCTCTCTCACCTCATATATCACAGATATGTCCTGCCAACTGTTTAAATTATCTGAGGCTGTAAAATTATTTTCCCTTTCTTTTGTTGATTCTGACACCCCAGAATTTGTGTTGAGGCATTATTTTAATGTTGTTTGGAGGGGAATTTGGAAGAACTTAATTAAGTCCCTGCCTTTTATCTTCTATCTTGTTCTGCATTTGATACTATTAACTCTTAATCAAAAATATTCATTAAACAGAAGGAAAAGAAGAAAAATTAAAACACAACATCCAACCCAAAACCCTACAGCACAGTTCCTTCAAATGCATAGTGTCCATGGAGATGAGTGGACAAAAATTTGTAGAACCTTAAGAGAGAGACATATGAATACAGAATACATAAAGTTGGAGGATCTAATAGGTCCAGACTATAGCCTTTAATATTTTTTTTATACTTGAGGAAGTGTATCCCCAAATTCATTGATAGGTAAAGCCAATCTTTTGCTCACTGCTCTACTTCAGCAACTCCCTTTTTGGCTTCTTCACTTCTAGGAATTGTTATTATTTCTCAGAAAACTGTTTTTTTCCTTCCTAGGCTAGTTAAACAATGTTAATAACCTTCTGTAAAAAAAAACATTAGGGTTTTTCTGTGATCTGCAGACCTTATCTAGGTTGACCAAGATCTATGATAACTTTATGTGATATCAGCAAAAGCAGAAAACCTAATCCTGCAATATTCAGAGCTCTTTTGACTCTACTCCCTTGACTGGACTCTAAGGTAATTCCATCCATCAGGCAACAGGTAACAGTGCAGGTAAGAAAGAAAAAAAGAAGAGAAAAAAAAAAACAAAAAGAAAGAGCGAGAGAGAAGAAACAGAGCTGGAGACAGAAAGAAGAGAAGGAGAGTGGGGAGAAAGAAAGAGGGGGGAAAGAGGGGGAGAAAGAGGAGGAAAGAGAGAGAAAGAGAGAAAGGGGAGAAGGAGAGACACAGAGAAAGAGAAAAGGAGAGAGAAATGGGGGGGCAGGACAGCATAGTGCATTAGATAAACTGTCCAATGGTAGCAGAGCCAGGACAATATGGGTTCAAGTCCCATCTTTGACACAAAAAAATCTGTGGGGCCCCGAACAAGTTACTTAACATTTCAGTACTTTAGGCCAAAGCTTTTTAACTTGTAAATCCCAAATTTATGTGGGGGTTGCAAAAAATTTGGTATCAGTAGAAGTGTTCTGAACATACGCCAACCAAAAATTACTTTAAAATCAAATGCATAATGAATTTAGGATGTTTTTGATACTGTTGCTTTTTTGCATGGAGGGACTTCACTGCAGTCTTGGTTCTGAACACACAACGTGTATGAAAGCTGCCAGAAACACCTCTGATCAGATTTGAGACTAGAAGAGATTACATAAAATTTATGGGGTGCAAAGGGGTTACAGTTCTCTGGAGAAATTTTTGCACAACCCCATCTTGTCTTGAAACTGAGTCAAGGTATTTCTGTCAGCATTCTTTAGTTTTATGTGGACTGAGGGCATATGCAGTCCATGTTGTATGTTCAGAACCAAGGCTTTAGTGAAGTTGCCCAATGTAACATGGGCAAATGCTGCCAGAAAAATCATTATGTGTTTGATTTTGAATTAATATTTGGTTGATGTATGTTCAGAAACCTAGTATTGCCAAATTTTTCATGATCCCCCCCCACATTGTTACAAATCCCACATAGGGTTATGACCCACTGGGTTGACAAGTTTTTACTGTAGTCCCTCCAAGACCATAAATTGCAGTGAAGATACCATCTGTATCAGTAGAGTTTCTAATCAGGGAGTTTCTTTTTTCAATAAAATCATAGTCCTGTTAAAGATGTTGCTTCAAAGTCGATGCTCTATACACTCAAATTATACCATTCCTCCTCTCTTGTGCGTACACACACACACACACACACACACACACACACACACACACACACCACATGGAAATTTTTTTTTAATTAAGCCTGAAATGAAATAATAGATTCAGTGTCATCATCTAAGCATAAGATAAGAATCAGAAGAAATGAAGTCAAAGTTCATGTTCTTTAGTGTACTAGAGAAATGCTATTGTTGCGTCACATTACTTTTCCTCTGAATATTAGCCTCTTCATCTGTCAAAGGAGTCATATAGGATGATATATTTAGAGGTATGAGGGATGATAGATATCATCTAGTCCAGTGATTTTAACCCTCTTTTTTTCCTTCCTCCCTCCCTTCCTTCCTCCCTCCCTCCCTCCCAACCTTCCTTCCTTCCTTCCTTCCTTCTTTCTTTTCTTCTTTCTTTCCTTTCTTCTCCCTCTCTCCTTCCTCCCTCCCTTCCTCTCTTTCCTCCCTACCCTCCCTTAACTCTCTCGCTTCCCTTTCTCCCTCCCTTCTTCTTTCCTTCCTTGCTTCTTCCCTTCTTCCTTTCTTCCTCCTTCCCTTCCTTTCTCTCTCTCTTTATTTTCTTTTTCCTTTTAGCAGTAGATGTGCTTATAGGTGTCTATAATTATAATAATATTTAAAAATATATAATAATAATATTTAATAGAATAATATTTTAAAGTGTATAAGATAAAATACATATAATTACAAATTAAATCAGAGGTTAATAGAAATAGCAATGTATCTTTCTCATCCAAATATTTAACCACAGACATCTTGTGGCATTTGTAGCCCAAGTTAACCCTTCATCTAGTCCTACTTCTTCTTTTTACAAATGGTGAAAGTAAAACCCAAAGATGTGATACATAAGCAGACCAGAATCGAGCACAGCTCTGATGAGATATCCTTTCCACTTTACCAAAATGCTTCTCAGATCTAAATCATTTTTCAGATTTAATATTCTATGATTTGGTGATGTTAATGCCAAATGCCATTATTCTCACCTTTAAACTGTACTTAATATAGTTTGTATATATGTGTGCATTTTTATTAAATATATGCATATACCTGCATATATGTATAAAATTATATATGCACATACACATGGATGTAAACACACATATGGTCCCCCTTTAATGGATATATAGATGAAGTTAGAATTTTATTACTTCTAAGTCTTATGGTCGATTGCTCTATTTAACAAAATGAACTTGATAGAAAATGCTTACTTTTGCTATGTGAAAACAGTTCAAAAGTTCACTCTGAATAAACATTTACAATATTTGAATCTTAGTTGAATTTTGGCCAAACCACCAAAATCTTTCAAGTCTGCAAAAGAAGTTTGGATCTCCTTGAAGAACAGCTTGTCTCTAGAGCATTTTTTGGCACTTTTCAGCCCTGATTTTTTGTGGGCCAGAAATCCAGTAAAAAATATTCTTTTCTGTAGTGTCAGAGTCTTGACACTTTTTCATACTAAGTACATTGAATCCAGAAAATACAAAATAATCTGAAATGAAAAATAAGTTAATGGAAACCATGTCCTGGCTTTATCAATTCCCAGCTCTCTTTAATATCCCATTCTGTTATTTACCCTTTCCCTCACCCTCATCAAGTAAAAAGCAGAATTACAATTAAAATGAATTCTATAGGTTGTCTTATTGGAACTCAGTTGCTTCTGTTCCTAATTGATGGCTATGTGTTTGGTTTTGGAGGCATCATTTACTCTTTATGGGTTTTAGTTTTAGTTTTTTGTTTTTTTTTAAGGGATTAGATTAAATGGTTCTTAAATTTCCTTCCCTACAGCATAGGTGCAACTTATTGCTTGTGTCTATTATTTTTACCCAATACCTTTTCTTCCCCAATTCTGCTCTCTGGCTTTTTCTTCATTAGCATCATTGGTGCTACTCCTAGTATCAGTGGGACAACAGAAGAGATTTTGGCAGCTGTTGCTGACTTTTATTGAGAATTATCAACAAACTGAGTTTTTTTTTTATAATTTAATTTTTATTTTATTTTATAATTATAACTTTTTTTTGACAGTACATATGCATGGGTATTTTTTTACAACATTATCCCTTGCACTTACTTCTGTTCAGATTTTTTCCCTTCCTCCCCCAACCCCCTCCCACAGATGGCAGGCAGTCTTATACATGTTAAATATATTACAGTATATTCTAGATACAATATATGTGTGTAGAACCAAATTTTTTGTTGCACAGGAAGAATTGGATTCAGAAGGTAAAAATAACAGTTTACACTCATTTCGCAGTATTCCTTTTCTGGATGTAGCTGATTCTGTCCATCATTAATCAATTGGAATTGGATTAGCTCTTCTCTATGTTGAAGATATCCACTTCTATCAGCATACATCCTCGTACAGTATCATTTTTGAAGTGTATAATGATCTTCTGGTTCTGCTCGTTTCACTTAGCATCAGTTGATGTAAGTCTCTCCAAGCCTCTCTGTATTTCTCCTGTTGGTCATTTCTTATAGAACAATAATATTCCTTAACATTCATATACCATAATTTACCCAACCATTCTGCAATTGATGGACATCCATTCATCTTCCATCTTCTAGCCACTATGAAAAGGGCTGCCACAAACATTTTGGCACATACAGGTCCCTTTCCCTTCTTTAGTATTTCCTTGGGATATAAGCCCAGTAGTAGTATGGCTGGGTCAAAGGTTATGCACATTTTGATAACTTTTTGGGCATAATTGCAGATTGCTCTCCAGAA
Organism: Sminthopsis crassicaudata; assembly: GCF_048593235.1. NCBI lineage: Eukaryota > Metazoa > Chordata > Mammalia > Dasyuromorphia > Dasyuridae > Sminthopsis > Sminthopsis crassicaudata. Next base: position 420,123,537 of record NC_133619.1, read on the forward strand.
TGGTTGGATTCTTTCACAACTCCACCAACAATGCATCAGTGTCCCAGTTTCCCCACAGCCCCCCCCCCCAACATTCATCGTTATTTGTTCCTGTCATCTTAGCCAATCTGACAGATGTATAATGATACCTCAGAGTTGTCTTAATTTGCATTTCTCAGATCAATAGTGATTTGGAATACTCTTTCATATAAGTGGAAATAGTTTTAATTTCATCATCTGAAAATTGTCTGTTCATATCCTTTGACCATTTATCAATTGGAGAATGGCTTGATTTCTTATAAATTAAAGTCAATTCTCTGTATATTTTGGAGATGAGGCCTTTATCAGAACATTTAACTGTAAAAATGTTTTCCCAATTTGTTACTTCCCTTCTAATCTTGTTTGCATTAGTTTTGTTTGTGCAGAAACTTTTTAATTTGGTGTAATCAAAATTTTCTATTTTGTGATCAATAATGTTCTCTAGTTCTCCTTTGGACACAAACTCCTTCCTCCTCCACAAGTCCGAGAGGTAAACCATCCCATGTTCCTCCAATTTATTTATGATTTCGTTCTTTATGCCTAAATCTTGGACCCATTTTGATCTAATCTTAGTATGTGGTGTTAAATGTGGGTCCATGCCTAGTTTCTGCCATACTAATTTCCAGTTTTCCCAGCAGTTTTTGTCAAATAATGAATTCTTATCCCAAAATTTGGGATCTTTGGGTTTGGCAAAGATTAGATTGCTATTTTTATTCACTATCTTGCCCTGTGAACCTAACCTATGCCACTGATCAACTAGTCTATTTCTTAGCCAATACCAAATGTTTTTGGTGACTGTTGCTTTATAAAATAGCTTTAAATCAGGTACATACACTTAGACCACCTTCCTCTGACTTTTTTTTTTTCATTAGTTCCCTTGCAATTCTCGACGTTTTGCTCTTCCATATGAAATTTGTTATTTTTTCTAGGTCAATAAAATAATTTCTTGGGAGTCTGATTGGTATAGCACTAAATAAATAGATTAGTTTGGGGAGTATTGTCATCTTTATTATATTCGCTCGGCCTATCCAAGAACACTGAATGTCTTTCCAATTATTTAAATCTGACTTCATATAATTCCTGACTCTCCTTTGGTAGATATATTCCCAAATATTTTATACTATCAACTGTTATTTTGAATGGAATTTCTCTTTGTATCTCTTGCTGTTGGATTGTGTTGGTAATGTATAAAAATGCTGAGGATTTATGTGGATTTATTTTGTATCCTGCAACTTTGCTAAAATTCTGAATTATTTCTAATAGCTTTTTAGCAGAGTCTTTGGGGTTCTCTAAGTATACCATCATGTCATCTGCGAAAAGTGATAATTTGATTTCTTCATTTCCTACTCTAATTCCTTGAATCTCTTTCTCGGCTCTTATTGCCGAGGCTAGAGTTTCTAGTACTATATTGAATAGTAGTGGTGATAGTGGGCAACCTTGTTTCACTCCTGATCTTACAGGGAAAGGTTCTAGTTTATCACCATTACATATGATGTTTACTGAAGGTTTTAAATATATGCTCCTTATTATTTTAAGGAATAGTCCATTTATTCCTATACTCTCAAGCGTTTTTAGTAGGAATGGATGTTGGATTTTATCAAATGCTTTTTCTGCATCTATTGAGATGATCATATGGTTTTTATTAATTTGATTATTAATATGGTCAATGCTAATAGTTTTCCTAATATTAAACCAGCCCTGCATTCCTGGTATAAATCCCACTTGGTCATAGTGTATTATCCTGGGGATGATTTTCTGAAGTCTATTTGCTAATATCTTATTTAAGATTTTAGCATCAATATTCATTAAGGAAATTGGTCTATAGTTTTCTTTCTCAGTTTTTGATCTACCTGGTTTAGGTATCAGTACCATGTCTGTGTCATAGAAGGAATTTGGTAGGACTCCTTCATTCCCTATTTTTTCAAATAGTTTACATAGCATTGGAGTTAGTTGTTCTTTAAATGTTTGGTAGAATTCACCTGTAAATCCATCTGGTCCTGGGGACTTTTTCTTAGGAAGTTGGTTAATAGCTTGGTCTATTTCTTTTTCTGAGATGGGACTATTTAGACTACTTACTTCTTCCTCTGTTAATCTGGGCAAGCTGTATTTTTGAAGGTATTCTTCCATTTCATTTAAGTTATCGAATTTATCAGCATAAAGTTGAGCAAAGTAGCTCCTAACTATTGTTCTAATTTCCTCTTCATTAGTGGTGAGCTCACCCTTTTCATTTTCAAGACTAACAATTTGCTTTTTCTCTTTCCTTTTTTTAATCAGGTTTGTCTATTTTGTTGGTTTTTTCATAAAACCAACTCTTAGTTTTATTAATTAATTCAATAGTTTTTTTACTTTCAATTTTATTAATCTCACCTTTTATTTTTTGAATTTCAAGTTTTGTGTTTGTCTGGGGTTTTTTAATTTGTTCCTTTTCTAGCAATTTTAGTTGTAAGCCCAATTCGTTGGCCCTCTTTTTTTATATTTTATGCAAGTAGACCTGTAGAGATATAAAACTTCCCCTTATTACTGCTTTGGCTGTATCCCACACATTTTGGTATGATGTCTCATTATTGTCATTTTCTTGGGTGAAGTTATTAATTATGCCTATGATTTGCTGTTTTACCCAATCATTCTTTAGTATAAGATTATTTAGTTTCCAAATATTTTTTGGTCTATTTTCCCCTGGCTTTTTATTGAATGTAATTTTGATTGCATTATGGTCTGAAAAGGATGCATTTACTATTTCTGCCTTATTGCATTTGATTTTGAGGTTTTTATGCCCTAGTATATGATCAATTTTTGTATAGGTTCCATGAACTGCTGAGAAGAAAGTATATTCCTTTCTGTCTCCATTTAGCTTTCGCCAAAGATCTATCATATCAAACTTTTCTAGTATTCTATTTACCTCTTTGACTTCTTTCTTATTTATTTTATGGTTTGATTTATCTAATTCTGAGAGTGCAAGGTTGAGATCTCCCACTATTATAGTTTTGCTATCTATTTCCTCTTGCAGCTCTCTTAATTTCTCTTTTAAGAATTTAGATGCTGCACCACTTGGTGCATATATGTTTAATATTGATACTGCTTCATTATTGATGCTGCCCTTTAGCAGGATATAATGCCAATCCTTATCTCTTTTAATTAGATCAATTTTTGTTTTTGCTTGATCTGAGATGAGGATGGCTACTCCTGTTTTTTTGGTTTTGCCTGAAGCATAATAGATTCTGCTCCACCCTTTTACTTTTAGTTTGAATGTCTCACCCTGTTTCAGGTGTGTTTCCTGTAAACCACATATAGTAGGATTCTGACTTTTAATCCAGTCTGCTAACTGCTTCCTCTTTATGAGGCAGTTTGCCCCATTCACATTTATGGTTAGAAGGACCAATTCTATATTGCTTGCCATCCCATTAACCCCTGCTTATGCTTTTCCCCTTTCCTTCCCTTTTACCCTCCTACCCAGTATTAAACTGGTGAATACCACTTGCTTTTCACAGCCCTCCCTTTTTAGGATCCCTCCCCCACCTTAAAGATTCTCCCCTTATTTTACCCCTTTTCCTCGAAATTTCTGTATTCCCTTCCCCTTAGCTTACTCCTTCCCTTTCACTTTTCAATGAAGTGGAAGAAGTTTAACCATAAATCGAATATGTCTATTGATACACGCTGTGTTCATCTCCCTCCTTTCTTTCTCTCAGATATAATAGGTTACCTTTGCCTCTTCATGAGATGTAGTACCACCACTTTACACTTTTCTATGATATAATTTCCTTTCCACCTCTAGTTTCTAGGACAAATTATACATGTGTTCTTTACATATCTTTATGGCAGAAATATAGTTCTCCAGATTTCTTTTTACCTTTTTAGAAATCTCTTAAGTTCTGTATTTGAAGATCAAACCTTTTATGTAGGTCTGGTTTTTTCATCAAAAATAGATGGAATTCATTTATTTCGTTAAATGTCCATCTTCTTCCCTGGAAAATGATGCTCATTCTTGCTGGGTAAGTTATTCTTGGCTGCATACCAAGTTCCTTAGCCTTTCGGAATATCATGTTCCAGGCCCTGCGTTCTTTTAATGTGGATGCTGCTAGATCCTGTGTTATCCTTATTGTGGATCCTCCATATCTGAATTGCTTTTTTCTAGCAGCTTCCAATATCTTTTCCTTTCTCTGATGGTTCTTGAACTTGGCCAGTATATTTCTTGGCGTTTTGATTTTAGGGTCCCTTTCAGTAGGTGATTGCTGAATTTTTTCAATGTCTATTTTACCCTCTGTTTCCAGAATGTCTGGGCAGTTCTCTTTGATAATTTCCTCGAAAATGCTGTCCAAGCTCTTTTTTTCCTCCCATTTTTCAGGGAGTCCGATTATTCTCAAATTGTCTCTCCTGGATCTGTTTTCCAGGTCTGTTGTCTTTCTGGTAAGGTACTTGACATTCTTTTCAAATGTTTCATTTCTCTGGTTTTGCTTGACTACCTCTTGGTTTCTCCTTGAGTTATTCATTTCTACTTGTTCCAGTCTAATTTACAATGATGTATTTTCTTCACTCACTTTTTTTATATCTCTTTGTAATTGTCCAATTGAGTTTTTATCTTCTATGGAATTTTTTCCCATTTTATCCATTTTTTTTTTTTAGAGAGCTGTTTTCTTTTTCCAGCTCACTAATCCTATTTTCCTTGGAGTTGTTTACCTTTTCCAGCTCACTAATCTTGTTTCTCAATGATTTGATTTCTTTATCCACTCTGTCTTTGAATGTATGGGATGACTTCTCCAGGCTCTCTTGCCAAGCTTCCCTTTCCTTTTCCCATTTCTCTTCCAGCTCTCTTGTGAGAGCCTTTTTGATTTCCTCTATGAGGTTCTTTTGTATTGAGGAGTAGCTTATATCCCTCCCAGAGGATACATCTGGGGACAGTCTGTTCCTAGTCTCCTCAGCATTTGAAGTCTGCTCCCTCTCCACACAGAAGCTGTCAATGGTTAGAGCCCTTTTGAATTTTTTGTTCATTTTGTCAGAGTAGGAATCGAAGAAAACAAACTGACAAGAGAAAAAATTGGTCTGTTTTGTGGGGGATGGGGCTGGATGGTATTAATGGGCTTCCTCTACAGACTGAGGGTAGGGCAGGAGAGAGCCACTAACAGAACAGCAATGACTGTACTGAGTCTGCGCTCTGAGGCTTTGAGAATGCACTGAGTCAGTCCAGGTGGGGGTTGGGGGTGGCCGGGCTCTGAGAGACGCTGGCTTTCTGGAGTTTTAATCTTCACCTCCGGCATTTACACCCTCTCTGCTGCTCCTGGCTTGCTGCAAAGACGGAGTATCCACACTGGGGCAAAAGCCCTTTTGCAGAAATGGCAGAGATCACACCCCTCCCCCTCCAGTCTGAGCTGTGTGAGCTGCCTGTCTCCCTCTGGCTTGCCTGCCCTCAGTCTGTGCCCAGTCTGATTGACCCTCCCCCAAGCAAACACAGACCTTTTCTGGCGACTTTCAAGGATGTCTTCTCTTAGTGATTATTTGTGGATTTCTTTCTGGGTCAAGCATTAAGTCTGAGGCTTGTCATGAAGTAAATTCTGAGAGAAAACGAGGAGCTCAAGCAGCTGTCTGCCTCCACGCCGCCATCTTGGCTGGAAGTCCCAAACTGAGTTTTAAAATGCTTTTCCAAAAGGATTTGACTCCACAAAAATATCACAAATAAATTAAGCAAAAGAATGAAGTAGTAACAGCCTGCCTCATCTTCTATTTGTTTCCAAGACTACTTTAATGCATAATTTAAGCTGAAATTATAGGATTTAATGAACTATCTTTTGAGTTAGCTTTGTATAGTGTCCTATCTGTCAAAACATTTGGAATTCATACTATCCCATATAATAGTTAGCATTATATATTTCTTTAAAGTTTGCAAAGTGCTTTACATGTATTATCTCATTAGGTCCTCACTACAACACTGACGTTATTGTTCTCATTTTGCAGATGAGAAAACTGAGGCTGAGAGAGGTTAAGTGACTTGCCCGAAGTCACACAGCTAGTAGATATCTGAGATAAAATTGGAACTCAGAATCTTCCTGAATTCATATTCAGCACTATATCTATTGTACAATCTATCTGACAACTCAAATCTATTTGAAAATTAAGTATTTCCCTGAAACTGACATACTATGAGGTTTTGTTTTTGTTTTTTTGTTTTTTTTGTTTTTTGTGAATAACTAGGTTGATTTTAAAAATATAGAAATGTGAAGAAAAGATGACATGGCCTAGTAGATAGAAAGCTGGCTTAGGTGTTATAGAGCTCTTGTTACAGTATCTGCGAATGTTGTGTTCAAATTCATTCTGTAACCCATAGTAGTTTTTTTTGATCACAATTATCTGACTTCTTTTTACATTGAGAGCTTATGTCAAAGTATTTGGAAGACATGATCCCTAAAATGATAGAAGAACTTCCATAGAAATGGAAGTTTTCTCATTGGAATTTTTCAACAAGTGAAATAATGGATTTGGATAAAGGCCCCCAAAAGGATATCTGTTGAAATGCTAATCACATAGAGAAGGGAACAGAAGTGACACTTTTTGTATCTATCTATAGTTCTTTCTTTCTGAGTCCATTTACTCTGGTACAATACTTTCCAGTGATGTCCATATTTATAATGAGATAGACACACATTATCAGGGCTAGCTTAGTATTTGGGAGCCTCTGAAGGAAAATGTGGGAGAGGAGAGGTATTAGACTGACTACCAAAATGAAGGTCTACAGAGCCATTGTGCTGACCTCATTGTTGCATACCTGTGAAACTTAGTATCTCAGTGCCATGCCAGAAAACTGAATTATTTCCATTTGCCCTGACTTAGGAAGATTCTGAAGAACACCTGGAAGCATAAGATACCAGACACTGAGGTCCTTTCTTGAACTAAACTGACAAGCCTTTCAACTCTACTGCAAAGCACAACACTGTTGGGCTGGCTACCTTATTTGAATGCCAAATGTATACTTGCTAAAAATATTATTTTATAAACAAGTGATAAAATGGCAAGTGCTCATAAGGTGATCAGAAATAGTGATACAAGGACACTCTCAAGGTCTCTCAAGAACTTTAGAATTGATTGTGTGACAGGAGTGCTCAGTATGGCGTGCCCTCATCAGAGAAGTTTCTGTGCTTTATGAACAAAGTAGAATTGAATTAGCTCAGAAGAAATGTGAGGCATGCAAAGTTAGAGAATACACTCCAGATGTTCATAAAGGACTACTTGTGTCTAACCTGTGGCAGAGCATTTTGAGATTGCATTGGTGTGATCAGCCACAGTTGGACACACTGTAATTTGACTCTGACATAGTGATATCATTTTGGTCCTCTTTGAGAATGAAAAACAACCAACAGAGCAATCCATATCTAAATCTCTATGAATTAAAGAGAGAAAAAGACAGATAACACAGAGATGTCAAGAGTAAGACAAATACACAGAGAAAGTAATGGATTAGACTAACATTTCATTAATGTAGGGTGCTCCCTCATAAGGAATCTCAATGTACCAAAGAACATTTCTGACTGCTCTGTAATTCATTGTCATTAAGATTGACTAAGGTTCATGTAGAAATTAAAGGAGTTGCCAATATTTAACAAAGGCTAGATTTTGAGATCAATTTCTCTCATTGCTAACTGATTCCACCTTCATAAATCATCAGTCTTGTTGTGGTAAGAAATTTTCTATATTATTATTGGTATATTTATAAATTTGCAGAGAGGTGATATAGTGAATAGAATTCTGGACCTGGAATCACAAAACCCAAGTTTGACAATGACAAATGACAAAGGTCATTTAACAATGTTTGCCTCAGTTTCCTCATCTATTAAATAAACTTGAAAAAGAAATGGCAAACCACTTCAGTATCTTTGCTAAGAAAATCTCAGATGGAATTATCATAAGTCAGTCAGGACTTAAACTATTGAACATATATCCATAACTATTCTTTGGTTCTTTAAACTTCATTCTAAGATTGTTGATTGATTGTTGATCTTAATAGGAAATTTGAGAATGAAGCAGAGTACTTTAAAAAAAATCTCACAGGGCAATTATCAAAAATGAATATATATATATATATATATATATATATATATATATATATATATATATATATATATATAATATATTCATCATTTAGATGAAAATAAAATGAAACTTTTCTATTTGTGGTATACTGCCAGCCATTCAGGTTGTTGAATTTTTAAAATTTCTCTTTGGTTGTTTGATATTAATTGGGCTTCATGGTTTTATTCTTTCTAAAACCTCCATGGCATGGTTAATATAAAATTAATCCCAAGATAATTTGAATTCTTCAAACTTCACAATATGGAAAAAAGAAACTTCTTTCAAATTTTTTTTTATTTCCAACCATCACACTATGTTCTCCTAGTACTTAATATAAGGATTTTATGTCAAAACACTTAGAAGATATGATCCTTTTGATAGTAGTACAAATTTACTATACCACTCTGTTGGTAGCTAAGTACAATACATGTTCACTGAGCTCTCAATGATTTTTAAAAATTCCTATTTGTAGCGAGCTGTCGTCTCTAGAAGCTGCCGGATCGCTCTCTGGGAAGAGATCTGCTGTGTCTACTCAAATCTCTCCAACAGATTCTTCTTCCTGTAACGAACCGTTGTCTCCAGGCAGTTGCTGTTAACTCTTGTCCAAAGAAGTGACTTCCCTTCCTGCAGAGAGCCCCGTCAAGCCTGATGCAATTCAGAGTCTTCTCCTCTTCCTGGAGTGCTGTCCTCTTTATCCTCCCAGAGAATGGGTGTGGGATAATGCAAGGGCTTCTGGGAAGAACCACTTCAGCCAATGGGCTTGCTCCTTCTATCAAGTCAACCTGAGTTCTCACCTTGTAATTGTCCAGAAAACCTGAATTCTCACCTTGTCACTATCCAGACAACCTCAGTTCTCACTTAGTAATCCTAACATCTCCCCCTTTCTTTTGATTTAGAACATAGGACAGTCATGACCTTGAAACATAAATCCATCAATATGGGAAGTATTACAGATAATTACATAAATTACATAAGCACATAGTAACATAGTAACATAACACATGCTAGAAGTATATAACATAATCATAATCAAATAATCATAAATTGAAAATTTATAAATGTCCATAAGTCCATTGTCCATTAGTCTCATCTTGTGTGAGGAAGTCCAATGATTCCTGCTGGTTTTTAAAGTTCTTTAACAGTCTTCTTATTATCCATGATCTTTCAGTGTCAGATGTTTCTTAGATCTTCTCCTTTATTTTGAGGTCTTTCTCTTTTTCTGTCTCTCTCTGGTGGACAAGGCGAATATGACTCGTTGGCACCCATCTGATTCCTTCTCCTGCTGAAGAAATACAAGCAAACCCTCTCTCCCAGGCAGTTAACCTATCTAATTTCCTTCTATTTACCACTTTCTAAATTTACTCACGGTTCTGGGTCAGAGAGACTGAGATCTAGATCGGAAGCTTTTCCACTGGAATCAGGACCGTGTCTGTCCCTGTTCGGGCGCCAAATTGCGAAGGTCTGGTCTAGCTCCTCTTGTCAGAATAAGCAAAAGTCCTTGCCCCACGTTGGGCGCCAATTGTAGCGAGCTGTCGTCTCTAGAAGCTGCCGGATCGCTCTCTGGGAAGAGATCTGCTGTGTCTACTCAAATCTCTCCAACAGATTCTTCTTCCTGTAACGAACCGTTGTCTCCAGGCAGTTGCTGTTAACTCTTGTCCAAAGAAGTGACTTCCCTTCCTGCAGAGAGCCCCGTCAAGCCTGATGCAATTCAGAGTCTTCTCCTCTTCCTGGAGTGCTGTCCTCTTTATCCTCCCAGAGAATGGGCGTGGGATAATGCAAGGGCTTCTGGGAAGAACCACCCCAGCCAATGAGCTTGCCCCCTCTATCAAGTCAACCTGAGTTCTCACCTTGTAATTGTCCAGAAAACCTCAGTTCTCACTTAGTAATCCTAACACTATTTTTCTGAGTTTAAAATACTGTGTCTTTGCAAAATATATATGTTTATATAGCTTGCCTTAATAAACAGACTTATGATTCAGGGCAGATAGAGTGTGTATAATTATATTTATACCTACATTTGTATATAAATATAAAATTATAGATTCACCTTGATTATGAGAAAATTCAGAAAGTCCAAGAAAATCCAGAAAGTCTACACCCTGTTAACATGCTAACCAGAGCTCTATTCTCCAGTTTCCAAGCAGAGAATTGCTTTAGAATTATATCCACTTGCATTTTCCACCTGTCCCCCTACAAAGCATTGATGGTCTTGGGAACATATATATATGTATATATATACATATATATATATATATATATATATATATGTATATATACACATATATATGTAATATGTAATATAAAAATATAATACATAATAAATACATTCGCAGTAAGCAATGAAAGCAGGTTCTCTGGTCATTTAAAGGAAAGAGGATATTCTCTTATACCCACTGACTTGTTCTATTCCCACTGAGTACCAGTTATGCCAAAAACATGACAAATAATGAAAAACTAATAAATTTATTTATCTAAGTGAAGCAGTAAGCAGAAATTGAAGAAATCCAACAGATTAGAATATACTAGAAAACATCTGAAAGCAAAAAAAAAATCTCTCTGAGAGCAAAAATAAATCTCATCTCAAATCATGAGAGGGGACCTGATTTCTGATGCTGTTATTGTTCAATTGGATACAACTCTCTATGACCCTATTTTGGAGTTTTCTTGGCAAAGATAGTAGATTGGTTTGTTATTTTCTTCTCCAACCCATTTTATAGATGAAGACACTGAGCCAAATGGTTAAGTAACTTGCTGTGTCATACAGCTAGTAAGTGACTGAGTCAGTTCTTCATTACTCCAGGACTACTGTGTCACCTAGCTGCTTCAACCTGATCTCACTCAAAAAGAAATATTTTAAAGTCTTCTTGGAAACAGGTTGAGAAAAGACACAGCTTCCCCTATATGTTTGTACCCTACAATGAGTCTTTATATTTTTTCTTTGTAGTCTATATCAAAAAAAGCATCTGTTCCCATATATGTCTCTCTCCTTCTCCCCCTCAAGTTCTTGTACTTGACCCTTTTACAGGGGCCCACATTGAGCACTAGAAATCTTTTCACCAATTCATGGTCTCCTTTTACATATGCAATAACATGGAAGATTCTCTAGTCTTGGAAATTCAGCTACATGAGACATTAGGAGCTGGATACAATTTTGCATTGTGGCATTGATGGGACTGTTTTCTCATAATTTAGTTGCATGTCCATTTTTTGTTAGTTTGCTCTTTTTCTATTTTATTTATTTGAGCATTTAGAGATACACATTTAGTTCTAATTATTGTTTTAATTTTATCCCATAGATTTTGATATGTTCTCTCAATATTATCATTCTCTTTAATATTTAATCTCCAATTAGTTTTTAATGTTTCCTTGATCCCTTATTAAATATGAGCATATCATTATGATCTAAAATGAAACATTTAATATTTCTGCTTCTCTTCTTTTAACTACAAAATTTTTATGTATTAATATAAGATCAATCTCTGTAAAGACATCTTTAATTGCTGAAAAATAGGCTGTATTCCTTTCAATTCCCATATAGTTCTTTCCAGATATCTATAATATCTAATTTATGTAAAATTCTTTTCATTTCCTTAACTTCTTTTTTATTTATTGTTTTGGTTAAATCTGTCAAATTTGGAGACAAGATTAAACTTATATCCACATCCACCTATATTTCTTTTTTTTTTTTTTTAATTTAGATGTTATAGCATTTGACACATAGTATTGGCATTGTTTCTTTGTCTATAATATCTTTTATCAAAATATAGTTACTCTGTTTATCTCTTTTAATTAAATCTATTTTAGCCAAAACTTTGAAATCATAATTGCTACCCCTACTATTTTATTTTTTGCTTTAGTTGAAGCATAAATTCTACTCCAAATTTCTATTTTAATTCTGTGTATATCTCTCATCTTTAATAATGTTTCTTATAAACAATATATTGTTGGATTCTGATTTTTAATCTATTCTGTTATCTATTTCCATTTTATGGTTAAATTCATTCCATTCACAGTCAAAGTTATAATTACTATTTGTGGATTTCCTTCCACCTTATTTTTACTTATTATTATTTTTTCTTAGCCTCTTTTTATCCTATCTTGATTAGTTTTTCTTCTCTCTTTATTCTATTATCTTTTATCTATTCATCCCATTTTCCAAACTAAATCTATGTTACTCTTCTAAAGGTGCAGTCTCACCTTATTTCTGAGTTTTCTCAATTCTCTAGAAGCTCAGAAGATTTATGTATTTCATCAGATACTTATGTTGTTTCTTCTTCAACCCAGTTGAGAGTAAAATCCCAATATTATCAGCTTCCCACTTGCTTCATCTTTAGGGCTCTTCCTTCTATCCCCCATTGTTATGAGATAATTTCTTCTTTTTATCCTTTTCTACCCAATTTTTTTTTAGGATTATCATATCATACACAACTTATGCCCAATTTTTATTTCAAACTACTTTGGTAATGATACTAGTTTTAAGTATACTATTACCACTGCTTATTAATAATTACTAATATTAATACTATTTCCATATATCACAAGTCATTTGACCTTAATCAGTACCTTAAAATTAGTATTTAATGATTTCCTTGCATGTCTTCTGGATCTATTATACTGAATTCTTCATTGAGTTCTGGACTTTTTCTAACAAAGATTTAAAAGTCCTTCAATTCATCAAATACTCCTTTTTTTCCATTCAGTATTATACTTAACCTTGCTTGTTGTTGTGTCACTAAAATATAATAAAATTGGAAAAATAGAATAGAATCTGAAACATCTCAATAGAAAAAAACAACTAATCTGGAGAACAGAGAAGGGAGACACAATATAAGAATTATAATACTACCATTGTTTTGTTTCCTTTAAAGGAAACATAGATTAAGATTAGGGAATTGAATAAATACATAAAGGATAATAGAATAAAGAGAGAAGAAAAGATAACCAAGACAGGCTGAAAAAAGAGGCTAAGAAAGAAAGAAAATAATGAGTAAAAATAAGATGAAGGGAAATCCAGAAGGTAACTTTGCTAAGATAACTTTGTTTATTCTTGAATGTAACCTCCAGGTCCTTTGCTCTTCAAAATGTAATTTTAAAAGAACTATGGTCTTTTATATAGAAGTTTCTAGGTTTTCTGAAATCCTGATTGTTTTTCTGAAGTTTTCATTTTTTTTTCTTGTTGCTTGCCATATTTTCTCTTTGTTCTGAGAATTTTGGCTAAGACATTTCTGTAAATTTTCTTCCTAGGAGCTCTGCCAGTTAGTGACCAGTGTATTCTTCTTATTTTTCCTTTACTTTCTTGTTCTAGAACTTCAATACATTATTCCTTAATAATTTGCACACTACTGATTCCATATTCTTTTTAAAATCATGTTTCAGTCTTTTAATTTTTATATTGTTTTTCCCTGATCTGTTTTTCCAGATCAATTGTTTTTCTACTGAGTTGTTTCAGATTTTCTTTTACTTTTTCTAGTTTTATTATATCTTGATGTTTTATAATACCATTCAATCCTACCTGCCCAAATCTAGTTTTCAAGGTGTTATTTTCTTCTTTCAGATTTTGCATCTTTTTTTTCTAATTGGCTAAATTTCTTTTTATAATTTTCTTGGAAAATTTTAATTTGTTTTATATTTTTTCCTTAACTTCTCTGATTTTTGAATTCCTTTTTCAGTTCTTCTAACATTTCTTTTTGGGTGTATGAACAATTTACATTACTTTTTTGGGTAGAATGGCTTTTATTAATTCAATATCTTCTTCTGAATATGAACTTAGATCTTCTTTTACATCAAGTGTGATTGGAGTCAGTGGTGGGATTCTTTTACTTACTAATTTTTGTTTTCAACTTGTCTCATTTTGTTTTTAGCATCTTAATTTTATTATAATCAAGTTTCAATCCCAAATTATAGATAATGTTGGCCTGGGCTTCAACCCCTCACAAGATTTCTGAATCTTGTCTGGGAACTCAACTTCAGGGACACCTCCCTTCTTCCCCTAAGCCCCAGTTATGCTGTCCCCAAAATGTTTTTGTTCCCTATGGTACTTCAGAATTGTGTTCACTCTTGCTTGCCCACAGCCAAAGCAGGGAAATCACATCTGGCCAACACCACTTGGTTTGACTTTTGGAAATAGCAGGGTGTCTTCCAATATCATTTTACATCTATCAGATTAAATAAAATAATAGAAGAGGAAAGTGATGAATGTTGGAAGACCTGGGGGGGGGGAAAGAGGACACATTCGTTGTTGGTAGAATCATGAACTTATCTAGCCCTTTTGGAGAGCAATCTGGAATTATACTCAGAGAGTTATTAAACTCTCTATACCTTTTGATCCAGCAATATCACAAATTGGTCTGTTTTTTAATAGGGAAAAAAGAAAATAACCTATATGTTCTAACATATTTATATCAGCTCTCTTTGTGGTGGCAAAGAACTTAAATTTGCAGAGATGTCCATTAACTGGGGAGTAGCTAAACAGGTTGTGGTATAAGTTTGGGATGGAATACTACTGTGTTGTAAGAAATGATAAGATAAATGATCTTAGAAAATTTTGGAAAGATTTGCATGAAATAATGAGGAGTGAATTAGAAGAACCAAGACAACATTATATAAAGTAACAGCAATATAGTTTTAAGGGTATTTTGAACAAATAATTTAATACCCAAATTAACTATTGAAGACTTTTGTCTGCATCTAGAGACACACCCGCACATATGTACAATGGATAATCCCATACCTATTTCTGTGTAAGAAGAGGTAAGAGAGAGAATACAAAACAAAACAAAAATGTATGTGATGATTTTTTTGCATATTTGAAAGGAATATCAAATTATGGGTAATCAATTTGCAGTTTTGCGTGCAATTATTTTTTTTATTTTACTGTGAAAATTATTTTTTATTTCATAAATCAAAAATAATTTTTTAAAGTGATCAGTAGAAAAGTAATTAAGACAAAGAAGGAAATACAGAATAGATTAAGAATACAAGAATGGGTTAAAAGAGAATAAGAGAAGGAAGAATGTAAAACTTATAGTAGACAAGTGATTGTTACTTTGAATATACTTGATGAGAATTGGAGTAGATAGCGTAAGTTCATAGATCTAGAGCTGGGAGGTCTAGAGCTCTGGATCTGGCTATCCCAAACTTATCTTTTTATATATGAAGAATCTGAAGCCCATTGAAGTCAATGATTTGCCTAAGATCATATGGAAAGTAAATATCACCAGGTCCACTTCAATTTCTTTTACAAAATGATTTTAATCAGACAGATATTTGGAACTTGTCCTCTCTGACCCGGTTGTCTTTTTTATGGCAAAGTACAAAGAGGATTAAAATCTAGATGAGTTTTCTTCTACTCTGAAAACTTAATACAGGTGATTTATAGTATTGAGTTGCCCTACTGATATGTAATGCTATCAGCTTCAGTCTTACAAATCATAAATTTATGTTCAAGAATTCTCACAAAGAATATCTTATTTGTATGGAGGAAAAGAGAGCATTTTAATAAGACAAGGACAAATACTTTTTTCTTCTGTCATGGATGCCCTAAAGTAAAGATCCAGGTTTTTTTTGTTCAAGAATTCTCTATAATACGCCATCTGAAAACATAAATCACCTTTCTTATTTCTCCTTACACACTTGCCAGCAACTAAGCAAAACAGATGTCCTAGTTTCTTGAGTGAGGCTTTTTTTTTCATATGTTTGTAATTTATTTTCATGTGTTAGTCAAAATAGCCCCAACTCTTTCCTATTAACCCATTTATTAAATACTAAAGTAAATTAATATTAAAATGAGAATATGAGATCACAGATTTAGATAGAAGCAAACTTTAAGATCATTTAGTCACACTTTCTTACTTTACAGATGAGGAAACTGAGACATGCAGAGATTCAGGGACTTAATAATAATCACAGGCATTGAGTGCCAGAGGAAGTCTGGCATGTGGTCTAATTCTCAATTCAGCATTCAATCTTCTGAGCCATTGTGTGACAGATTAATTTAATTCCTATAATGTTTTAGGATTCTAATGTTCTTTTATTTATCCTCATTTCTCTCTCATATTTTCCCCTTGATATCCCTTCCTCTACCCAATTTCTTAAACTCATGGTGACATTTTATTTGGAAGAAGCAGCAAATGTTCCTTCCTTTGATACATAGAAATACCCAGTCTCTTTTTTTAAATTCAACCCACAGCTTGCATTAGCTATGAGCCCTCTGAGAGGCAAGGGGACAAAGCAGGAATGTACATTGGCCTAATCTGACCTTATATCTGTTGGAATTAGACAATAACAGGATCCAAGCAATAAGCTATAAAGAAGATATAAAGGAATTCAATAGAGTTACAAAGATGTTGGAGAGAAAGTTGTGCTTTCTAGATAGAAACTCATGTAAAGTTTCATATTTGAGTAGATACAATTTGTAAAAATATGTTTTATGGCATACTTATGCCATTTTAGTCCTTTGAATTTCAATAAAAGATCAGAACTGCCCAACATATTTACTTTTACTTTTAGTCATCCAGATAACATTTACTGATTATTTAAAAGGAAGGGAAGGAAAAACAAGTTAATTGTATAGTGCTTACTTTGTTCCAAGGATTGTGTGAAACAATTTATAAATTTTATCTCACTCAATTCTTACAATAGTCATATAAGGATAGTGATGCTGTTATTTCCAGTTTACTGCTGAATAATCCAAGACAGAGAAAGATTAAGTGATTTGCTCAGGCTCACATAGGTAGGAAGGACAGCTTTGAATTCAAACTTTCCTGACCTAGATCTAACATCCTATTCGCTGCCTCACCAGGCTATCTCTAGAGTATAGCACTACTAGATATTATAGAATGGAAGTTTTTAATATTGATAAATCAGTCATTGCTGTTAGCTAAGAAAGCTTCTCTTTTGAGAATAAACTAGCCTATCAACCTTTTAATCAATATAAGTTTAACATTTCCAAGGTTGTCCATTTAGGAAACATTCTTGCTTATTTATAAAAATGTATTTGAAAATTCTTAGAGGAGAAAGCATTCATCTTGATGAAATCACAGATCCCTGAAGCTTTGATTTACTGACATACTTGAAAATTGCATGACAGAAGAATTTGGCTTACAAAATGTTAGGTAATGTCTTATTCTTGACAGCTGGAAATTAGATTATTGCAGGACAGGGTTTTCATTCTTATTTTTCAAGATTTTGAAGAGTTTAGAATTATTTTTATCAAAAACACTTAGTATGCTATCTTACTTTTATTCAAGAAAAGGCTCCACATTGCAACAGGCTCTGTGCTAAATGTGGCAGATATAAAACAAAAGCAAAACCATTCTTTGACTTCAATAAGTTCACATTATAATGGGAAAGACAATACATAAAATCAGCATATAGAATATAGATAAATATATAGTAGATGGAAGGTATCTTTAGAGCATATGGGATAGTTACCAAGAGATACTTGGAAAGACCTATATATGATATGATATTTGAGTTCAATTCTAAGGAATACAGAAATTCTAAGAGTTAGATGTTGGGAAGAAAATTGTTCAAGGCATGGAGAACAGCCAGTACAAAGAAATGAAGATGAGAGATAGAGTGACCTATAAGAGAAATGATGAGAGTTTCTAGATTGTAATATGTGTGAAAGTAGTAGAATCTAAGAAGTTAGGAATGTAAGAAGAATGTGGGTTACAAAGACTTTTAAATGCCAAATGACAGCATTTTCTTTAAACAATGATGCCTGATGTACATATGTTCTACTAAGGAACTTATGATCATTGTGTCTTGCTAGAAATATTCAGATTAGGTGTTATTTATTAAAGATTCTTAATTTTTAATGTTCAGTTTATTACTTTATAACTCTAATATATAGCATACAATTCTAGAAATTTTGTTTTTATGTTTATAAAGCAAATTATATCCATTGTTAATTACTCTTTTCAACAAGTGTTCAAGTTAGTTCATAAGTATTTGAGGTAAAGTCCACTGCCTCAGAATTTTGATTTTGTGTGTATAAGCATGCTCATATCTATGAATTCAAAAGTGTAGGGTATACTGTAATATGGAAACACAAAAAGTAAATGTTAGCAGCTGTTCTGCAGCTGAAAGTCTTAAAAAGTTTTAAAAACTCACATAGCTCACTGAGAGGCTAAATACCTTGTCCATAGTCAGATTGCAAGTTTGTGCTGCAAACTAGACTTGAATCCATATTTTTTTCTGGCTCTCTATTCATTTACTTGAGAGAGTATCTACTCAATAAAAATCTTAGAAACAAAACAATATCAAAAGATAGTGGAAGGAAATATTTAGCAGCTTAGCAAGAGAAATGAGGAAATGTTACCAGTTTCTTGTATGTCTTGTACAAATATTTAATAATGAGTTTAATTCCATTTGTAATAATCATTAGCTAAAGTTGAGAAATTGACATTAAGGCTCTTTTTTGTTTGCTTAATTATAACAAATATACAAAAAGGGTGAATGTTTGGTTGACCAGCTGCCTGACTCCTATGGCACCATATGGAACACCATAATATCATTATATAAAAATGGATGTTTTATGGGGTGCAGATGGTTATTCATAATGCCTTTCTAATTCATCAAGCTACAGCATCTGTTACATTGTGAGTATTTCAAACAAACACAATCTTAAGTGTTTCTTTAAAAAGCAAAAACAACTGATCACCACTAAGATGCCACACAGTCTGGATTAACATATATATAACAAAAATAGATTTAAGTAAATTGAGTTCATTCTAGTTCACCATGCCTTATCCAAATTATTCCTCCACCAGTAGGAAACCCAGAAGGAGTGAGGCAGATTTCATAAGCCATGCCAAGTAGATCTAGATAACATAGCAGTTGCATTATATTTTATGCAATCATTGACCCATAGATAGTTATTTGCAAAAACATACTATCTCCCTTAATGTAAACTAATTTCAAAGAGGACACTGGAACTCAGCTTTTGAATACTTGTTCTTTCCTAGAACTAATTTCCTTCTTACTTGATTTGGTGTAAGGGTTTGGTCCATGCAGCCTTTCCATATATTTGAATCAGGATGTTCAAATGTATAATAAAAATGGAAAATTTGAATTGTTATTATTTCAGTATCGAGGCAAAAGCTATTTTATGAGCAACAAGAGAATAAGTATTGCTTTATATGCTATATTTCTTCTTTAGGCATCTTACATACATAAAAGAGATAAATACAATTTGATTTGTCCTAGACCATATTCCATTCAAATCCAGTCAAGCTCTTTGCTTTCTTGTCCTTTTGCTAACTATATCTTGTTAAACCATTACCTTCAGTTACTTCTATCATCTTCCACCTTTACTACTATTCACATACTCCTTAAAAGAAGTAGAGAAAATCATGGGGTCTCAGTGCAATAAGGGACTTCTCAGGAGATTTGATTCTCCATTTAAACACAATAGCATTCCAAAGCTCTGTTATCCCCCTATTTTTCCATACTTATACCTAAGGAGAACTTTCTTATACTTGGGCATTCCTTTCCCACCTCCTCTCCCCTCAACCCCCAGCATTTAGTCAATGAGGCAGTTTTCAGGCTATCTAGATTTCTCTTTATCGTTATTTGCATGGACTACCTCAGGCATGGAATGCTTTTGCTCTTCATCTTTTTCTTCAAGTAATCTCTAGATTCTTTCAGGCTTTTAGCTCAGAGATACTTCCCAAGTGATGTCCTTTCTGATCTTCCTAGTTATTATGCCTCTCTCTCTCTCTCCTTTCTTTCAACAATTGATATCTACTTACATAAAGTTTATATTTATTCTTTTTTTCCCAATTGTCCCAATGTACAACGTAAGGTTTTGAGGGCAAAAGCTGTTTTACTGGTGTTCTAGGTAGCCCCCCAAGATTAACAAAATATCTTACCAAGTCCACTGATTCACTGATGAATGCAGAAGAGTTTCATTTTATATTCTTGCAATGGGTGCCTAGGTGAGTAGATCAACCTTTGAAACTCAAAAGGCAGCATTTTATTTCCTATACTGAAGCACAGTCCCTCCCCTGATTTCCCATTAATTGGATATAACAGAAGTTACACAAGGCACATCTCCATCTCTCATTAAATAGTCAGTCCTATCCCCCAGGGAGCTTATATTCTAGTAGGGGAAAGAGAACCATTGAAGGCTGTAAAATATTTTTTTTCAAATCTCAGGCCACCACCCCAGGTTACAAAAGTCAGTCCCCTTCCCCTTCTCTCCCCCCCCCAAGACGTTTACAATCTTACATTCCTTTGAGGGAGGATAACATCCACCCTTGATTATTCTTTAATGTCCCCATGGGTTTTAATTTTCTAATTTAAATTTCATTTCTCCAATTTAATTTTCCTAACTGTGGAAACCAAATAAATGCTCCTACATTTCTTCCAGAACAAAATACTTAGTATAAAGAATTACTCAGAAAATACAATTTTGGTTTGATATTTATATCTTTTTGACATCAATTTAACATTTATTTATTTAGTTTCCCTTCAAAGATTTTATATTTTTTTTTTCACACAATAAGAATATTCTTTGGGACCAAGAAATTGTTTCTATAGGAAAACAAACCAAAATAAAAACAAAACCACTACCTTTTTTTGAAAACTCATTTTTATTTTGTTAGATTTTACATATTCTGTCACAAAATATCTTTTGAACTACTCAAATACAGGTTCCAAGAGTACATGAAGGATTTCCCCTCTGAATGGGACTGATGGGATGAAGTATTTCTCAATATTGAGACTAAGGAGACTAAAACACATAATCCCTATTCCCAGAGCTTGAAAATCAGGCCTTAGACTCTGGGTCCAAGAAGGACCCTGGGAAGTCACAGAATCTCTAAAAGGTCTCTAAGTTATAGGAAGTGACTTGTAACCTGTGGGAAGCAGACAACATTGGTGACCATTGGTCAAAGATGGTTATGTCCTTTTAGTCTATCCAATGAGAAGGCTTGGGTCTTTTCCTATTTAACCAGGTGTTTTACTTCCTGCTGGTCAGGTTCAGGAGCACATGGTGAGAGCTGAGATGCCTCCCATATGTGCTGGGCCTCTTCTTTGTACCTGAAGATGTCTCTGATTAGTTAATTTGGAAAAGGGGTCAAGCCCCCATACTACACACCATTATAAACTTGAATGAGCTTGAGAGCCTCCAGAAGGAATCTACAACTCACTAATATTACATTTTGAGTTTTAGAACAGTGTTTCTGTACTCAATCATCTAGTCCTTAGCTAATCACCAACAATGATTACCTGCTAAAAATCAGACTGCTCAACTAGTCATTTCTCCTATACATTTAAGAAAAAAAAAGTGCTTCTAAAATAGCTTCTCAAAAACTTCTAATTCTTAGGGGAAATGTCTATATTATATAACTCATTGGGGATGAGTGGGCAAATTTCAGAGTTGCTCCTTGGTCACAAACTCTTTCCTTATTTATAAATCTGAGATCTGTCCAGGAGAAATTGGAAGTAAAGCATGGGGAATGGGGCAGGAAGGAGGACTATTATAGGCTGTTGTGTATAATGAAATCACAGGGTAGACTGGGTGTTTGTGCCAGGGGCCCAAGAAGAGTTTATGATTATGACCATAGTTTTTCAAAGGCTCATATGTAAATTCTCTCACAGAGAAAAGGGAGATTTTCAGAGCAATCCTATCTTGAAATTTTGCTTTCTATCAATCAAAGTGTTTTTTTTTTGTTTGTTTGTTTGTTTTTGTTTTTGTTTTTGTTTTGTACAGTGTGAGTTTTGGTGTTGTCTCAGACTTAAATCTGAGAGTTCAAGAATAGATCGTATATGAAAAGAAACAGGATTTCTTGGGTGATTCATTTGTAAGGGGATTTTAAACATGGTCTACAGTGCCATTGATAACAAGTGATAATAAATAATAAAAATAGGCCTGGAGACATGGGTTCAAATCTGGGGTCAGACATTTACTAGATGTAAGCTTAGGCAGCTCATTTAATTTTGTTTGCTTCTATTTTTTTTTCCATTTGAAAAATGAACTGCAGAAGGAAGTGGCAAACTACTTAAGTATTTTTGCAAAGAAAACCCCATATGGGGTCACAAAGAATCAGATAGTATTAAATGACAGAGCAGCAACAAAAAGGATGAAAGAATTTGAACTTTGAAGTTCCACCATATACAGATATTATGATATATATGCTGAATACTATGAGTTTAATGGTAAGTGGTTTTGCCTATCTAGAAACCCAAAGTTTTTCCCTTCTGAGGAGAGGTTGCTATAGTGGGAAAAGCTATAAATTTGGTTTAAAAAGTCTGGAAAGAAGGTCCCACCAGGTTGGGGGAAGGGCACTGCCCCACTAAAAACCTCTAGCCTATTTTCCTTCTTAGAATTCAAAGAAAGGCAATGCTATCAGTATGGGG